>NC_041066.1:11070666-11388166 GCF_900634775.1 Gouania willdenowi | reverse complement strand
TATGCACATCATTCGTCACATTGACAAGCCTGCAACATTTGACGGGTGATAAACGGCCCGGCCGACCACACTAACGATCGCCGCTCCTTTCTAAAAGTGCCCCGTTAAAGAGCATCAAATCCCTTCTTACCAAACCCACACAAACAGAACCTTAATTAGCATAGTTAGCAAACTCCCTGAAAGAGCAGCAGTGGAGAGAGAGAACAATGGCAGTCTATTAAAGGGAGGGGATGAAGGTGGAACAGAATGGACGGAGCTATTGTTCTGGTCTTATTTAGCTCTTGCCGTCACCCTGCAACTGTTGTCACTTCTAAGTTTAGCAAAACAACTGAAGGGTACAGTAAAGAAGAAGAAGGAGATAAGCAGGAATGAAAGATGTGGGAAGCGAGAAGGTGTGGGAAACTAACTGACGTTGACCTAAAAAGGCAGGGATGAGAAAATATTGCAAAGAAGTTCAAGTGAAGTCCAGATGTTTACCCATTAAAATAAACTCTCATATGTATCTACTGTACATCAATCAATAACCTTGCAGGGTTTGATATAGTTTGCTTATTCTCTTTAATTACATCCTATAAAAATAAGTTATGGAAACATCCACTCAGGTTTATCAATTGGCTATAGAAGTGAATATGTGCTTGTAAATGCCTGATGGACATGACAAACCATTAAAAACTGATGAGTAAAGATTATTTTTTAACTTTTTACCCAGTGGTTCCCAAACTGAGGGACATGCACCAGAAAGGGGTGTGACATCCAGAGGTGAAAGTAATAGATCACAAGTACTCACATCACTGTAATTGAGTTGCTTTTATGGGTACTTATTGTACTTAAGTATGTTTTAAAAGAGGTAATGTGTTTCATTTCTACACCCAACCGTTACTGAGTATATTACTATTATTTTGTGATTATCATTTTATTTATGTTTCATGGCACATTGAACATAATCCATGTGTTCTTTGGTCGTGCCAGTTATGATCAACGTCCAGCCACTTTCTTGGGTTCAGGTTGGAGCTTCTATATGTATGTTGTTACCCACATGGCACAGTTTTAGAGTTCATAAATGTAGCTATAGTTGGAGCCTGAGAATTTGTTTTTATTTTCAATTGAATTCATTGGTGTTATTTTATTTTGAAAAGAATTGTACATTTTGATAAACCGTTTATTTTAAACAGATGCCGTTGTGAAAAAAAAAAAAAAGTTCCAATTGTGCAAGATTTGGTCTCTTCCTTTATAAGTTTATAAATGAGATGTTTACTGTATGCAAGGGAACCGTGCCAAGATTTATTACCAAAAATAAACATGGGGAGTGAAAGTAACTGGTAACTTTTACTTTGAGTACTATTTAACAGAGCTATACTTTTTACTTGTACTTGAGTATTTTATGTATGACTTACTTGTACTTGTAGTTGTACTTGTACTTGAGTAGGATGTATCAGTACTATTTACACCTCTGGTGACGTCATGACTCGGGTGCCTTGTTGAAGAATTAGCATGGAAAATAGAAAAAAGCCTTTTCTTTGCACACTTTTTCAATAAAGGTAACATTTTTACCCATTTAACAATTAGTCAAATTTTGGTTGGGGCTGGGGGTGTAAGGGCCTGAAAAGTTTTCATTTTTCAGATTTTTGTATGATCTTTTATTAATGACATATGAAAACATGCATGTTGGTTCTATGGGTTAAATAGGCCTCAAACCTTCATGAACCATGAAGAAAAAAGTGTATTTAAATCATATTTCTTATAAAAAGAGCCAAAGTCAGACACACCTGCGTTCAAGTTCAACGTGTTTGCGGTCCATGAACTCTGTGGGTGTGACTCACACCAACCAATGAGATCAGCTAAGGCCACCCAACCACAAGTGTGTTAGTGCGACAGGTGCAGAACATGTTGAATACAGACAACATGACACACATGAGTTAGTGTTGTGTTTACCAATGTTTACTATGTTAAAGCACCTAAGAGATCCAGTGTGTGTGTGTGTGCCTGTGTGTGTGTCAGGGGTCTTTGAAAGGTATGAGACTAAGTAGATAACAAACAGACGAACAAAGGAGCTAAAAGAAGCAACAAAGCAAGACACAAGAAGAAAGAAAGAGGAAGACAGAGGAGGGAAAGAGGAGACAGATTAGCCCAGCTGTCTGCTCATAAAGCAGCCGATGGGTGAGGCGCTAAGCCTTGCAGTGAAAGCACAGCTTAACTGGGTGACACAGGGCAGTGGACCCCACTCGGTCCACGGTGGCCTACAGCGTAGGACCTGAGCCAAAGCAAAGACACATGAATAAACAGTGAGAGATGAGGCTCCATGTCTGCAAAGCCCAAAGGGCTAAGACGGTCGGACAGGCAGGCAGGCGTCGCATTCCCCCCCAGTCAGGAGTGGAGACAAGGGGAGTTAAAGCTTAAGGCTTGGCCCTCTAACTGGCTGACAAGGGGTGAGGCAGGGTGGTAGACACCGCCTCAGTCAAGTCACTGAGTTTATCAGAAAGTATGTGGCATTACTGCACATCGCCCGGTCTCACCTCAGGGGGGTTTCAGGGCAATTACGTAATGATCTTGGCATGTACCAGCTCATATAACACTGCTTTCTTCACTAAATGCAAATACACAGCACTGTCCATCTCTGCGGCCATGCCCCTCGGTTGACCCTAGTTAACATAGCAGTCCTGGAACAGCTTGCGATGACAGGGTCATGACGATGAGGTGAGGAGGCAAGGGGTCGACTGCAACTCTGAGTCTGAAAGTAGCAAAGGTCTTTAACCGCACTGGATTTCACACACAAGCTTCATCCACGACCTCACAGCATAAGGGTATTAGCAGCTGCTGCTTTATGAGGTCCCAAACGTGACAATGTAGGCGATGGCATACGTCTATAGCAATAGCACAAGCCTACAGCTCAGAGAGAAATTATGTTTGCAACATCTGAATTTGATGATATAATGTTTGAAATCATCTAACTTTCTGTCTCATCTTTGTTAAAATAATTTTGGCTGAAGATCTTTGTGTATTAACTGTAGAGAAACCAGGACACATCGTTTCAGCATGTATAACGCCATAGTGGCCTTCCATCGCCATGGCATTAGTCGGTAACACTTTACTTGAAGTTTTATATATAAGGCTGACAATACTCTGTCGTTATCTGTCATTAGCATGAATAAGGTGTCCATAAAGGCTGTCTTTAAGTGTTGTTCACTAAATTATGACACCTTTGGAGCTATGTTGGCATATTTTGGGTTATTAATATTAATTAAAGCCGCGAACGACGTTTGAACTAAATGAGTTATTGCGGTTTTCTTTTTTGGCGTGCGCCATCTGAGAACGCAAAGCATGATTAGTCATTTTCAAGTTGATTCTTGTTTAGGGCTGGAGAGTAATCATGTGTAATAAATATGAGGCGGTTTGAACGTTGTATATGAGAGTTATAGCGGTTTTTCTATTATGGCGTGCAAAATGGCAGCAGTCGAAAAAAAAACCCAGTATGAAAGTGAAAAATAAAATAAATCACTTTCAGTGAATTTGATGCAAATCCATTGAAAAACAAAACAGCCAAGATACAGCATTTAGAATGTGATGGCAAAGGATTTGCTGGTCTCATTATAGGCCCCTCCCACTGATGACATTTTTTCACACTTTCATTGCAATTCCGATGAATGTCTCTGTCTTCCTGTTGATGTTTTACATCTGCATGTTTTGTTCATGATCAATTTTGGGTTCCAGATGAGAATGATGCCACTGATCAAAATTTCCACTCTCAGAAAAGCTCAACAACTAACTTCAGGGGTCAACCTAAGGGTTACAAGACACTGGGAGGAGGTCACCAAATACCTTCAATAAATAGAATATTTTTTGAACAATATGAGCCCGTTTTTGCTCATTTTTACACTTTATCTGCAACGACACCAAACGCCATATTTGAACCTATTTTTATCCCTGTTTCTTGCCATGTTTTTGCTCCTTTTAATGTATTTTTGCTACATTACTCCCATTCCTGCCACTTCTCCGTCAAATTTCAAGGCCTTTTCTGCACATTTTTTCAACTTTCAAGACATTTTCGGCACTTATAAAAGCTTGTTTCCACTTTTCCCACTTATGTTGACCCATTATTCTCACGTTTAACATCTTTTCACCATAATTCATGCTTATTTTGGCCAATTTAACCTCATTCACGATTTTTCATGCCCATTATTTGCCAGTTCAAACTAATTGTTCATACTTTTTAAATTACATTACCCCTAATTAGCAAATATTAACAATTTTTTGTGGTTTTTTAAATCCCTTTTCAGCACCTTTTCCACTAGTTTTGGTCACTTTTAACCCATTTTATTTCTGATTAAAACAAGTATTTACATCTTTAAGATGACTACATACTATGGCGCAAATAATAATAAACTTCCTGGATAACAGTGGATATTATTAAGATAAATAAATGCGGTTATGACATTGTGTGCTGCCTGGCAAGCCTTTTCGGAAGGCTGGAATCAAAGATCCGAACAAAAAAAAAAAAAAAAAAAAAAAAAAAAAATCCGAACACCTACACCTTCAAACGGCCACTTCTGAAACTATTCATAGGAAATCATCATGTTCAGCCACTAACTACTTTTGACTAATTTAAATTTTTTTACAATTTAACAATTATGTAAGATTTTTTTTTTTTTTTTTTTTCAAATCCACTTTTTAAAAATGTATATATCATCACCATCTTCTTAACACCAAATCAGCAGCAGCACCTTTAACAAAAATCTACGTATCTGCAATAGTTGAACACATTTGTCTCAATGTTTCAGTGAAGAACATTCAAAGACGGTTCATTTGATACATACACTTGTCAAGTGCAGCAGTATTTAACTAAATATGTCATCTGTAGTTATACGTTTCTCAAATAAAACCTTTACTTGGAGCACGGCTGTGAGTTGTGGATTAAGCTCAGCTACAACCAACCAATCAGCCTTTAATTCCACAGATATAAAACAACCCTTGGTCACTGTGAGTCTGACATATGAAGCAGAAGGTCTACTTTAGACTAAGTAAAGAATTTGTCTGTTATGATCTACTGTAAAAGTAATGATACAATAAAAATGTTATTTTTAGATTATATGAGTCAAAACAAAACAACCTGTCCTAATAGGGGTTCAATAAAAATTAAATAATCAATGAATCTCACTATGTAGAAGTTATTGACAGGATTTCTAATCATGTATTTGTTGAAAAAATGTTGATAAATCACTGAGTTTAAGCAAGTGCAGTCAAGTGAAGGAGTGATGAACACAAAAGCACAAGTAGTCTTTTTTTTTTCTTTAAAAAGAAAAAATATGTGAAAATAAAATTTAATTTAATTTTACATATCTTTATTTTTCCTTTGCAATTGGTTTGGCACAGCTGGGAATTAATCAATAAAATGCATCACTGTAACCTCACAGCTTGATTGTTGTAAATATCTCCATCATATTTGTATATTTGTATTATTATTGTTGTAATTATCTGTATCATATTTGTATTCAAATTTGTATATTTGTATTATTATAATTAGTAGTATTTTGTATTTTACTTCACCTTATTTCTTACTACTGTAATGTGTGTGTATATAATCCTTATTTTTAACAGTCTTTTACTTAATTATACACTTATTTAACGTTTATCCTTTCTTTCGTCTTTGTTTAACGTTTATTCTTTTATTTGTGATATAAGTGGCTGTAACAAAAGCAATTTCCCCCTGGGATTAATAAAGGAATTTTGATTCTGATTCTGATTCTGAAAAGTTCATCCAAACCTACAACAAAATCATCCATAACCATAGTCAAATTATTCTAGAAACAAATCATTTTTAATAACATTAAGCCATCAGGAGTAAATTTAACATCTACTGTTATACCATATTGGATTATCCTCAGATAACAGACATCAATACAGTTTTTGTGGACAGTATTTATTAAACTCAAGTTTTAAAGACAAAACTACAAGTTTGACCTATAATATCTATTTAATACCTCTGTCCTGTCCCTTACTCTTTTGATTTAACCTAACAGGGTTTTCTTGAGAACTAAATCTATTTAGGATTTATTGTTTCTTATTATTTTTTTGCCATCATTTGAAATTATAATCCCTTCATCCAATCCCCCTCTACCTCCCTCTCTTTCAGATCATATTTATTAAGATCATCCCCTGGGACAGAGCAAGAAATCAGCACAACAGGGATGTCTAAAGAGATCGTGCACTGGAACAAAGGGGGTTTCTTCCAAATCAAATCAGGTTCCTCTGATGTAATCAAGACGAGACGCCAGAGACGGCGGCGTAATCTCCCAGGGACATGTCTGCCTTGCTTGGACATTATTAAAATATGAGGAGGAACAAATCTTTGGATTGAAAGAGTGAAAAATGGAATTATGATAAACCAGGGGAATCTGGGGCAAGGTTGGATAAAGCCTTCAGATACAGATGAGGGACAAATCTTCACTTTGTGTGTGTACAAGGCACGCATGGATGTGTCTGTGGGACACACATGATGGGTTTTTATGTTTGGTTATGAAATACTTTAATATACTCAAGACTAAGTGCATGATCTGTGTTCTCAGAGGTTTTCCAACTTGCTTTTAATCCGTAATTTCAGAGAACAATGAATCCCTCTCAAGGTGACTTGTGGAACAGGACTTGACCAGGGGTGCACATGAGTGGAGACACCAGACTGTCTATACCTGCATATAGTGTTGCCAGGTCAGGTGGATTTCTGCACATTGGGCAGGTTGATCAAATTTGGGCTGTGTTTTCTCAACATTTGGCAGGTTTTTATTAAATATTCTTAAGAAAATAGTGCCCATAATGTGACAATTATGTACACATTTTTTTTTAAAATCATAACAGATTTTTTTTATTTTGAAATGGTGTGGATTTGTCATGCTCCTTATAAATAATCAGTGACCGTCATGATTAACTGTCACAACTATCATTCGGAGCAGTTTTGGTAGTAATATTGTTTGTGTTACATCATTCTTTTTTTTATTATTATTTATTTAAATTGAACAGCTCCAAAGCACACGTAGTTTTATTTTGTTTTGTTTTTTTGCCTTTTTAGAGTGGTTGAGTGTTTGGTTGGTTTTAATTGAGGTGGGTAGGTTCTGTTTTGACTGGAAGTTGTCAGAGAGATCTGGCAACCCTGCTCCATCTAACCCTGCAACTTTTCTCACAGTGGGGGCCACAATATTGTGAGTCGAGGGACACATCATCAACATTGATGTCAGTATTTAGACTAATCAATCTAAGCAAGAATACCAGAAACAACATTGTGTTTTGTGTATTTTTCAGTCATTTGTATATTTCTGTTGTTATTTTGTATATTATTTCTTTTTTTGGTTATCAGTGGGTTTTTTTTTCTCTTTTTTTCGCTTTATTTGTTTTCTGAGTAATTTTTGTTGCTGTTTCACATAATTTTTTGTCATTTAGTGTATTTCTGTTCTCAGTTTGTGTATTTTTTTTTGTTGTTTTGTATACTATTCTGTTCATTTTAAGTGAGCTACTTTTTATTTTCACTCAAGTAGATTTTTACACCAGTAACTTTACTTTAACTCCAAGTAAAATTTTATCAAAGTAACAGTACTTTTACTTGTGTAGATTTTTTCTGTACTCTTTCCACCCCTGATTGTACCCCACTCTTTCATATTAAATATACATATACAACTCTATACAAGTTATGTATTTTTTACATTTTATATATAATGTAAAATCTTCAGTGTTTTGGGCGTCAGTAAAGCAGATATTTGTATATTTAGTTTTCAGACATTTCATACAGCTTCATATTCTGGGGGGCTATATATATATATATATATATATATTTTTTTTTTTTTTTTTTTTTTTTTTTAAATAAATAAATAAAAATTGAAAATTAAAAAATTAAAATAAAAACAAAAATAAAAATAAAAATAAAAATAAAAATAAAAATAAAGAAATAAAGAACATATATGTTAAATGAAAGTCAAATGCTGCCCTAAGGACCAAACCAAAAAATATTATATGAACATCTACATAAGAATAATAATAATCAGGAAGGGGTTCTGAAAACTTGATGGTGCACCTACTATAATCATCCACATGAGGGCACAACATGTAAACTTTGGTTATAAATTAATCTTTAAAAAAAAAAAAACATTGTTTTCAGCAAACATGCTTCACCTAAACTACAGTTAATGAAATAACCCATAAAAAAAAATAGTGTGCACACACACTTCATTTAATTAAGAAGATAATCTGTCACAACATAAAGAATGAACTTGCGTCAGAGGATGTGCAAGCAGCAAAAATACATTCTTCATTTTCATCACTAGATGGCGATGATGAACCACAGAAAAGCTTTATAACTGAAGGCTCTTGTTCTGTCCTAAATATTGTGGTTTTATTTGGGGACCACATGCACACAGCAACAAAATGAATACTTTATGAGCAACCACATCCACAGACCCCAATTTAAAATTACCCTATGAAACTTAATTTACAAAAAGGGGGAAAGAAGTAAACTGATCAAACGTTGCTTTCACTATGTCATAATAGATTAATCAATGTACTGTATTTACCAAAACCAAAAAAAAAAAAAAACTGAACAATGTTATCCTGAATTTAAAATTAAACATAAGCGATGGAACAAACATATAATTATATATGCATTTTCCACACATCATCTCCAGTGTTGTCTTTTTTTTATTTATTATTAACCTATATGTTTACAGCACCATTTACAGTAGGGGTGTCCTCATCCGATATTGATAACAGATATCGGTCCGATATCAGCCAGAATACAAATATCAGATTTTATTGATATTATGTTGAAGGTCAAAATGTATGTAACTAATTGGTTGATAATAAATGCCTCAGTTTTTCTCATCCTTACTGTTGCTGACTATTGTTCTCTGTTTGAGAAACATCACTTGCTCAAGCCTTTTCTAGCATTCCACACTACATAATACGTAAAACAAGTATGTATGATTCATGCTGATATTGTATCGGACCGATATCGGTATCGGCTAACACTCAAGGCTGCTATAGTGAAAAAGTTGAGGCAAAAAAATTTATAGGTTTTACAGTTTTTGAAAAAAATAATAATAATAATAAATGAAAACAGATTGATGGACTTTATCATTTGCAGTGGGTTTAAATGTACGAACATCAGTGTTGGGGCTGCATTTTGGTGATTATTGCACATCTGTAGCATATATAGTTGATTTATTGTGAATTTTCCAAATGTCCAACTATAGAGACATGCTGTAGTGTCACCCTTTGGACTATTGGCCTGTTTTTGCAGCTGACGCCGTCTGGCATGGGACTGGACTTATGGGAAAAGTTTGGCAATTGTTCCCTCATGGGAAGTATGATTTCATCAGAAGAAGAAGAATAATATGCAGGATAACAACATGGGTTCCCTGCAGCCTGCCTGGCCGCTAATTCTTTAGGCTAGCTAACATTATATTTTGTTGTAATAAGTATTTTTCAACCTATAAATTGACCTCCATTGAGTCACTCCACATACAAACACTGCACGTTATACAGTACATTGAATTTCTAAATGTCCTCAACTAATCTTTTTTATATGATTATTGTTGAACTAATGTCATAAACATGTGTGCAAACTGGAAGAATGTATAACTGTAATGCAAAACATTGCTGGTAAAGCTCACTTACTGAAACCTTGATCCTAAAATCAATAAATTACTTTCAGTTGAAACAAAACAAAAGCACTTTAAGCTTTTGTCATTGTGTACATCATAAAATGTAATAGCATGCATGCTGGGGCTTGAGTTTTGTCCTACTTTTATTGAAAGCATGCTAATATCAGATTTGGACTTAATGTAGGACTAAGGTACAGTTGAGTCAGCTGCCAGACACCTTGTGACTTTGCTGCTGAATAGTTTGGATAATCAGAATCAGAATCAGAATCAGAATCATCTTTATTCGCCAAGTGTATGTTGTACACACGAGGAATTTGACTCGGTCAACTGTGCTCTCTCCAATAGTGAAAACAAAAATTTTTCAACAATAAACAATCAGCTAGAAAAGATGATAATAAGTATAAACATAAGTATAAATATAAACAGTAGTTAGACTAGAATGTGCAAATAACAAGATGATAATAATAATAATAATAATAATAATAGTATAAAAAATAATTAAATAGATACAAAATAAAAATTAAAAAATAAGATAAAAGAAGGAAAATAATAGAAAAGAAAGATAATAATAAAATATAATAATAATAAAAGGAAAATAGTGCAGTAGAGCATTGATAAGTAGTGCAGTAGAACATTTAAATTAAAGGTATGTACATGAACATAATAATGGCTCTAATGGACCAGTACAGCCTAAAAAGAACTTTGTGATAATACGTATTTGGATTTATTTACATTTTAATATCTACTTCCTAATATTTCTTTGAATCAAACTTTTGTCAGGGTAAAAAGAGATGTCTGAATAATACCAATAAGCAGGTTAAGGTTAAAAAATGTTTTCCATTGTATATATATATATATATATATATATATATATATATATATATATATATATATTCTATGAAAAGGGACACATCAGAGAGTTGAGTCACCGTGTCATAAGTAATTTTTGAAAACTCAGACAAAATGCTATCTCAACACACTGGCAATAATATTTTATCAGACATATTAAAAGTTAAATGTATTTATTTTTTGATTAATGTCTTTGTGGACTGAACAACATAACAACTTTTCCCCTTTTTTGGGCATAAAAAATCAAATAATGATCATAATAATATTTTATCAGACATATTAAAAGATAAATGTATTTATTTTTTGATTCAAATTTTTTGAATAAATAAAAAGATCATTAGAATTGACGTGTATTTTGTATGGTCAGTGAAAAAAGTATAAAACTGAGAACAGGTAAAAATTAGATTAAAAGTAAATAAAGTGAAGTAAATAATATATAGTAAAAATATATACAATTATATAAATAAATTAATAGTTTTCTCATTTTACATCCAGAACTAAACTTTGATGGGTTTGTGGTAATTGTTTTTCAAATATAATCATTTTGTAATCATTATTATTTATATTTTTTATATAAATCTTTTTTTTCCCATTATTTTCCATTTTTCCACACGCAAATAAGAAGTGGAATTTAAATGGGCAATGCTAATCGTTTATGATATGTATTAATTTTTGAAAATGAACAGTGAATATTGCTGCTAGACGTGATAAGGCCAAAGTAACCCTACACCCGTTTTAACAATCAGGCTTCATTGTATTTGCATTGTGTCGAAATTTGCATATTCAAACCTTGTAAAAATGTAAGTTATGCAAATAAATGTCTGTAACTGACCCCCGAACTAAAGGAGGCATAAATATGTGAGGGGGGACTTCTTTGTTGGCCCCTGGAAAACCATTAAAGCGGGAGGATTTCTCCCAGGAGCTGGAATTCCTCACATTCCTGCGCTCTGATGTCACAGCACAGGGGGCGGGGCCTGAGGCAACGGGACTGTGGTGCATTCAATGACCCTGCTGAGGCTGCGACACCTGAGCATCAGGCATCGGTGTACACTTAAAAATAAAAAAAAAACACCTAGTGTTTTCTTCGAACTAAGATAGATGAATAAGCACTTCATTTGTTATAATATTAGATTGCTATAATATAACAATGTTGTTCATGTAAAGAAAAACGTCCTTACAGAACAAATGCCAGCTTCAAAATGATGACATTTATGTAAAGCAGAAATAAATCTTGTGTGAATTTTAAAAAAATAAATACATATCGGAAAGATAAATGTCTGTATGAATTAAAAGTTAAAAAATTTTAAATTAGATTTTAAATTATTTGTTTGGCGGTCGTTGTTGTGCTCACGTAGTTATTACTGTTTTATTTGATGTTTTTTTATAAATCCCAAAAGTCTACATTTAAAAAAATATATACAACTTTGTGACATAATGCAATCGACACACACACACACACATACACACATACATATGTTTATATATAACGTTTTTTTGTTTTTTTTTTTCTTTATTATTTTTCTTTTTTAAATTAAACCTAGGATGTTTGCACTTGTGAAAAGCTTGTTGTTCCGACGCTGTGTTCAGGTCTTGAAAGCAGCACGGGCTCCTCTCCCAACCTGTCCTGAACGCCTCCATTGGACCAGACGGACCCTCACTATAAACACAGCCCCTCAAACTGTGGACCACGTCGCAGTTACCCAACCTGGACCACTTTGGAGTCTTTTTTTTATTATTTAAAAAAACAAAAAAACTCAAACAAACAAAAAGTGTGAATGGGAGTTTTGGGGGAGTTTGCGTTTTCGTCTCTTTAACTCTGAGCTCATTGAGGATAACAGACTTCTGTCGCCCACAGAGGATTTTTCTACTAAAATGAATCTGTGAAGGATTATCCATCTGCTCTGCTGGGAGGTTCACGGTCCTCGTGGAAATACGAGATTTCTCTGCTGAGAGCAGGAATGTAGCGCTGGATCAGGGGGTGAGTACTTATAGATTAAAGAAAAGTAGAGGAACAACAAACCTCCACAACTGGAGCCTTTTCCTACTTAACATAACATCTAACAGCTTAAAGGTGGAAAAAGGAGCCATATTGTTGCTGAAATGTAGGCCAAATGGCCACGTAGGGCACAGAGGAGATCCCAAATATTCCATGCCAAGCACCCCCACCACCAGCAGTAAACATACACTAACTTACACACACATTTGCTTTTAAAGAGGAACAAGTCAAGTTTATGATCAGGAGAACTGGAATGATGCTCCACAGTTAACACCCAGGTAATCTGAATGTTCTACATTGAATTAAATACATGAATTCCAATAAGCATGCATTCATTTCATGGTCCATACTCTAAACATAATCCAACATAAGCAAACAGAAAAAGGATTCCTATTTTTCTCTGTCTGCAAACTACTTCCCTACTCTGATATGTAAAAAAAAAAAAAAAAAAAAAAAAAAAAATTATGGAAAAGATGAACTATTAAGTTTTCCAATACCGACACCATTCACCACCTCCACTGTACAATACTGTAGTTTTAATCAAGTAAAGCTCATTCATTTTCGAATATTAATGTACACTGTCTCTGTTAAATAAACCAATAAATATTATGTAAAGGTTAGATATTTATCAAAATAACTTTAATATTTTACACACATAAGACATACATCACATTCAATCAATCATTCAGTTTGATCATTGTTTAGTTTTGAGTCCTTTTTTTAGGAAAAACCAATAACTGTACAAAAAAAGAGAAAAATGTTCAACAAATGAACGTCTTTTTTTTTTTTTTAGATGTGTATTGTTTTAAAAGATCAAATGTTAACAATAACTTACATAATCTTTAATTACAAACCAGGTATATTAGTGGACAGAAGGACGAACAGAACAGGAAAAAGAGGTAGACCATCAGTGTTCCAGACTAGTTGAGCCGTGAACAACAGATCAGGAACTGCCAGCATCAGCTTCATGACACCTGAAACAGAGAAGAGAGAGATGGGTGAGGAGAAGGCACAGACTGCAGAAAAACATGATACACTATTAGCAGGTCAGCCTGCATGGTTTTGGGCTTAGTTCCTCGTGGTTAGGTTAACGCTCTGCCTCCTGTTCTACTTCTAGACACTTTATGAACTTCCAGAAGACCAACAAATTGAGAGCGGAGTGTTTTGCCTAGATGATAGGGCACTAACAGGTTTTTAAGATATGCAGGAGCTTGATCACGTAGAGCTTTGTAGGCTAACAGGAGGATTTTAAACTCTATTCTATATTTTACAGGAAGCCAATGAAGGGAAGCCAATACTGGATAAATATACTATCTCCTGTTTGTACCTGTTAATAATCTGGCTGTGGCATTCTTAATTAACTGGAGAATTTTTAATGAGTTATTGAGACATCCTAAAAGTAGAGAGTTCCAATAACCTAGTCTAGATGTAACAAAGGCATTGATTAGTTTTTCAGCATCACTCTGGGCTAAGATATTCCTGATTTTAGAGATATTACTGAGGTGGAAAAAGGCTGTCCTTGAGATTTATTTGATATGAAAGTTAAAGGATAAGTCAGTATCAAAGATAACACCTAAGTTTTTTTTTTTTTTTTTTTTAATGTTGACCGTCGTGAGACAGGTTAGTTTTACCCATACTAATGATGTGTTGTTGTAATAGTAATCCTGGGTGACAGAGTAATACAATCCAGAGACCCTATGTGCTCTGATTATTTCTCTCTGAGGTGTTTTGGACCATATAAAATCACTTCAGTTTTATCCTGGTTAAGAAGGAGAAAGTTACGGCTCATCCAGGATGTGATGTCTTTAAGACAAGCCTGGAGTTTTAATAACTGATGAGTTTCATCTCATCGACAAATAGAGCTGTGTGTCATCGGCATAGCAATGAAAATTTATAATATGTTCTCTGATAATATTACCTAGTGGAAGCCTATATAATGTAGAGTATTGGTCCTAAAACTGAGCCTTGTGGAACTCCATGATTAACTCTGGTGTTTGCTGAGGCGAGATTACTTACATGAACAAAGTGGGTTCTGTCTGATAAGTAGGATTTACATCAACCTAGCGCTGTTTCTTCAATCCCAAAAACAATAATTTATGTTTTCACTGTCATTTTTTCTGTCTCCTGCGGGCCAAATTGGATGCTCTAAAGGGCTGGAATTGGCCCCTGGGTCTTGAGTTTGACAAGTGTGATCTAAATCTTCTTCTACTTTTTGCTCTGAGCGTTACAGCTGTAAACGTTGGACTAAAACAGGGTTAAAACGTTCCGCGTAGCAGCGGAAGTGTTGGTCCTCTGCAACTTGCAGGATAATGACAGTGTCACTTTGTTGTGAAGTTGTTACCCTCGCCTTCCTCACACTGTGGCTGTGCACACTGCTGTGTGTGACATGTTTGTGTGTTTCTGAAGATGTGTTTGAACTCGCAGCAGCAGCAGCAGCATTGCTGTATAAAAATGGAAGGAGAAGAGGTCTGCAAAAGGCAAATATAGCTCTGAGTTAGGAGGTGGAGGCTCCACACACACTTGGACACATCTGGCTGCCTTTATACGCTCAAAGGCATGCTGTGTAAATTATATAGTAGCACAGAGTGGCTCAGCAGCACAAGGCAGGTTTAAAACACTGCTGGGGAATTTAAAGAGTTGTTTCCTCCATCAACGGTCCACATCTCCACTTTTAGCCTGATTTTTAGTTAAAGTTGTGACTCAAAAGCACCGACTTTTTACATTTCTCCACACTGCATGTTGTGGTTGCTCTCCCATTGCTCCTTCTGTTTTTTTGGTTTTTTTTCCATAGGCATGTACTATCAGGTCAGCATGGTAAGATTATAATGGGTGTTTACAGGAAAATGTGAGGCTGCATGTAAAAGGAAAAGTGTCCATTGTTTGTGTAGCTAGTGGACATTTCAGTCTAAAGGCTGTGTGATTGCTATGTAGCGCAGGCATACCTGTAATTTTGGTCAAGTGCTCCAGCTGGAGGAGGAAAGAGTGGGCAGCAGCACTTATTGTTGTTACTGCTCAAGCTTTTGTGACGGTTTTGGTTTTCTCTGTTGAGCTGCAAGTGAAAAACAAGAGCACTCAGAGAGCACAAACCTTCACCAAGCTCCAAATCTCCTCTTTACTAGATATTGGCAGTTATTTGGATCAATGATCCAGATCATGGTACTATTCACACTTGAAAGGCTTGGAAGAAATATATATATAACCCCATTAATAACAATACAGTTAGACCAAATGAATGGAATCCCTTTTTTTTTGTTTTCAAAAAATCATGATAAAATGCGCAATCCAGATCCAATCCGGATGAATTATTGAGGAACCAACCTGACCGAACGGAGCCAAATTTCATTAAGATTGGTCAATAATGAACATCATTCACCAATGATGAGAAATAAGGATTTCTTTATTTAAGTATATGATCTGAGTCTTTGGTTTAATTTTTGTCAAAACCCATTAACTACTTTTCATGTAATCTTGCAAAAAGACAAACAAGCACATAAATAAATGCTTGTGAATATATTACCTCCTTTGTGGAGGTTAATACATGTTCATAGAAGGTCGTGACTCATATATTTAGGAATAATATTTAGTTGCTGAAAGGCTACTCATGGATTTAAATTCATTGTTTTTCTCATGACACATTAACTTAATGATCATTTCTTTAGTGAAACAACATGAGTCACCTTGAGTTCTTTCTATTTGACACACAAAATACATCTAAAAACTGAGCGATTTAAGACAAAAGATGATCAATAACGTTAGGAATACTGTATATTGTTCTAAACTAAATTGTAATCTTTGTGTATTCTCTGTTCATATATCACCATGGCTTGTCTCTATTACATACAAGTTCATGAGTTATGTATTATTTCTTTTCAGGCTGGTGTGAAAAAAATGATTAGGATTTGTGGAAATATGTTTTACTAAACAGTTTTATATTAGTCAATTTCCTTTTGCAACAACATAAGAGCAAATAGTGAAGACAGAAATGAATATTAACATAGATAATAGTGCCAAAATGTAGAGCTGCAGGTCAGACATAAAGTGAAAAAAAAAAAACACACACACACATCAAGGTGCAAATAAGACTTGTAGAGGGGTTTCTGAGTGATGACAGTTATTGTTAGACAGTGGAGTTAAACATGATGCTCAGTGCTCGATGTGTTGAAATATGAAATATTTCAGGGTCCCCACCGTCATTAAATCCCTGTAAAAGTTATGGATTTTGAAAAAACTATTTTCCAGTTTTGGAAAAGTCATGGAATAATTTAAAGGGGCAGTATTATGAAAAAATCACTTTTTAATGGTTTTGCTACAGTGATATACACACCTTTAGCCTTATTCAGAGGGACAAAGTTGAACAAGTTCTGTTTCCTTCCTCTCTTGTTATTCTACATTTTGTAAAAAGTTGGCTCCAGACGGGTGAGTTGGATTTTTCTCGCTACGTGTCTCCTCCTGACAATCCTGGCTCCTCCTACCCTATAAGAATGTGAGCCCCTCCCTCTCAAACTACCTCACAGGTAAAACAAACACTGCGGTTTAATATAGAATATATATTATGCTTTATTGTCATACAGTATATGTAAAGCTACATACACAAAATGTGCATTGCGGCAGCCAGGGAGCAGTTCCATTTTTAGTAGCTGTTATATAGCCTTGTATTGCAATTGACTTGATCTAACGTGTTTGTGACCCAATGCGATGCAGCGGTTGGACAAAACAAATGATTATCACCTTAAAGGCACTATTACTGTAGTTATTAGAGATGAGGAGGAGGAGAAAGTGACTTAGCAGCTTAACAATCCAGTGAGTTTTTGAAACAGCTGAACTCCGCTGCTGCTGCTGTGATAAACACACCCTGAAGCGCTGAGACAAACTCACAATCACAATAGCCGCTTAAATAGCCATGTTACTGTAATGTGCAGTTTTTTAGCTGAAAACAATAACAACAGTGTGTGAAAGCAAAAAAAAATCGCTTTGGTGATCACTGATCTCCCTCACAAGAGCGAGGCATGAAGTCCGCGTCTATAGACACGCCCACACATATATATGCATGAAGGCCCCAAAACAGCCTGTTTATAGAAGCGTCTTGAAATTGACTTTTCAGAGGTCTAAATCTCCAGAAAACAGGCGAGTTTGGGAAAATAAACCTCAAATACTATGTTGTTGGGGTTCTTAGAACAAATGGAACCCTGGCCGTGCTGGATGTAAACTATGTCTATAATCGTTTGACATCAGCAACATGGGGAAGCAGCCAAGCCCTCGTTAGCTATGCTAAAGGGAAAACACTAGTATACTGGAAAGGCCCATTTATTTTTGCACTCTAATGGTCTTGAATAGATCTTAGTGTTTCAGAACTAAGTCATGGAAATTTGGTAAAATGTTTTGGGAAAACTTTTGAAAAACCTATGTGAAAAAAGTGTGGGAACCCTGGTATTTGGCTTTAGCAGATGGCAGGTGTAGATTTGATGGCTGGAAAGAACAGGCAACAGTGAAGGAAGGTGGAGCTCGTTGTAGGTTAATGACTGCATTTCAGTCAATCACATCCATCAAGCAAAACTATTATAAAGTTATGAGATCAGCTCCAAACTCATTCTGGGGTTGTGACAGTATGAAGTGTGTCTGAGTGCAGTTGGTCTAGTGCTGTTGTGTACGAGCACTTCTGCTGCTGCTCCAGCAGACAACAACACAGCGGTGAGCGTGCTGCGACCTGCCCAACTCTCCCACACTACACCAGGTGTTTCACGCCAGCTGTCATTCACTGCAGGCCCCGCCCCTCCTTCCATAACTCTGCTGAGCCCAGAGCACCAAAGCCTTCGGCTGCATGTGATGTGGTCCTCACACATAGTTCTAGAGATGTTTGTACGCTGAGTTTTCCATTTGATCTCCAGTTAAAATGGTGTGATTCCGTATGCAGCTGCTGTTTTAGATGTAAACAGTAGCACAACCTAAGTGTTGCTGCTTTCACAGGCCCGTAAACTCAAGGACTTAGCCGTGAGAAAATGCTGTGTACTTTTTGATGAGCGTGCATGAGCGCGGAGATGCGAAGTTGTCTTTGTGTCTGCAGAGTGTGATGTGGTTCCCATGGAGGGGTGGGGGGTGGGCCGGGACTGTTGTGTGGAAAATGTGAAGAGCATGTTGGTGGTTTTGACTTCTTCAGCAGGCTCCCATGATGTTGTCAAAGTACAGAGCTTCTACTATCAGCTGCAGCGCTCATGTTTACTCGCTCTTTTCCTCCATCCGTCTCCCACCCACTCCTCCTCCGGCTGTAGCAACACGATAAGAGTGGGATGATCTCCTCTCCATCTGCTTTTTTGATGCTCACTTATCTATTACTGGCTTATCTGAACCTTACATTTATTTATACATACAATTCAAATGTGCTTCTTACTGATATGCTTTTTGCTATTGGCTTTATTCTCATATTTTATGTTGTAATGGGAAATCTATAAAGCACCTAAAAACCTACTTGTTTCAGCAAGCATTCTAGTCCAGCATGACCTTGCATTGTTATACTTTATACTATTTACTTGCTTACTTACTTACTATGCTCTTGTACTTATTTACTTTATTTCTTTTACTACTTTGTGACTATTGTCTGTAAGAAGCGCTATACAAATACATTTTACTTACTTACACTCACGCTTTGAAAAATCAGTGTCTCGCTAATATAAAGTATCTACACTGTTACGCTCATTTTGCAGACTGTTATGCTTTGTGATGCATCGTGGAATTGTAGTAAATGTGTGTGTTAGTCCTGTGATGAAGTCGAGAAGGGCTAGAATATTTTGGCCCAACTTAAGGAAATGTGTAAGAAGAAATATAATGTAAGGCCTGAAACACACAAAGTCAAATTCTTTTACTACATAATTATGATTCAGCTCAATTATGAGTCTGCACACTAAAATCCGGTGCTTAAAGTGGTATTAAGAATGACAGGACAAAATCCCAACAGACAAAATTCCAACCCTGTGTGGAAAGGGCACATACTTTAAAAAAAAAATACATGTATATTTATTACTAGGGTTATACTTTAGGGATAGGTTTTTGATTATTTGAAAAAATTAATAAACTGGGATTTTTTAATTTTTTAAATAACGGATTATGATTCTATCTACTGGGATTCTGTATGATATTTTCCTGATTTGTTTGGGAAACCAAAGAAGCTTAAAGATTTTATATAAACATTGTTTATTTCTATGTAATGTATATCTAGCACCTTTAGATGCACTGACACACACACTGCAGCCCAGTTGTAAATGTAATTAACAATATATTTGGTACATATACTATAGGCCCGTACATATTGGTTATGGCTGAGAAAAGTAATTCCACCACACCTTTTAGTCTTTAATTTGTCTTTAATTTTTTTTTTGATTTTCTTAAATTTTCCATTCAGCGCTAGGGATGTAACGATTAATCGTAAGGCAGTTAAAAATCCATTCATAGGTATCACGGTTCATATCAATTCTCTGAAAATTTAATCGCAGTAGGGTGCTATATATTTATCCTTCTCTTGTCCAGAAATATAGGCGGCGGGCGGAATCTGCTACTACTTTCTTTCTGGCCGCCTTCTACTCTTAACCATGTTCATAAATGATTCCTTAGCACCAAAAGAATATCTTTAATATTACGTGAATATCTGTAAAAGTCATGTTTTTCTATTAGCTCTGTCTGCTAGCGCATAGCATCTCTTCTTCACTGCAAGAATATCTGCATGCCAACCGATCACTGGGTTACCAGCACCCTCTGCTGGTCCAAACAAATATCTGATGTAAATCAGTGCAATGACTGTTTTTTTTTTTTTTTTAAGTCCAATTGTTAAGACAAAAAATACATTTTCAGTTGCACTTTTAAAAAGAAAAAGAACTATTATGCAGTTTTGCATTGTTTACTATAGAACCAGAATTTAAATTAATAGACTTCTTCTTCATCTGTATTCCTTTTTTTTTTATTTCATTCAAGATTTATTTTTAGTTAAATTGCATTGTTTTGAATAGTTTATCAAGGGATTCTTTTGATGATGAAAAATAAAAGGAAAATAGTACAGTATTTTCTAGTTTTTTTCCCCCCAAAAAAATAAAGGAATATTTTTCAGTCATCATTTGTCTACAGTCCCATTTTGTAAAATAAATCGTGAGAGAATCGTATCGTGAATTGAATCGTATCGAGAGATTTACTCATACAGTTTAATTTTTTTAAAGACATTATAGAAAATGTTTTTTTTTGTTTTGAGAAGAGGTATTTACAAAATATTACACAGGAGTTTAACATTTGCTTTGTTAAAGTCACAATTTGTAGCTTCTACTTGCGTCTGGATAACTGTGTCTGTGTCAATAACCTACTGTCCTTGTAGAGCAGAGAGAGTGACTGGAGCGTGTGTTCTTCTGTGAGGGCCAGAGAATGAACGGGAAAACAGGAGTGAGATCTGTAAAGTGATGAAGCATATGTGCTTGTTGAGAAAAGCTGTCTAGTCGCTGGTCGTCACCATCTGTTTGCAGCTGCTGTTGTTGGTTTGCGACACTGTGCACACATGTGCAGCAGGAGGACTGTTGATGCTTACAAAAATTGGCACCAAATGTGGGCATCATACCTTTTAAGAAGATTTTTTTCTACTCAAACCTCCTTGGAATTTGATAAAACACACATGGCAATGCAGGTGACGGAGGTTCTTGAGGGATGTTGAAAGAATTGTTGGACACTTCACATGCGTAATGTACCGGTATGTTAAATTCATTAAGTCGGAAAACAAAACAAAAAACGTCTGTGTGTGTTTTGTGATTTCTCCCGTGAAGTTCATCCAGACTGTGTCTCCGGACAGTTGGAGGACCGTCTGATGTGGGGTCAGCTACCACTCACCCAGACAGACTTTGACCAAGTGCGTGCGTGCATGTGTGTGAGCTGCGTTTCCCCCCAAATATCTCGCTACTGAACTCCGACCACAAAAGGATCAAAGTATTAAGAAGATTTATCAAACCAAACCTTGTGGGATATTGTGAATTTTGCTTTAGCTTTGTTTGAAGCATGAAAATGCTAATTTTTATGTTTTTGAAATCATCCAAATGATGTTGGGTGTCTCAAAGAGTGTTCATTCTTGATCTATAAATAACCTTTAGTCATACATGAATTTCATCTTTTTGTATGTGGGAAAGAGGTTAAGACAGTAGTTTCAATTACATACCATGAACTCAATTTTTTTTGGTCTCCATTATTGATGAATCATTTTAATTGGTTTCAAGAGTATATATACACTACAGAAAACTAAGGCTGTGTTCGAAATGGCACACTCATATCTTGACAATATCTCGATATATATAATTTTTTCGCATGATCGATTATCGATATAAGTATCAACTTTTTTTTTTGTTTGTTTTTTTCAAAACCTTTTTTGTCACTGTTTGTTGAAGGAACCAATATTTTGTTTACTGGAATATTACACTATAATGGTGTCACTGGTAAGAAAGACACAATTTTTTGTTTACAGAAAGCACTGTTGGAGATACTTATTCGTTTATATTCCTATGTTGACACTTATTTACAGAAATGTTGCACTAAAATAGTGTCACTCTTCATAGGACACTTTTTCAATGTATTGTCTTTCAGAGATATAAAATAAAAATTGTATTTTTTGACTTAATCTTTTTTTTTCTTGTTATGTCATAGATTATCGTAGATTGATTTCTGACCAATATATTTATGATCGCAGTATCATCATATCATGAGATAATTGTTATCGTGAGCTTTGTATCGCGTATCGTATCGTGAGGAACCCAGAGGTTCCCACCCCTACTCCATACTATCTCAATGAGTATATGCTGTCTACTATATACTATAAGTATGATTTTTTCTTCTTCTTTTTTTTTTTTTTTACACAAGTTAAGTACTAAGCACAAGTTAAATGTTCTCAGGTTTTCATGTTTAAAAAAAACAAATTGATATTAGTATTATCAGTGAAATGTATGTGCAGTCTACAGTGCAGGTTTAAGTTGAACTTTGCACATGGTGGTAAGTATAAGTTGAAATGTGTGCCCAGGTTTTCATAGACCACCCAGTTGTTTATATTATAATGCACTGACTGAAATGTTTATTTTTCATATGCAGTGAAATTTTCCAGTTTTCATAAAACAAGTTCATTCTGCTTGTTTAGCAGCACTGACTGATGTGTCTATGTTTACAGAGAAGTTGATAATACTAGCACTGAAATTAGTATTTTCTCCATGTTTTTAATGATTTAAAAGTTAAGTTGCGCAAACATAATGAACAATATTTGGGTGAAGCGATATTTTGTATCAGTGTTCCCTTAAAGACTTAAACATAACCGAAGAACATTGGACTAGTTGAGGTCAGTGTGTGTTAAGAAGAGCCACTGTGCAGTATACACTTAATTTTACTTGGTTGTCATTAATGTGAAATTGATTGACAGGGTTTTGTAATTCCTGTGAAATGGATTCAGTGCAGTAGATGCATTTTCAATTTCTTCAGTGACACAGATATCGTACTGTATCGTCAATGAAATTTCCCGCGATACAGTATATCGATTGTCGCTGTATCACGATAATATCGTTATCATGGGCAAAATTATCGTGTTTTTTTTCGTATTCCGAGGTACCTGGCGATACCCTACGATATAGTTTACATCCGGGTATTTCTCGCATACTCAATCTTTGCATACTATCTAATGTGAACGCACTACATACTCATTTTAATGTCAGAATTAGTATGAGTAGTATGTTAATATGCGATTTCAAACACAGCCCAAGTCTTAAGGTAAATAAAGGACTAAGATAAATTGATTGACCCTTTTGTTAACAAATTTAAACATGGTCCTATTTTTGGATGTGTGTGGTGTGTACACTGATGACTTACTGTAATTTTAGCTTTGGGGTTAAGGGCTTTGCTACAGAGTTTAGTATTGCTGATTAAGGTACGGACTGATGGTATAAACTAGGAAAAAAAAAATCTAACATGTTTTCATTAGTCAAACACTGAAAGTATTTTGTTTAAATGGCTTTTCTCCTATGATGTGGTGTTCTTCATTTTTGTTGCGAGTGAGTTGTGGGAGTGAGTTGTTGTCCTTGTTAAAGATTAAGAACTGGGAGTTGCAAATTCTACTCTAAAATTCTTAATGATTAGTCATCCTATTGTTCAATCCCGGTCTGCTTCAGGTTCGTAAAAGAGGAGTGCTGGAGGAAGCGCAGTTACGAGCTGTGAAGCACTTAACCTGTTTGTTTTGCTACAGCGCTCATGTGTAAAGAGAGGGGATTGGGTTTGTTAGAGGGGATGAAGGGGTGGTGGTGAATGTTTGGTATGTCAGGCACAGACAGGCAACAGAGATCAGATTGATGAAGTTACGCACGCTACACTTGCTTCCTCGGCTCACGGCGGCCTGCTTCTAATGGTCTTAGCTGTAGGTGACAAAGTGCTGTTTTGTTCCCGCTATTGTGTGGATTTGAATGCAGCACACGGACAGAAGTGGGGGCTTTGCTCGGAGGCACAGCAGAGAGCAGCACACACACACCCAGTGATCTGTAGACTATTTTAATAGCTTTGTTTAGAACTTGGCTTTGCCTCGTGACAAAGAACTTGAAGGTTGGTGACGGATATGACAGAATAGACAACATAATTACATATGAGAGTTTTCAAGCCATCACGTTTCTGCTTCGTTCCTCAAAACATGTTTTCGTTTAGATAAGTTTTAGTTGGCTTCTCTTTGTGAGTGGAATTCACACCTGAGTCAGTAAAAAGTTGACTGACAGCTCAAAATTGGCCCATAAAGAGGCAAACCCGTGTCAGCTTTGTTGTGTTTTTTTCCCTCCTTTCGTCAGCTGTTCACACTAAGCATTTACTGGCTGTTCGCTAAACCCCACCTGTCTCAGTCACTGTTGTACACCTGTCGGCAAAAATTACCCATTTTCCAGAAGAGATCCCACTTAACCCTTTCTTGCCATTATTTAGGCCTTTTTCCTCACAAAGAAGTAGACGAAAGTGTTTGGTCCTGGAATGGTGGCATATTACAGATTCTTTGTGATTTAATGCAGTTGAGATCAGATATGCTTATCTCAACACACACAACTCTGTCCAACCACCAGTCTTTCTCCAAGCCAAAAATCTAACAACATGATCTAATGCTGCCGTCTTATGAACTCAGAATTTTGGAATTTCCAACCTCCTACTTGGAAAAAATTACTTGGAACGCCACCTGAACTCGTAGCTCAGACCTGGTAGTTGGAGAAAAAGTTGAATATTTTACTGACGATTTTTTAGATATTTTGATGTGCTGCTTTTGACCTTGGATGATGGACAATTAAATTTTTTTTTAAAAAAATCAGATTTGTGCGCGATTGTTCATATTACATATTAAATGCATCTTCAATCAGTTCGGAGTATGAACAGAATGCCATCCTGAAGTGACCTGCATGTGCAGAAGACGTCCTAAGGTAACACATGACCTCGCAAATATGGCGGCATCCTGTGGAGGACTGTGTGTCGCGGTGAGAAATTTTCTTTCCAACAGAAATCAGGACTTCATAACTTTAAGGAAACTGAAAAAGAAGAGAGCCAGGTTTAATGCTCTATCCGTTTGCTGTAAAATGGCTGCTACATCTTTGCTATGGACTGTTTGGCGACGATGACGTAGGAGTCGGATAGAATGCGCCTCGCCCGTAGCTTTGCGAAAAATTGGATACGTATCGGATTTAGGACCACATATGAAAGTGAGCTGGGTCGGATTTGAAAAATTGGAATTATACTGTTCAAACTGTCTTTAGCAGGTCGTATATGTGCAAAAAGATTGGATTTGGGTCGCATTTGCCTGCAGTGTGAACGTAGCATTTATTTGTATACTCAGCTTGATGCTTGAAGAGCCACTGATTCAAGAGACCAGAGAATATCTTGCCTTGCAAAGCTTGTAATTTGTGTATGTTCCACTGCCAATGTCTTTCATTTTTGAGGCACCCCCATATGCAATAACTTGGAGAAAACCCAAGGGTAATAAAAAATCTTTCTATATATGTGGTGTGGACTGAAAATGTGGACCGTCCCACCTGAAAATGAACTTTCTAATTCACATGCAAGCAAACTAAACCACCAAGTAGCTATAGCATTAGCATTTATCAGGCAAATGCCTAGCTAGGTGTAGACATTGTCCATTGGGTCAGTCGTGCATTACTGCACGGTGCTGCCTCTCAATGCAGAGATTGTTGGTTCAAATCCCATTGATGACTTCCAAACTTGGTTCTGCCATGACCTATAGCATTAATTCCCAAACTGACATCATGACAAAGAAGTATTATTGTCAGTGTTGTTTTCACTTCTACATGTGTGACACTTAAATACCTCACACGGGCTCTATTTTGACCTTTAAGCAGCGCATACAGTAAGTGCACAGAGCTTGCATTTGCAAACACTCCCACTGAAATACTTGTATTTTTTTGTGGTCAAATCCCACACAGGAAAACAAATATTTTTGCATTTCATTTTGAGGGGATAAAGAAAAACAACAAGTTTGAAAATGCTTTCATGTATAATTAGACAGAGGTTGGAAAAGCAACGCTCCACCCTCAGTTTTTCTCTTTGGTTCTCTTCATGCCACAAAATTACAATGTGCAAATTCATAAATGTGTGTGCTGTTTTTGCCTGCTGGGAATAAATATGACAGTAGAATGAAAATGCTGCTGCTGCTGTTGTTGTTGTTGTTTTTCCAATGAGACAGTATGAACTCAGGCTTTTGTCTTTCTGTCTGGTTTTACTCAACCACACACTTCCAAAACCGTGCCACTGATTACTAGTTTAGAATTTCACCAACTGCCGTCTGGTCCTTTGACTAGCCCCTGAAGAACCTGGTGTGTGTGTGTGTGTGTGTGTGTGTGTTCCTGTGTATTTGTTTGCGGTGTAGCCCTGTTCATGCATGTCTATGTTTGTACAACACCATACAGTGAAAGTATGCATCTCTTTTAGTGTCTTTGTGTTTTTTTCTGCTTAAGTGTGCTTGATGATAGCTATCTTGCAGGTCTGTGTGACTGCAAATGTTTGAATAAGGTTTGAATGGCCGCGCGTGATGTCAGTATCCTCGAGATTGAATTAGAAAAACTGATTTAAAGTCAGATAATTCAAGGTCACAGTGGATTTCTAAGACGATACATTTAAAAATGTTTTATTTTCACCACTCAGGGTGTGTTCTCTCTGTCTGATGAAATTAGAGTAAATGGTATTCCTTTTCCCAGCAGGGAGAGTAAAGTAAGTGTAAAAACTAGAGTAAACATCACAGCCGTGTAGCTTCTTGCCCCTCTTCTCATTCAATATAGCCATTTTTTTCTGTCACACATGCACACATGCATGCACACATATGCATGCACACACATGCATGCACACACATGCGTGCACACTAACTCACAAACCCGCTCACTACTTGTGGTGCATACTTGTGTCAGGTGTGCTCTGTTTTTCCAGTCAGGATGGAGAGGAATGTGGGCCAGGGTCCAAACTGACTATCAGCAGCACATTGCAAGAGCTTGGGACAAGAAGCAACACATCCATCTCATATTTACTCCTCCTTCTCATGCTTCACCTCTCCACTGCTCCTCTCTTTCTCTCTCTCTCTCTTTCTCTCTCTCTCTCTTTATTTCCTCCTCCCTTGATCTTTGCACATTCACAACAAAATTCCTTTTGTCATCAAAATTCTTTGCGCTCTCGTGTTAGAGCTCGTTGAACTTCGTCTTAGAGTATAGGGAAGCTTTTGGTTTGCTTGTTTTTGTTCTTTCACACCACAACCCTCAACCAGTTTTATTAAAATGACACTTGGTTCAGTTGTTTGTAGTTTGTTCGTTGTATTATCAGCAAAACGTAGTTACGGGCAGAGGTGTAAAGAGTACTGATATATCCTACTCATTGCTGAAGTAGAAGTACTGGTACTGGATTGAAATTGTACACAACTACAAGTAAGTCATACTTGAAATAGTCCAGTAGAAAGTAGCTCAATTAAATAGTACTCAAAGTTACTAGTTACTTTTGGTGATCAATCTTGCCACAATTCCCTTGGCAATAAAGACCTCATGTATAAACTTAAAAAAGAAGAGACTAAATCTTGCACAATGGGAACTTAATTTATTTTCCATAAAGGCATTTGTAAATAATAAAAGTCAAAATGTACTCTTATTTTTAAAAATATTAAGAAATATACTCAACAAAGTACAAGTACCCATAAAAGCAACTAGATTACAGTAACGTGAGTACTTATAATCCATTAATTTCACCTCTGAATACTTATTACTTACTTACTATTTCAGTGTTTTTTCGTCAAACCTCAATAGTTTCTCCTCAATAAAAAACATGAAATCAAAGGCTTGATGACTAAACCAGAAACAATTTCAAGATCTCAACCTTAATAACACAGCAGAGTCCGTGTGTGTGCGCGTGTGCGTTGTGTGTGTTGACACTATCCGGTAGAACATTACTTCTAATCTCCAGTAAAGCAAATAAAAGTGCATCTGTGTGAGCATACGAGCGACCACCGTGTGTGTGTGTGATCTTACACACTGCTGCACTGTACACCACAGTGTGTGTTGTGTACGGAGGGGGAAGGAGAAAAAGAGGAGAAGGGGGGAGATAAAAAAGAGTGGAAAGGCCTCCCACACAGTCAGATATGAGACTTAGAAGCTCCATTAGTTCCTCAAAGCCAGCTGCTGGGTTCAGATGGATGTCTGTGCTGGGATGTTTGATGTCCATTCATCCACAGCCTTACATCTCTGCCTCTGGTCTCCCAGTGCAGCCCAGTGCTGGGCCTCATGGGGCTGGGGAGAGAGCTCAAACAGCTGCCCCAAAATAAAGGATAAAGCTGTCTGCTGCTCCCTCATTCCTGCCTCTGCACAGCTGCTGTTGCTGCTGGTATTGCTGGTAGTTCGGCTTGCTTGTACTGGTTTTGTTTCTGCCTCTTTGTAAGAAATAACAGAACCACAGAGGAAATAATGATCTTTAAAGTGCACCATCTTTGTTCTCATTTCTGTTTGTTGCTATTTTGTTTTGTGTAATCCTCCTTTTTCATCTCTTTTCACAGTAACATCTCATCATCATCATCCTCCTCCTCGCCATCATTGTCCTCCTCCTCCTCCTCTCTGGACCTCTCTGGGAATGGGCCAATGCCTCGCCAGCGTGCATCTCTCCACCCGGTGGTGTGGCTGGCGTCGCACGAAAGTAAGGAGGGCAGCAGCCAGGTCGTAGAGCCGGCCCACCACCACCACCACTCCGTCTCCGTACGCCTGTGACTTTTGATCTTTGACTCAGCCGTGACCCTGCCTTGAACTCTGACCAGCCATGCCCTTTGGACTGAAGCTGCGGCGCACGCGGCGCTACAATGTCCTGAGCAAGAACTACTTTGTGACGAGGATCAACCTCCTGGACAGCACGGTGATTGAATGCACGCTGTCTGTGGAGAGTACGGGACAGGAGTGTTTGGAGGCAGTGGCTCAGAGGCTGGAACTGAGGGAGGTCAGTCTTAGTTCAAGGTTTTCTACAACAACAACACATTTCATATTCATTTCTTTTACCTTTCTTTTGCCAAATCAATAGATTAACCCTTTGCTATATGTGGCCGTCTTAAGCTGATGTTTGTTTTTAGTTTGTATTTGACTTGTGTCCATCTCCACAGTTTCTGTGTCTCTCCTTGTCCTCTGTGCACCCTGTCCTGCTGGGTTTTTGTCCTTCTTTAACGAAGCGTGGCTTTGCCTGTCATCTTCTCAGTGCAGACCAAAGTGATTCTACTCATCCATTTACAGTATCCTGATTCACTGCTCACATCCATCTGTTACATATTTTCTCCAAAAGATTAGTTAAGAGTGGATTTTGTCTTACGTTTTTCATTTTATTACAGTGGAAATTTCTTGAGCTATTAATGAAAACTCCCTTGACCTCAGTAGTCATCCACATTAATTATCCAAACAGTTAAACAGTTGTAAGAACTCCACAACAAACAAGGAGTCTCTGATGATGTTTACTGTGAAACTGTCACAATATAGAATAAATACCCTTTCTTAGGGCTGGGTGATTGGACCAAAATTCATATCTCGATAGTTTTTCTCAAAATTGCCATATACGATATGAATCGTAGAAACACAATTCTGAGTTAAATTTGCTGATGAAAAATGCCACACACACACACACATTTATTAACAAACAGCTGCAATATGAGACACTTTTGGCTTTTTCTCCTATAAGGGACAAGCACGTGTTGGTGAGTTCTGAAGTGTGGCTTGTTTAGGGGAAGGTCTGGGTTATTCTTCCAACTGTGCTATTCATGCTGTTCTGAGAAGTACCGAAAGCAGCGACTACTAAATTGAGTATTTTAAAACAAAATAAGATAAAATATAAATAAATATTCATGGACGATATTGTTATTTCCCATATTGCCAAAGTAGAAATCTTGATACAGCTTGACTCTCGATATATTGCCCAGGCCTACCCTTTCTATATTGTGCAACAAACATATCATATAACATTTGTTATATAGTACCATATACCTGTGGTGCGAATCAATTAACATTGTTAGTGAATTAGCTTTAGCTTAGCGTTATCTGTGAGCTAGTTAGATATGTATAAATCTATGGGAACAATGCGTAAAATGACCAAAATGCATCATAACACTATCTATAAAGTTAAACACTTACAAACTGTTCCAGCACACAGAATGGAGATTAACAAGACCTTTCTAGTAGATCCGACCATGTCGCCGGATTATATTGCGGGATTTCCGGTTTTGGGCAGAAATGACCCGTAATGAAAGTTCAGTGTGGGAAACCCATCCATCCATCCATTTTCTGACCCGCTTGCTGGTGTCTATCTCTAGCTCTCATTAGGCGTTAGGTGGGGGTACACGCTAGACAGGGCACCAGTCCATCATATGGCAACACACAGAAAGACAACCACTCACACTTACTCCTACGGGCAATTTATAGACTCTAATCAACCTAACAGTCATGTTTTTGGATTGTGGAAAGAAGCAAACTCCACAAAGAAAAGACCCAAATGTCGACCACCGCAGGGCTTGAACTCCGGACATGCTAACATTACGCCATCGTGCTGGGTGGGAAACCTGATTATAAAAGCAGGGAAATTCAGTAAAGCAAAGCTTGATGTAGAACATCCTGCTTGTGTCAGACTGAGGTGGTTTAGTGCTTACTCATCGTGTTTTCCAGGTGTGTGAGTGATGTAATGAATAGTATGATGTGACACATCAGCTGTAACTGCCCGACATGTTATTTGTGTGTATGTGTCATTACATGTTTTCATCTTTGGGACGGTGATTGAAGCAGCTGCATTGAAACAGTGTAAATGTTTGAAATGCATCCGTCCTGGTAAAGCTGCAGGTTTGCAACGTTGTTGCAAAAGGGCAAAAATAATAGTTTAAACTGCTTTGTTTACATCTTTGTGGTATAAGTAATGAACAAGTCACCCATGCATGAAGAACCATTGTTTAACCCCAAATGATATGGTTTGGTGATTCCAGATTCATTTCCTTACCGCTGCCATTTTTTTCATGTCTTATCCAAAGCGATCAAACCAAATTTTTTTTTTAATTTGTGTGCTGCAATGACTCTTTCTTACCATCTTCCTCTAGACGCATTACTTTGGGCTGTGGTTCCATGGGAAGACCCAGCCTCCGGTTCAGCGCTGGGTGGAACTCGAGAAGCCCCTCAAAAAGCAGCTCGACAAATTCGGCAATGAGCCACTGCTCTTCTTTGGAGTCATGTTTTATGTTCCCAATGTGTCACGGCTGGAGCAAGAAGTCACCAGGTTAGTGATCAGCAACTCCTAAAGTTTTCTCGTATCCATGTATGGCTAAAAATACCGAGTTTTCTAAACACTCAAACACTCTTTTTAAAACATCAAAGTGTAATCACTCCCTTGAAGTATTTCTTGCTCACTTTGAAGTTACAAATGAGCTTTTTGAAGTCTCATCAAAAATAATATTTAAAAAAAAATATTAAAGTCTGTTTTGGTAATAAATAAAAAAAACTGATTCAAAGCTGCTGGAGACAAAAATCTCATCAGATGAATCCATAAATGAATAAATCAAAAAAATATTCAAAAGTTTGTCAAATTGATGCTTGAAAATGTGTTTTGTGAATTCAAATCCTAATGATTTGATTCATTTCCACTGTAAACACTCTCCTATTGACACTTCTATGCATCTGTTTACATGACCCCACATCCCACAATGCAATGCTTGAAACTTTTCCGGAAAAAAAAAACTGTGAAAACAATCTCTTGAGCAGCGCTTTAACCTTTAACAAAAAATTGTCTCTGCAGCTTTAAATCTGATTGTTGTACATATTTTGCCCATTCTAGCAATCAGTACTGCTACTGGGGCAGTAGTGAGCAGATACTCGTAAATTCCAGCCCCCACCCATCCTAAGGGTCTCATCCCAGCTGTCCAAACTTGGTCACACAGACTTTTGACTTTGATAATGTCCACTTGGTCTTACTTTGAGTATGAAAAAAAGAATACCTTGTTTTATATCTGATGTGTGTACATTCTTGAGTAATGTACCACTAAGTAACAAGAAAAAGAGTTAGAAATACAGTAAGTTTCTTCTTTTTGTTACTTTCAACCGCACAGTGAGATTATTAAAAAGCCAAATCTGGGATGCAGAGTTTTTAATGTTGCCGTAAACTGACACAAAGCACATGAAATGTTTCAATACCACAGAGATTTGTTGTTTTGCTGTTATCAGCAGCATGGACGTCTGAGAATGCAGAGGGCAGTTTGTTTGCTCTCCTCAGGTCTGTCTCACAAACAGTGAGGGTCACATGCAGGCCATAGCCTGATGTCAGAGTGGGTCCAAGCATGCGTCAGCAGCGCGCTGTCACTTATCTTGTTAAATAAATCAGCAGAAAGAAGCTTTAACTGTGAGATCGCAGTGTGTTGTGACCAAATTTGTGTGTTTGTTATTTGAACACCAGGATTTGAGGAATCCTCTGATGCCTTTTTGTGTGTATGTGTGTGTGTGGATGGTGGTTGTGGTTGAGAAGGTTTTGATGGGAACTTTGGGCCAACTTAGGAAACAATGGCCATGCGAGCTTTAATTCCCCTTTAATTCAGAATAATAGTTCATTCATCTTTAAACTGACCTTGTAAACACTTGATTCCGAATGCAAATGTAATTCCGAATTAAACTTAAATCCGAATTAGGTGGCCTGTCCAATCAGAACCCTTCCCAACCCCCAGACCTAAAGCGGAATCGAATTAAGCCAAATAAACCTGTTTTCCATGTAAACCTCAATTCGGAATTACTATGTCCATGTAAACACGAAGCAGAACGCTTTCATTCCGAATAATTTAATTCTGAATAAATAATTCCAAATTAAAAAACAGCGGCCAATGGTCATCTTTTTTTCTCAAGCTTTTTCTCCTTTATCATGCAATCCCTTGTAAATGGTGTCACCCTTACTCCTTTTTATCTTCACATCTTCAGACCACATTTCTCCCTCTCTTTCACTGCATCCCTCCATCCTCCTCTCTCTCTCTCTCTCTCTCTCTCTCTCTCTCCCTCTTTCACCTCTCCTGTTAGTCAGGAATGTTGGCGCAGCCGTCCAGCGTAGGAGGGGGACTACACATTCCTCACAGCAGAAGTGCTGGGGGTAAAAGGTTGGGGGGGGGGGGGGGGTCTGGTTTACTAAACATATTCACCAGCACACACACATGTCCACACTCACACACAGACGCACACTAGTCTTTAAGAATCCTCTCAGAGGGCAGCTGCATCCAAACTGTCTCCGTTCTTTACTCATCAACTACACAACAACAACAACAACAACGACAACAGTCAACAGCTCATATTAAAGCTAGTTTATGAATTATGACTGTGTGTTAATGGTTTTACAGAAGCCTTGTTTCTATAACAGTACGAGTTCAGCTTTCCTTAGTAAGTGTTAATGTTTGATTCTTTGTGGGGTTGATTGGGATCAGATCCAGCCCTGTGGGTCTTTGCTGTTTTCACACCTGGTCTGACTCATGGAGGAGGGGCTCAGCAGGAAAGAGAGGCAGACGGAGGGGAAGGAAAGGACAAGTGGGGGGTTTGTGGAAGTTAAAAAATGGTTAAAGCAGAATGGGCCATGGGCTTGTTCACTCTCTGCATAACTTTACTTTGTTTTTTTGTATTTGTCTACGCAGACAAATTGGTTTCAAGATGTAACCAAGCCTTGGTTGTGGTTGACGTATTTCAGAATCGGTTTGGATACTCAGACATTCAATCCTTGTAACTAATATGTCTGCCTTTTTTATTTTGCTTAATTGAGTAGGATCAAAAACACTTTTACACAGTTTAAACTTTACAAGATGTTTTTTTTTTTTTTTTTTATTGTGTATAGTAAAATCTCATTGAACAGAATTCTTCACAACTTGAGTGTTTTCTTTATTAAATATTTTGTTTCTTAAGACTAATGCTGTCTGTTTTTAATTGAAGTGCTGAAAAAGACTGAATAGTTGGTTTGAAATAAGCAACTAGATATATATACATATTTGTCTTTTACAGAATTTAGAAGGACAATGTGTTTTAATTTGAAAGATCTATAAAGACCAAGAAAGTCAGTCAGCCTTTGAAGTGTTTGACTGATATGTAACCGGATCCAGGTTTGGCCTCCTTCCTTTCATCCTGTTTGTAAAAACACTAACAGAGGCTGAAATCTATGCAAACATTCTTTGCTGTTTATACACAGATGATAGCCTGTGTACAGCAGCGATGCCTCAAACCTTTTAGTTCTTTTACTTACTTTCTTTTTTTTTCCTCCTGTGCTCCAATGTACAAAGCAATGTCCATATACTTTTTAAATGAGTTTGGTGGCCAGCACCTGGAATAAGAAAAAAAAGTGATATTGAGGCATTCACATTCAACATCAATGCCTGACACTTCTCGATAAAAAACGTTTCTAAACTTGTTGAAAGCCTCTCTAGAAGAGTCGATATAAGACAAGAACATGGCATTGTTGCAGAAGAATGGAAGATTACATTTTTAGAGTATTTAAACGAAACACAGGCATTTAATAGCTTTGCTTTGAATTCGTATTTGACTCATTTATATCAGACTTGACTTCTCGTGTGGCATTTAACTTCCAGAAAAGCTTTAAACTTACTCTCGTATCCGAAGCAGCACATATTGATGAGAATACGTCATGTTGTGTTTTACGTCCTGAGGCCGTTGAGTCTGACGACTTTTATTTTGAAGCCCGAGGCCATGTCAATTGAAGTTGTTTTGTTTGACTAATGTTTTGCTGAGACATGAGTCTGTTTGGTTTGTCGTTTGTCAGACCAGACGACCTCACTTCTCAGAGGTTTTCCTGATGCCTCCCTCTGAGACCTGAGGATGTCCTAAAACAGTGGCTCAAGTACCCCCTTTCTCTGACTACAACATTTTGCTTAGAAAACTATTGAAAAACAACTATAGAGCATAATGATGGAACGAATGAGTGATATCACACATTTTAAAGAATCTTATTTGGTGAATAAGTGGAAAGAAACAGTATTGAATGCAGTGGTTAAAAAAAAAAAATAATAATAATAATTAAAACAAATTTTAAATCTATTTAAATTTTTCAAAAATTTCAGGCGACTCACATGGGGTCCTGACCCCAAGGTTGAAAAACACTGATTTAGGGACTCCTGAATGGATTTATTTCTATAGTTTTTATCATTTTATCATTTCTCACACCTCGTGTGGGACCAAGACTAACACTTTATTTGTTAATTTTCGTCTCTCTCTCTCTCCCTCTCTCTCTCTCTCTCTCTCTCTCTCTCTCTCTCTCTCTCTCTCTCTCTCTCTCTGTCTCAAGTACCCCCTGTAGTGCCATTGCGTACCCCCATTTGAGAAACACTCTCCTATAATGTACACACTAAAAGAGACGTTTATTTTGAATTGTCAATTTTTATTTCTCACCAAGTCATCCAGAGTGGGAAATTGACAGTATCTTGAGTTTTTCTGTTCGCTCTGTGTGGTTGTGATGAAGAAAGGTCAATCTGGCTCATTACAGTGAGATGACAAAGAACAGCTGCAGCAGCAGCCTTAAAATCATAGCATTGTACAGCTTGTTATCACCAACCCATACACACACACACACACACACACAGCTATACCCTGTTGTACCCCTTGCTGATTCAACACATTTCCTGGTGAAACCGTCCCGCCTCTCACACAGAGCATCTGGTCCCATCCCGTAGGCCGAGGGCTGAAACAGAATCATACAACTGCAGAGGTGGTGATGTTCATGTGGGTGGGTGGGGGGGGGGGGGGGAAACATATGCACACACATTCTCACATTCCTGTGTGCACATATGCTCACAGGCTTGTTGTGCGGAGCCGTTTGGACATCTGGCATGTCTTGAGCAGGGCTGGGACATGAAGCGTGGGCTTATAAAGGCCTCTTTGTGCTTATTAGGCTGCAACACAGAGCGATCCTGCCACACGGTCTCAAACACTCCCAGTGAAGGAAAGCAGCAGCTCACGTCATCACACGTAGTTTCACCTGCCGTTACAGCGTTGCGACGTCATCCTGATGCCAGGTGTTGGCGTCTACCACAACGGCGTCTTTGTGTTGAAGTACGTCCTGCATCTAAATCAGGATCACCGTCACACATCCAATCACTGCTGAGCTATGCAAAGTCAATAAGGTGATCAGTTTTACTGATTACATTCATCATATACTTCACATAATGTTTGCATTCTTTGCTTTTAAATGAAGATGCAAAGTTTCTCTTCTCACGGTTGTTACAACACTTTTGACATTCTTTTTTCATTGTTTCAGGGAAATGTATTTATTTATTTTTTATCTCACATGTGATATGTCGAAAGTATAAATTTAAAAAAAAAACAGTTACAGCTCATACAGATAATGTCTAGTTGGTCGTGACATTTCTCTTTCCAATGTCTTTACATGGTTTTTTTCGCTTCAGGGAAAGAATAAATGAGTTATTCCGGAGTACTCCAACTCATGGAGACCATTGGATTTGTAAATTCTCCATGAGCATTTGAAAATGATTGTGTTTTCTCACCTTATCTGACCCTGTTCATGAAAAACAAGTATGATTTAATGAATAAAACTTAAAAGTAAGTTAAAGATCTACAACCTCGTACTCCCACTTATTGTAAAGGGCTCATTCAGGACATCCAACGCACCAATTATTCTTTTATATATCAATTGGCACTGTACATTTTTAGTTTCATTGGATGAATACTTTTTGAGATATGGCCAATTTAGTGTCGATTTTCATGCGTTCTTATTTCTCCTCCATTTTCAGTTTATAAATACCTCAAAAATGATACCACATAGGAAACTGAAATTTGGCACACTAATACAACTCCACCTAAGCTCTCAGAATATACAAAAATATCTGCTATACATCCTATCTGGTGAACATGCCAGCTCCTCAAATTTGGAAAAAAGTTTGTCGGGGTTTCGGGATTGAACAAGTTCAGTAAACAACTTTGCATATGACTCCCTGACATTTTATCAGCTTTGAGCTCTGTACATAGACTGTTCAAATCCCTAATGATTAGTCAGATATATGCATTGGTTCTTGTGTGACAGTCTCTTAAAATCTGAAAAAAACGCTCCCTTTTTTACTATTGCCCTTGGCCCATAACTGCATGTGGCAAAGTAAGAAAAATCAGATCTCTGTTTTGATTTATAGTATAAAGATTACTCTTTCTGGACACATGCCCCCCCCCCCACTAAATTTTCCATCTCTCAAAAAGTGTTAATCCGATCAAACTGAAAATGTACAGTGTGCCTATTGAATAATCAGGTAAGAATCTGTAAAGATTTCAGAATTTTTTGAGACTGAAGTGCGTGGCCCATTTGTGAAATGACATGGAATAACCCAGAGGTGAATTTTAATCATTGAGGATTTAGTTTTCTGCTAATCATACACTGCAGCCCTATTGTTTTAATATTATTAGGAGACGGAGTTTTCTCTGCCTGAAGATACATTCACATTAGAACTTGTCAATTGGTTCGAGGAAACTCCTTTATGGTTGTTGTGGCTTCTGTATGTTACGCACAGAAGATTTTTTGCAGATGTTTACTTTTGCTCCCTCCAAATCTTTTGAACATTTCACTGTCTCCATCACCACTGCTGCTCCCTGCATACAAACCACATCACAGCGACGCTATCACGTCGGAAGTACCTCAGAATGCAAATCACCCTCTGTCATCCTCAACACGTCCCCTGACCCCAGAGAGAGATCGAGAGCTTGTAAAAAATAAAAAAACGCATGCTCCAAGGGTTTTGTGTCCCTGTGAGACTCCTCCTCACTGGACCGCATCAGGCTCCGCCCCCTCTCTGCAACCTCAGTGGTTAGGGTTGGCTAATTAGAGGGTTACCAGGGGAACGCAATGGCAGCTTAGTCAACGGGTGTAATGACAGGGTGAGGGGAAGAGGGCGGGGTCAGATTATAGGCTGGGGAGTATGCTGAGGGGAGCTCAAAAAAGAAAAGAATGCGAGGGGGGGGTGGGGGGGGGTATAAAATGTGAAAGATGCAAGGAGGTAAAATGGCATGGTTAAAGATGCTTGTCTTAAGCTGTGAAAACAAACCAGAAAAAATAAAACTGCATAACTCACGGTGTGACTTACAGTTAAAGCTCCTTTTCACCGTCCGCGTGGCACTGAGATGTATCATAGTTCCGATCAGAGAGACTGGGCTTGTGGTTGCCATGGCAGCAAACAGGAAATGGTGTTAAAGTTTTTCGCGGCCCAATCTGGTCACCCTGACATTTCCCTCTTTTCTCCTGTGTGGCCACTTCTTTCTCCAAAAGACAAACATCCGACTGGACCACAGCTCAAAGTGGACAAAAGGGCTCAGAAACCTTTGGAAACTCGCTGTTTCAGACTCCTGGGTTGGGAATTTTTGGGAAAGCTAAAAGGTGCTTAAAGTATTTCATCATATTTATTTAGTCATGGCTCAACCACCCTAACCACAAAGGACTTAATCCCAATTTGTCTTCATATTAACTCGAATCTTGCTTCATTTTCCCTGAGTTTTTTGTTGTTGATGAAACTCCAGAATAAACTTATTAGTGCTGTTTATGTAAAATGGTATTTTTCTTGACAGTAATTTACAAAGCTGCAAAGACATTGTTTGGCCTCTGTTGGTATCTATTTGGTATTTCACTACGGATAAAAATGAGTCATTGGCATTGAAAAACGGAGTGATTCATTCATTCCTCACTTCTGCAATAGGCTTTTCTAGTGTGGTTTTAACCAGTTAATGCTGTTAATACTGCCTCCACGCATCATTTCTACTGCACAGAACAAAAGCTGGAGTTTGCCTGTCTGTGTGGTTAGATGCTACAAGTAGAGCATGCTTAAGCTAACGTACATGGCTTTATCAAAAATCACCTTTAAACACATGTCGTATATCCCATTGGTACTTGTTTGTTCTCATATAAACTCAGTAAATTGACACATACTTCATAGGATATTGAGGAAAAGGGCTTTTAAAGTTACACCAGAGTTAACCATCAATCATGACCTGCTTCTAAATATGAACAAGAAGACCCTCAAAAATAAGCTCAATAAATCCAATAAAAACAAAATATGTATCATAGTGCTTAAATTCAAGATTTTATATGCATGATAATATAATCTAATACTCTTTGTTTTGCTCATATCGGACTTGTATTCGACATCAATATTAGATTAATAGCTAACCTCTTTCTCTACCTTATTGACAGTAATGCTGTAAATGAATAAGTGAATATATACAGTGATTTTGCTAGGTACGCATCCTGCGTCCCTGACGCATAAAAATCTGAAAAGACGCTGTAAATTCACTCTCCATTTTTCCAATGAAAAACGACACATTGTGAACAACAACTTATGTTTATAATCACAGTAACTAGCCGTCAGCGGACCCCTTTATGCATTAACTCAGCGTATACATGATCCCCTTGAGTACATGCTAGTTTAGCCGCTACAACAACAACTAGCCAGTTAACTAGCTGCTTACAATATACCAGACTAGAAGATTTTGGTCAGTGTGAAGATAGCTGGTTCATGACATACGTGTTGATGGTGAGGCAACACAATACGAGCTCAAAGTATGGTGGCCTACAGAGGACAAATATACACACTTTGACAAAAGGACTCTGCTGTTTTTTTTACTAATCTCTTTTTCTTCACGACTGTTTTTTTCCGCTAACCTTTGATCTCTCCATTTGTGGCTGACATGTTGTTTCTATTTGTTTTCCTGCAGGTATCAGTATTACCTTCAGGTGAAGAAGGAGGTGCTGGATGGACGTTTACACTGCACTGTAGAACAGGGAATCAGACTAGCTGGTCTAGCAGTACAAGGTAAGAAATGCACTCAAAGCTCATGTGAAGCCTGTACAAAAGGCACACGAGTGAAAGACTCGGCACAAACGTACACTTTGATAGGCTGTCTTAACTTTACTACCTTATATGGCTGCATACCACAGGAGGAACCGAGTCCACTTGAGTCTCTGTGGTATCAGTCCCAACACACACACACACACCTTTGCTCCTCCATTCTCGCTGTCTTGGTCGTGGATGCTGTCTGTGTCCCGTAGGGGAATGTAAACAGACAGTTACCTTATCACCAGCTCCAAGGTTAGGCTCCCCAGCATCAGGAAGACTCTTATCAGCCGGGAAGCAAGAATCCTCCTTCAGACCTCCTTTTGTCTGACAAACCGGCAGACGGTAGTTAAGAGCTCACTACAAGCGCTATCTGAGCGATTGAGCATGTTATGGTGATGGTTTGATATTGGCCACATAGTCGACATTCCAACACTAGAGCAGATACATTCATGCACCAAAATAGGATGAGATGTTACACAGTTTTAGGAAAAAATAAGGAGCTAATTACTGAAATAGTTTCACTTTGGTAACACAAAGTTTTATAGTGTACAAAAACAGAAGAATGATGTAAGCAAATACAAAACTTAGCACTGACATCGTGACCACCTCCTTAATAATATTGTGTTGGTTGTCTTTTTGATGCCAAAACAGTTTGAGATTGTTAAAGTCAGGACTTCACTTGACCTTTAGAAGCAGTGCTGTAATGTCACATGTTCTCAGATTTTAAAGGCAGGGTAGGTGATTTTTTGAAAGCTAGCATGATTTTGAATGTAGCTACCCCGCCTTTACCCCCCCTCTGTGCTCCGTCTCACGTGCACGAGCACCTGTGCTCCAGAAGCAGACCTCAGCTCATCGCTTATATTGTGTAGAAACTATGTCGTCTCATGTCTCATTCAGTGGTAAAAAAAAACACTGTGATTGGTTAAAAAAAAGAAAACGAACCGTCTTTTTTCATTGGTCAAAGTTATTACAGGTTTACAGCTACTACAGACTTTCTTCCTTCCTTTTTCAGACCACATAAGATCTTCATTTCTGTCAGGACATAAAGAAAAATTTCAACCAAAAACTTAAAAAGTGTATCCGTAGAAAATTTCCTCCCCAACCTTTAAAGAAATGGTTTAGCTAAACTGCCATCAGGAACAAATGTTTGTAAGAAATAGTTTGCATCAATGCTTTAAGGCAGTGTTTCTAAACCTTGTTGTCGTGACCCAATGTGGGGTCGCCTGAAATGTCTAGTAATAATAAAATATTAAAAAACATTTAAAAAAAAATTATATATGTTTTTACATTTTTTAAATGCATTTATTTTTATTATTTTGCACAGCTAAAAAAACTGATACATAATTCATTAATTTTTATTTGTCATCATGTGCATGAACATGAATGAAATGACTTTCCCTGTTAAGCCCTTAAAGAACAAAGTAAAAGAATAATAGTATTGTTCGGAACTTTGATTTCAGCCCTCCGACAAGGCTAGCCAGGCAGCACACAATGTCATAACTCGTCTTTGTCTTTGTTGGTTTTTACTTGAGTACAAAGGAGTCAAAATAGAAAAACAAATCCAAATAGAAAAGCACCAGTAATATAAATAGAATACATACAATATATGACAAATATACAGTAATATACAAAACAGTAGTGACAATATCACATAAATAGATATAGAGTGCAGGAAGAGGCAGAAAGCTCAAAGAGCTTAAATAATTATTCTTCTATTTCAAGTTAAAACTCCACAAACGTACTTTCTCCAGCAACCGTATACTATATTTTCACTTTTTCAAATATAAATCTAGTTCAAATAAAAAGCAGTGTGAAAATAACTGTCTATCATTACTTTATATTTGTAACACAGTATAAGAAACATAATCAAGAAACTGAATCATAAGAAAAAGTCTCTGAGGTCGCCAAAGATGTGTGATATAAAAATGGGGTTAAGACAAAACAAAGGTTGGGAACTATTGCTTTTAGGTTTGTGAAACTGAAGTAAAACCATTATATCAAATACACAAATGTGTGCGTGTGTTTGGGATTTTCAGCTGATTTCGGGGACTTCACTCAGTTCCCGTCTCAGGACTTCCTCAGGGAATACGACTTGTTTCCCGTGGTGAGTCTTCAACCGTTCTCTCTTCCACAAGGAGTGTGTAATTGTGTGTGTGTGCGTGTGTTGAGTGTGTTTGTGTGCTTTCGGCCTGAAGGCACACATTCTTGTGTAGTCTGTGTGGCTCCCCCTCTGCATACCTGACTGACACAGAGATAGAAATTATTTATTTCTTTGTTGTACACAACTGCATGCTGTTTCTTGTTGTTCCACGATAGAGAAAATTACTACAATTTGACCTGGTTTTCACTGTAACATTACTACATATTTTTTCCTCACAACTTTTTTGTATCCTCTGTAAGCGTAGGATGTTTCCTTTGGAGGTTTTCTTAATTATCGTGATTTTGCTCACTTTTATTTATCAGAATTGGCCCAATGGAGACGAGGTGCTTAAGGACTGGACGCAGAAGGTTGCAGAGGAGCACAAGAGTCATTGGTACTGTCAGCCATTGCACTGCATGTTGTTTGTAAATGTGTGGATGTGTTGGACCAAGGTGTGTTTGTTTCTTACAGCCGGATGCAGGCGGCTCAGGCCGAACTGCTGTACATCAAAGAGGTGGAGAAACTGGACGGCTTTGGCCGAGAGAGCTTTTCTGCAAAGGTAGACGACGCAACTCTCACTTTTCCTGCTCGTAACGCTTTACACCATCAAATCTTGATGATATTTTCACTTTTGCACAGGACAACTACACAAATGACCTTTTTATTGGTGTCTCTTTCATCGGAGTGTTTGCCAAACACAGGAATGGCAGATCCATCATGCACCACAAGTAGGTTTATCCTGAAGATACTATATGAGCAATCTCTCTCAACTTTTGGTGGGAAAGTTCCAGTGTCATTGACTGTGTTTTTGCATGTGTGTGTGTGCGCGTGTGTGACAGGTGGAAGGACATCGGCACTATAGCGCACAACAAGTCCGCTATCACAGTGGAGATAACGAGCAGAGACGACACCATCATCTTTCACATGGTGACTGTTTTGTCTGCAACTGGTGAATGTGGTTTATGTAAAGTCGAGTGTTTATGATTAAAACAGATGAGTTTCTCTAAAGATGCTTTTCCAAACCGTGGCTCGGAAATTCTTGACAAATTCAGCGAATCAATGTTCTAAATTAAAATACACTTAGAGTTTAGATGGCAAAGATTTACCAAATAGTTTGTAATAAATACTTTACTTTTGATAATGTAAAAAAAAAAAAAAACACTTTTTCAAATGGTGGTACGTGTAAAATATGAGGTTTTATAATGTTTATTTATTTTTAAAAATGATAATCATAATAATGATGATGTAAATGGTCTGGATTAGAACATGAAGGCACAGTCTTGGTCCCACACCAGGCGGGAGATGACCAGAATTAATAAAAAGTTTAAAACTATAGGGATAAATGTAGTTGTCAGACACTAAATACTGTTTCATTCTACTTGTTTACGATAAGATTCTTCAAAAATGTGTGTTATCACTGATATATTCCATCAATGTGCTCCATAGTTGTTTTTTTAATCGTATTCTGAGCAAAATATTGTAGTCAGACAAAAGGAGGGACTTGGATTGAGAAATAAAAGAAATGGGTACTTAGGCCAAAAAAGTTTGTCTGTGAGACTACACATCCCACAATGCAGTGCGCAAAACTTTTCCGACGACATCATTAACAACTTTTTTGCAGCAGAGAAAAAAACATACTGTAAACTTTTGATCTTTCAACCTTTTTTTACTCTCTCGCAAATGATCTTTGATTTATGAGACCTGATTAAAATAAATTGCGTCTCCAGCAGCTTCAAACAGACGCTTTGTTATATATCATGCGTGTATTGATGTTTTGTGTACGTCTTGCTAATTCACCAGTGTTGTGTCCGAAGTGGAAAAGTTCGGGAACCGCTGCCTCACAGTGTCATGTTTTGTGTGTTTATATTTGCAGGAGGACATGGAAATGGCCAAGTATGTTGCTCGTCTTTTCACGGCCAGACACAAATTTTACAAACAAAACAAGATCTGTGTCGAGTAAGTCATGAGTCTGCTGCTTGCGTGGCCAATCAAACGCTTGAATATCTATGAGAGCTGTCATTGGAATTTTAAAAAAAAAAGCCAAAATAAAGAATATTGTGTGATGTTGAACTATCCGTTGACATGTATTTATATTTTTTTTAATAGGCCCACTCACTCACCTGCACCAATCAGGAGGAGACCAACTTGGACTCATCGCCTCTCTTTGGTAAAGTGTTCTTTACTTTTGTCCATTAGAGTGAGTCCATAAGCTGCAGTCAGGGCTGGGGTCAATTATATTTTTTAATTACAGTTACGTCTCTAATTATCCATGTTCAACTACAACTCAATTACGATCATGTTAAGTAACCAGCATTTTTTTCTAATTACAATTAAAATTGCAATTTATATTTTCCCCCTGAAAGTGAATTAAGTAAGTAAGTAAAATGTACTTGTGTAGTGCTTTTCACAGACAATAGTCACAAAATTGTCACAGTAGTAAAATAAATAAAAATAGGTCAGTCTAAGAAGTATGTATTCAAGTAAATAGTATAGATTATAACAAAACACAACGCTAGGTCAGGTTGGACTAGAATGCTTGCTGAAACAAGTAGGTTTTTAGGTGCTGTTCAATTACAATTACATTCTCAATTACTAAAGTTCAAATTTAATTAATCATAATTACTAAGCCTGAAACTAAATATTTCCAATAGCAGGTTGGTTTTGATCCAATGTCTTAAATCTGCTGTGAAATACATTAAAAAAAAAATTTTTAAATGATAAAATGATCCACAAGAGAACTGACAGGTAAACTTAATATGAAACATATTGTATTGGTTTGCGTTTAATTCAATTGTAAATGGCAGTTGTTGTTTTTTTAATATCCATCCCAATTACAATTACAAAGTAAATGATCTGAATTCAATTACAATTCAGTTATGATTACAACAGCAACATATTTTTTCCAATTACAATTATAATTATGCCATAATTGTAATTTATTATCAATTACACAATTACAATTATACAGGGTCCCCACGGTCATGAAGTTCCTGGAGAGGTTTTGGAATTTGAAAAAAATGATTTTCCAGTCTTGAAAAGTCATAGAATAAATGAACTATTATTTTTGCTACTGTCAGACATCTGTTACACTAGTACACTGGAAAGGCCTGCTCATTTTTCTGCTCAAATGGTCTTGAATAGATCTTAGCGGTTCAGAACTAAGTCATAGAAATTTGGTCAAATATTTTGGAAAAGTTTTGAAAAATCATTGTGAAAAAAGTGTGGGAACCCTGATTATAATTGACCCTATTCCTGGCTGCTGGCAGCTGACAGTCATGCAGCTTTCTGTGTGTGTCGGTACAGTTAAAGTTGTTGGAAATCCATTGATTTCTGGTGCAACAAAGAAGGCAGTGATTTCAGTTCCTCCTTCTCTGCTTGCCAGACAATAGCTCGGCTAAATGCGGCACAATGAATTCAGTCAAGCTGAACCGTCTGGAGATGTGCAAATTTCAGCTGTGGGCTCAGCAAAGGTCCAGGAATTCATCTGGTTCTTTTTCTCTGTGTAACAGTTTTATATGCTCACAGTCAGTCATACATTTAACTTTAATACAGTTCTTTTTTTTTTCTTTGTTTCAGCCGCGGCCCCAGTCCTGTAACTTCCAGTCGCTCCATTCCCAGTATGGAGAGCATTATCAAGACACGCAGAGCTCTCAAGGTATGAACACTTGAGCTCGGTTAATTGTGGTATTCCCATCAGACGTGTGACTCACAACCCATTCCTGTTTTACCCGTCTCCCAGCCAATTAGAGCCCAGTGTTTGAGGCGCAGAGCTGTGACCTCATTTCTTTCTCGCTCTTTCATTGACTCGTTCACACACTCCGAGGGCTTTTTAATCTGAGGAGCTGTGCGCTCGTAGAGTGGAAAACATTTTGGGTGTTGTGCTCAGCGTGGGTGTGAGATCATTCTGTGTGTGTGACCTCAGGCTTCGTACTCATCCATGCTTGAGATTATTCGTGTCTGCCTTGAGATTACGTGTTGGCTTGAGAAAGCTTCACACACTTAAAAATAAAAACCTGTTGCAAGTTTCTCTAAAGTGGTTGGTAGTGGTGTTAAAGTCAATCCAATGACAATTATTTGTCCCACCTTGTGGGCAAAACAAAGTTTCTTTATTTTTTTTATAGCCACCAAACAGCCAACAGAGTTAATTGCTTCTCTGGGAAACACTAGAAACAACTGAAGCAATAACACACATTTGGAGTTTTGTCTTATTGGTTATAATTTTATAGAGTTTTTTTAATCTTTAATGTGATGAAAACCAAAACAACTACCAAATAAGGGTGTAAGGAAAAATCGATTTGGTGATGTATGGCAATATTTCACCAACCGATTATTGTATCGATCCAAAAAATTTCAAACTTATATGCATAACACGTAAACGCCCTGTCACTAAGTGTCAGTGAACCACATCTTTTTTTTCTTCATAAAACATACATAGAACCGAATCAGAATCTGTTGTTAAGCAAAAGTTAAAGTTTTTTGAAAAATGTAATTGAACAGTTTGATAAACATACCACTTGGTTTTGATATTGGTACTTGAAATACAGTTAGTTACCATTTACTTGTTCTCGCAAGTTTAAAAAAAATTAAATAAATTGTATTTCATACCATTTCGTACTTGTAAAGGTGAAATTTGTGATAATTGATATTACAATATATTGTATTGTTTAGTATCGGGATATATTGTATTGTAACATATCGTATCGTCAGATTCATGGCATATGCCATAACAATTTAGATATCTTATCAACACAGATACTTACATTCTTGTTTTTCTTTAACTCTTTAGTTTCATTTTTATTTTCTCTACAGACAGCATCTTCCATGATGACCCGTACTACAAGTCAGAAACCAGTCTGGACCGCTGCCGTGCCACCGTGCCAAACGGCAGCATGTACAGCAGCCCCAGCCTCAGCTCCCTCAACCGCTCCCAAACGTTCATCCCACCCTCGCCCATGTCCTCCAACCTCAGCATCCCTGGCAGTGAGCTCATGCGGCCCGACTACATCCCCAGCCATCGACACAGCGCCATCATCGCTCCATCCTACCGCCCCACGCCAGAGTACGACGCTGTCATGCGACAGAAGAGACGCATGCTGCCCGCTCATCACGACCTACACAGCCAATCACTGCGCAGTCTTAACATTAGCAATGCCTGCGCTTACCGGCAGCCTGAGGCACTTGTGTACAGCCAGCCGGAGATGAGGGAGAGGGGCCCTTATCATGGCCTGGGCCCGAGTCCTGGACCTTACACACCACAGGTAGAGCTGATACTCTTTGTGTCTTTTTTATATACTGTAATCAATCATTAAAAAATATCGGGAATATTAATGATAAAGTACAAGGAAAACAATATTTACATTTATTCTAATTGTAAAGACCAGGGAACCCTAGATTACAGAATATTCAAGACAATTGTGCTATTTTCTGGTGTTTTTTTAAGTTTAACAGTTATTGATAATCTGGCAAAAAATTTATTAAAAAATGACCCATTCTAACCTAGAGGAGACTTGATTAGACTAGATTAGATAGACTTTATTAATCCCATGGGAAGGGAAATTACATTTCCAGCAGCATTACAGTAAGAAAAGGAAAGCATCAAACAGGGTTGAAGTCATATATAAATTCAGATTATAGAGAATATATGAAAAATCAGAATATACAGAAATAAATAAACAAGATTGGTGCTGCAGACTACAATTAATGCTCATCCTCTGTCTATAACCTATTGGAACAGTGAGATTATATTGTTTATGAGGATTACACTGAGTGTTATTCTGACTCCGAGGGGGTATACTCACTCCGAGGGGTTATAATTAGGGTTACACTGACTCCGAGGGGTTGGATTTATGCATCTTCACTTGCATTTTCTTTGGCAAATGCAATTTTCCTAGTTCTTATTAAGATTTATTATTGAGGAATATTAAAGAGTTTAAACAGTCTAACATCCATTTAGCTTCAAATAACATGCAAGAAGCAATTCGACAATTAGAACAGATCTGTGGGAGGAATTTGGTATAAATAGGCCAGTGAATGTCTCCAGTGGGAAAATACTTTGATCAGTAAGTGTATTTTTTTTATTTATTTTTTTTTAAACTCTGCAATTTTTCTTTTACAGATCAGTTATAGTAAGCCAGTGTCCCATGGGCCGCATCAGGGAGGACCAGCCAGTGGCCTGGGACCCTGCCATTCGCCCTGTGTTAATGGAGGTGGGGGTAGTGGTGGAGGTGTGGGAAGCTCCATCTCTCATACCGTCAGCACACCCGAGCTGGCAAACACTAAACAACAGGGGACGAATGTAGGAAGCTACGCTGCTACAGCTAACATGCTGAGGAACCACATGTCCCGACCCCCGCCTCCTTACCCCTCCAGCTCCTTCCGCCCGGCCACCAGCACCCCCGACCTCGCCAGCCACCGTCATCGCTGCATCGGAGGCAGCAGTCCAGAGCTGGTTACGCGCATGGTGCAGCTGTCGGTCAAGACTTTTCAGCCCGACAGCTCAGCCGTAGTGCACCAGTCCCTGCAGGAGGTCAGTGAACCTCTGACTGCATCCGCCAAGCACCGCTCCACTCTGGGCAAGAGACACAGCATGGAAGTGATCAGCAGCATGAGAGGAGGAGGAGGAGGAGGAGGGATGGAGGGCCTGGTGATGAAAGGGGGCATAAATGCTCCCCTTCATCGGAGGAATACTCTCAGAGAGCATGTGATGCCATCCCCGCCTCAGTCCATCCCTCAACCTCAGCCTCAGTCTCAGCCTCAGTCACAACAACCGCCTCCACCTCCGCCTCAGCAGCCAAAGGAACTGCCCAAGCAGAAGCCTGCCGCGGCCGCACCTGAGGCCTCTGTAACACTGACAACAGTCACTTACCAGCATCAAAAAACTCTTTCCAACGCTACCATGCTCATACACAGCAGTGAGAGTGAAGAAGAGGAGGAAGAGGAAGAGCAGCCTGAACTGGATGTTCAAATTCCAGGTCTGAATGAGGACATTAGCATTAGCGCTCAGCTCCAGGCCGCTTTGGCTAAACTTCCCAATAAACCCCCTCCAGAGTACCCCGGTCCTCCTCGAACTCCTGCCAATGCCCAAATACGCCCCCACCCCCCGCACAACAACAACAACCACAGTCAAGGACCACATGCTAACCCGGGACCAGTGGAAGCAAATCAATCCTCGTACAGCAGCATCAAACCAGGCCAGTGCCAAGCTGCACCAGGACCTGGGGGTAGTAGCTGCAGTGGTGGTGGGACTCTGACCAGAGGGGATCAGAATGGGGTTAATGGAGCTGTTTTAGGTCCATCCATTTCAGAGCCCGACTTGACCAGTGTGAAGGAAAGAGTGAGAAAGGAGCCGGTCAAGGAAAGGCCGGTATCCGAGATGTTTTCGTTAGAGGACAGCATTGTGGAGAGGGAGATAGCTCAGAGGGTAAGTTCTCCTGTTTGTACATTTTATATTTTATATTTCAATACTCTAACATGTTGTTTTTAACTATTTAATACTATTCATTTCTGTAACGACTGTACATTGAGAATAGAATATTCCGTAACACTTGACTTCAAGTTTTATACATTTTATGCTGTCCTTATTATGACACGTGTCAATAGCATTGTTAAGGTCTCATGAAGGCTGTCAGTAAGTGTCGTTTGTTACCCCAATCCTTCATAACCCTAACCTCTAACCCTAACCCCTAACCCTACTAGAGCCCTCCACCTAACCCAAAAAATGCCAACATAGCTCCAAAGGAGTCATAACTTAGCGAACGACACTTAATGACACGCTATTCATGCTAATGACAAATAATGACAGCGTAATGTCACCCTTATTTATAAAACTTAAAGTGTTACTAAATATCCTACTGGAAAGAAGTAATTAAACCAGAGTCCTGGTGATGCTGAAATGCTTTGGCCTGTTGTTTTCTATCTAGTTTCATAGCTCCTGATCAGCAGTAATCTGGGGTTCAGCTGCTAAGAGAGCAACACAAGGTTCCTAATAACCACCAAAATCCACCAAAATCCCTCAGATTATTCCTCAATATTCTCACGTTGGTTAAAAGTTTATGCTACAGATATTTGGCACAGGTTGCTGATGTAGTTTCAAGTTTTTCTGAAATGATGTGGAAGTTAGTGCCTTGTGTTTTGTATTAACAATGGAACTCCAGACATCACTTATCGGTTTTTTTTTTTTTCCCAAGCTCCAAAAGTGCTAACCCTTATTTATGGGGGCCGGTTTATCTAATATAGGCTACAGGGTGTGCCTCTTCTAACCCTCAAGCTGTTGTTTTGACTGCCACGTGGGGAGGATGACGGAGGGGGAACAGGGAAGGGCGGAGCTGTCCTGGGGTTTAATAGCATCAGAGATTAGGAGAGGTAATCCTTGGTGGCAGGAGGTACTGAGCAATGTGGGTCAGTTTGGAATGAAGAACAAGAGTTGGGATGACAGAGAGAGCGCACTGCAGAGAAAAGGAAGCTGTAGTAGGTTGGAGAAAAGAGGAGGATGAGTACGACCAAGGATGGAAGGAGAGGAGTTTAGGCTGAAGGGTTGAGTCGAGTGGATAACACGGGTTAATGTAGACTGAACGACTTTCTTCACACCTGGGTGTAACTATCTCTCCGCCCACTTCTGGACACACTCTCCGCACTCAGGCCCAGGTGGTTCAGTCCGTTTCACAATGCTCCCTGTGCCGTTAACCACGGGACTTTCTTCTCTCTTGAAGACACTGGAGAGACAGAAGATGTCTGTGGACTCCATGAAAAGGCCACTGATGATGGCCGCCCTCAACGGCCTCTATGTAGCCCGGATGCCCGTAGCTGAGAATCCGGCAGAGGAAAACGGGAAGACAGCCACGGACGAAAGGGTAAGACGGTGAAACTAATAACAAAGCTTCTATTGCTAAATGATAAACTAATGAAACATGTTGGTAGAATCTACACAAAGCTGTTTGTGGCTCATCTTTTAGTTGGATGGACGCTTCTACTCACTGCTATTAGTTTATTGCTTTTTAACACTTGAGATTGGTTAAGTCTATTAGTTATTATTTAAGATGCTGATTATAAAATCTTACAGAAGCTAATCAGAAAAAAACTCAGACAAGGGCAACAGGCAGCCCTCGGTCTAATTTTATGCAGTCCCCAAATTTAAATGCACAAAATGATTCCAAAAACATACAAAATGACAAAAAAACACAAAAAACTGCAAAAACAAACAAAATGACTCAAAAAAAACATGAGAACCGGAAAAGTTTTATTCGCCAAGTACATTTTAAAAGCAATACAAGGAATGTGACATGGTGGATGGTGTGAAGAACAAAAAACAAACCAGGAACACTATAATAATAATACTAATAATAATAATAACGATAATAAATATATAGGATAAAGGATGGATGGATATATACATATGTATAAGTACTGCAGGTAATATTGTCTTTATGGAGAAGGAAATAAACTGTTTTTGTGTCTAAGGGTTCTGGTCCTAATGGACCAAATCCTATTTCCAGAAGGGAGATAATATTCCTAATGAACATATATATTCTTATATTCATAAAAAATGGAAAATGCTATAAACGCATACATATTTTCACATTAGTCAATGTTATTTAAAGAAAGGAAATAAAGAATTGATCTTAGTTACCAGATATTAGTTTAGAGTGTGGACGTGTGTAATTCAATTTTGTAGTGACTGTTGCTAAGCTATCAAAGGCAACCCCTGAGGGCTGTGGAACGCTTTGACATGGTACCGTCTATCGCCTTTGGGCCTGTTGGTATGTAAAGAATGTGACCTGTGAAAGAGGGACCGAAAGAGTGAGACAGACAGACCCTCAAACTCTCACAAACATGACTGGCCTATTAAACATTACCCCCACCAGGGGGGAAAACTACTGCTGGGTCAATGCTTTGCACTCATGCAGCTGTGGGTGGGTTTTTTCTCTTCATAATGTGTTGCCAGGTATTCAATAGATAACTCTCATTATCTCTTTGTAGTGTAAGACGTTGGAGTTGAAGCTGGAGGAGGAGCGTGTCTTCACTGAGTATGAGCAGGTGCCTAAGAAGAGGGCCGACTGCCTGCTCACGACCGCGACTCTGCCAGAAAACTCGGAACGCAACCGCTTTCGTGATGTGGTTCCATACGAGGAGAATCGAGTCGAGCTTGTCCCCAACAAGGAGAACAACACGGGCTATATTAACGCATCACATATAAAGGTGTGTAACCAACATAAAGCTGGAAACATCATCAATATTTTGTTAAAGAGTAACTAAACCCTAAGGTCTTGTTCTTGATTATGGGCGGGGCTTCTAGAGCAGTTAAGACACGACCAGTCTAGAGAATAAAATGTCCAAAAAACAATCTATCCTAAGCTAACTAGCTATTCTATACCCACTATACCTCCCTATTCACAATTCTCTCAATCCAACCTACTCACCACAGATTGCAGAGTCGACAGGTGCTTGGTTTTATAAGAGGGGCGGGGCCAACAGTGCTGATTCATGATGTAAGAAGCCACCAAAACATCACAAACTACCATTTTTTTGTAGCCAATAGCAAAATTCAATGGTAATAGCCAGGTTTTTATTTTTATTATTTGTTTATTTATTATTCAAAAAGGAAGAAAATAGTATACAGTATATGTTGGTGGAGCCAACAGCATTTGGTAAGAAGCCACCAAAGTATCACAAACCTCCATTGTCACCCAATAGCAAAATTCAGTTGTGATAGCTGGGTTTCAACCCACAGAGGGCAGTCACTCTTATATTTTTACACTGAAATATACCATATCTAAAGATTTTGACTAAAATGTCAAGAGTTGGACAAGAATCAATCAACAACACTACTTTGTATTCAAAATAAATTTGTTTTCAGCAGAAAAGGATACATTGTAACCTAGTGTGACCTAATATGTACCTCTACACATACAAAAGTGGAAGAAAGGGTAAGGTACAAGCTCACATATTGTTATGATTTCTCATTACACACATTGTCTTTATCCACAATAATAATTCATCTATGAATCTACCAACACTAATAAATGTGGTGTGTTCAGCTTCCACCCAGTCCTTGTTGGCAACATTTCTCAGAAAGGAATGGCTCAGAGAAAAAGGATTAAAAGCTGCCATTGAAGGCTGTTTGGGCCTTTAAGCTCATAGAGCCTCTGGAATTCCCAAAGAATCTCATCCAAACTCTCAAACCCTCTTAAGCGAGCCAGATTTCTCTCACTCGCTTGCTTTTGCAAACCGCGTGCGCGCACAAGTTTGTGTGTAGGTATGAGTTTGCACTCTGCTTGTGCAGACTGGAGTGCTTGTGATCTCCAAAGCGGCGCTGAATGGGTTTCTTTCCACGGCGTGTAACCCTCTTACTTCCCCCGTCAATTAAGGTGGTTGCCACTGAACAAAAGGCCTTGTTTATGTTCCATCTGAGTCTTAAGACACTGTTTACAGTCACGAGGTGGCCTGTGGAATCAGCTGAGACTTGCTTATTATGTAAGGCTGCTGAAGGGTCTGTATGTGAAAGATAGGAAACGTTTCAGGCTGGACTTAAAGTTGCTGTTGAATGAAGAGCTGCTACTAAAAGACATTTTATCCAAACAGATGGATGCTTATACTGCCTGCTAGTGGTGGATGCTAGCATTGTAGTGTAGTTAGTTAAGACAGTGGTTCTCAACCTTCTCAGCCCGCGACCCCCAAACTAATGGTACCAGGTTGACAGGGCCATCTATGAGGGGGAATAAAGGGGAGAGATTTTTGTGGCCCCTCCATAAAGTCAGCAAAATGATAGTCCATTGTCTATGAATCCATGATAACCACATTTATTTATTTATATGAATAATATCCACTGTTATTCATGAAGATTATTATAATATATAGTCATCTTAAAGATGTATACCCTTGTTTTAATCAGAAATAAAATGTGTTAAAAATGACCAAAAATGGGTGGAAAGGTGGTGAAATAGGATTTTAAAAAACACAGAAATTGGTTAAAAGTTGCATACGAACAGAAATAATGGCAAAAAAGGGTTCAAAGTGTCAATATTGGCTTAAAAGTAGGAAACATTTGTTTAAACTGGCAATTCATGGGCATGATAAATTGTGAATGTGGTTAAATTGAAATAAATAAGCATGAATTATGGTGAAAAGAAGTTTAATGTGACAACAATGGGTCAACATATGCAACATTAGGTGGGAACGGTGACGCTAAGGGTTTATAAGTGGCAAAAATGTCTTGGAAGTGGAAAAAATGTGCAGAAAAGGCATTGAAATGTGATGGAGAAGTGGCTGAAATGGGAGTAATGGAGCAAAAGGAGCAAAAATATGGTGAGAAAAAGTGATGAAAATAAGTTAAAATATGGCATGTTTGGTGTCGTTGCAGAAAAAGGGTAAAAATCAACAAAATTGGGCTCAAATTGTGAAGAAAATATTCTTAAAGGCATCTGGCGACGCCCTGTGAGTGTCTCACTAACCCAAGGTTGAGAACCCCTGGGTTAAGACAAACTGTACTTGATGCAGAAAGCTCTCAATAATTTTAAATATTAGTCGACAAAATCAGAAAGAAAACTGGGTGATAAGAGTTTTGTATTGTTGATGCTGTGGTCGACCATGGAAGCTTTGCTTAGTTTAATAAAAATATCCACTTCCAGATCTGGAGATATTGGACCAGTTGCAGCAAAACTACCATAATTTAACCTTCGTGATAAAGTTTTGAATATTCATCTGTGATGCAGTTACTATCAGGGAAACACTTTATCGTGCCATAGGAGAACAACTCCAGTCTACACAAGGTCGTCATCATGAGCTGTCCGTGTCGTAAAGGACAAGAAGTTCTGGAAGTGACGATTATCTTTTTGTTTATTGTGAACAACCAATCAGCTGCAGACTTTGGGGACACTGCTTTGAAAACAACAGTTGGTCACACCAAATACAAGTACTCACGTTACTGTATTGAGTTGCTTTTGTGGGTACACACTTTTTCTTAAGCATAATTTTAAATCAATAATTTTACTTGCACTAGTACGTTTTAAAAGAAGTAAAGTAATTCATTACATTTCTTTACCAAACCGTTACTGAGTAAATTATATGTTTGATAAGCAACGGACATTGTGAAACAGCTTTGAATGTTAATAAATTTAGCTTTACTTTAAGCCTGAGAATTTATTTATTTATTTTTTTTTTTTTTATTGAATTCGTTGGTGTTATTTTATTTAAGAAATTATTTTATTTTATACAGATGCCTTTGTGGAAAATAAATAAAGTTCCAATTGTGCAAGAGATGTTTACTGTCTGCAAGGGAACCGTGGGAAAATGTATTACCAAATATAAAACGTGTAGTAACTTTTACTTTGAGTACTTTTTAATTGAGCTACTTTTTACTTGTGCTTGAGTGTTTTATGTATGACTTACTTGTATTTATACTTGAGTAACAGAACTTCTTCTTGAGTAGGATATAGCAGTACTTTTCACACCTCTGACAAATACCAATGTGCATGTGTGTGGTTTGCAGGTGATGATCCGAGGGGAGGAGTGGCACTACATCGCCACCCAGGGGCCGCTGGCTAACACCTGTGCAGATTTCTGGCAGATGGTGTGGGAGCAGGGCGTCAACGTCATTGCTATGGTCACTGCAGAAGAGGTACAATCACACACACACACACACAGGTGTTGTCTGATGAATGTGCGCTTGTTTTCTTCATCGTCTCCTCTCTCTCCCTCGTCACCCAGGAGGGGGGCAAATCCAAGAGTCACCGCTACTGGCCCAAACTGGGATCTAAACATAACTCGGCCACCCACGGCAAATTCAAGGTGACGACTAAATTCCGCACCGACTCAGGCTGGTACGCCACCACGGGGTTAAAGGTCAAACACCTGCTGTCTGGCCAGGAGAGGACGGTGTGGCACCTCCAGTACACGGACTGGCCTGAGCACGGCTGTCCTGAATACGTACCTGGATTTCTTTGTGAGTTGAACCGCCGTCTAATCACACTTTGGTTTCCACTTCAGAAACAGCTGAATCATGATTAGTTTGTGTCTAATGTGAGAAATCAATAACACTGTTGGTCTGCAGCCTATTTAGAGGAGATCCAGTCAGTGAGGAGACACACCAACTCCATGCTGGACACCTCGAAGAGCCTCAACCCGCCTGTGGTGGTGCACTGCAGCGCTGGAGTGGGTCGCACTGGTGTGGTCATCCTCACTGAGCTCATGATCAGCTGCTTAGAGCACAACGAGGTGGGTGACTCAGCACATTTCTGAGATGGAAAAACTAAGAACAGACTTTTTTTTAGACACTAATTGTATATGGATATGACTTAAAGGTTCATTTTTATACAAATGATAAGTAGCAAAATGAGCATTTTAGATTAGCTGACCCCAAAACAGCCTGAAATCCCTGAGGAACGTTTAGTTTTTCTATGTTACAGTTTCCCACACTTCATTTATGATAAAACACCATTGTGGACACGCACACAGATAGTTTATCACACATGTGTTTAGGCTGAAGTACATGTTCTGTAACTCTGGGAAGAATCCAAAGTACCTAAAAAAAACCAACACATGCCATGAGAGTGCAAGTTCACGCGTACTTCCATATCGCGTCACATTTACACCCACAAACTTGTTGAGTGGGAATAACTCAACCTTGAATTATAGCCATTTGTTTATGTTTCTGACATATTGGCCATTTTAGCATTTTCTATTTTTTGTTTCTTCTTTGCGCCCCTCCCCCCCTAAGGTGACTAAAGGTGTTAACTTGGCATAGAATCCTCAACAACTCTGACTTGAATTAAGTTTTTAAGCTCGGACAAGGGCAACAGGCGGCCCTCGATCTAATTTTATGCAGCCCCCAAAAGTAAATGCACGAAACGAGTCCAAAAACTTACGAAATGACAAAAAAAAAATACACAAAAAACACACAAAATGACTCAAAAAAAAAAACATCAGAATCAGAAAACTTTTATTCGCCAAGGACAGTTTAAAAACAAGACAAGGAATTTAACTTGGTGGATAGTGCGAAGAACAAAACAAACAAAAAACAGAAACTCTATGATAATTATAATAATATTAATAGATATAAAGGGTATACATACATACAAACACAAACAAAAATAAACAAAACTATTCTAAAAACACACAAGATGACTGAAACTAAATACCTGAAAAATATACAATACAAAACGACAACAAAATATGCAAAATTGACTCCAAAAATAACACACAAAATGAAAATATACAGCATATTTTTATTAATATTGACAAACTACAACAAAATACAAAAAAAAATAACTGAAAAAACACAAAACAACAACAAAAACTATACAAAAATGACACATTTCTGTGGCACACGCTCTTATAAAAGTTCACCATCTCTGTTCTGGCTGATTACCAGTGCTAACATGCTAATCAGTAATTGCTAGTTAGCAACATTTTAAAAATCCCTCCATACTTGTTTTTATCTGTTAGATGATATAATACAACACAATACTTACAGAAGGAGAAAGGAAACTAGTCCTTAGACCTTAGAGACAAAATGTCTGACCTGTTCACTGATATTTTTTAAGTTGTGCTCTTCAAAACAAAGGTTTGTCTTTATTTAATGTGTTCTTCCTTCCTTCCCCATCAGCCGGTGGAGGTTCCCACCATGCTGTCAGAGCTGAGGCAGCAGAGGACCATGATGGTCCAGACCATCTCCCAGTACCAGTTCGTCTACCAGGTCCTAATTCAGTTTCTCAAGAACTCCCGACTCATTTGATCGTGGTGCATAGAAGCGTCACGTGGAGCCCACATAGTGACACAGATCAGGAGAAGATTCTAACCCACAGTGAAACATGGTGCTCTGATACAGAGATTTATGTTGAATGTTTAATGTACATTTGATTTCAAACAGAGGGGAAAGGACTCGTTTCATCCCATTTATATAAATCAACATTTCACACCCACAGGTGTAACTGTCAGTTTTTTTTTTTTTGTACAAATTTATTCAAATGTAGTGGCAGGAATGTTGGCTCCGTTTCACTTTAATCTGCATGCCATCATTTTAAATTGTAATACTCTGCTTAACCAGTAGGTGGCAGCAGTTTTACTTTTCCTAAAAAAAAAACAACTTTGCCAAACTAAAGTGTTCTTTTATCACTGCTGTAAAGTGATATATCTTTATGTTTCAACACTGCAGGCATTCAAGTCAATATTGTATGTAATCTTTTAATTTATTTCATCCTTTTGCTATTCATTTTTATGCAAAATACATGGGGATTGTTACCGTCTGAAGCATTTCGACTAAAAAGAAAATCATGTTGCGTCACATCTTACGATGCGATCACCTTTGTAGTCCAAAGTATTTCAATTAAACGCAAACTGCCGATTTGAATTAGTGGTTGTTGATAGATATTTCATTCCTTCTTTATGTGAATACTGTGTCTTTGTGCCTTACTGAAACTACATGTAACAAAAAAACTGCCTGACTGACATGTCTGAATCATCCATACATTGTACCCCCAAAGACGTCATTCCGTACTCCATATTTAATTTGCTTTGCCAGAAGAGGATGTTGAATGTGTCACACTCTGAAAGGCATTTCTAAACTGACTGATTCCCATTTTTGTTGTGAGTCCTATTTGTAAAATCACGTATTTCATCTTATTAACTTTTTTTTTTTTTTTTTTTTTTTTTAACTTTTTCTAAATCTAAAAAGCCTTTTATTATGTCCAGCGTTTCCTTGATTGTTATGGTAACCCTAAAAATACTGCAACATATTAAACTATGCATGCATTTTGATACTTCATTGTATATATTATCTGATACAGTACAAGCTTTACACTCTCTCATATAAGTGTTCTGTTGCACTTCTTTACTTTTTTTTCTGAATGTGTTTCTTCGCTGTAACTGTGCATTCCTGAACAGAGATTTCAAAACATCTGGTGAATAAATCAAATTATCAACAGTGATGTTTAAAGCTTCAGGCTGTCAATTTGTTTATTAGCGCGTGGAAAATAAATACAGGGAAATGTCCGGATTGTTTTTGAATCACAATGGGCACGTCTCACTCATCTTTCGTATGTAGCTCAGAAGTTAATCCTCCTCAGTTCCAGAAATCATCTTAAAGGATATTTAAAGTAAAAAACAACCAAAATAATTTAAAAAAAAAAATTATAAAATATCAAATAAAAAATAACAGGCAAAGTGATTATATTTTTCAATATATTTCTGAATAATAATCCCATTTCATAATATTTAGATTTAATAATTAATTTTAAAAAATTCTGAATTTTTTTTTTCTGTCTGCAATTTATGAAAACAACAAACTAGTGACAACAAAATATACTGCTTCGTTTTAGCTGTAAATTTGTTTACTTTTTTTTTTTTTTTTTAAGTTCAAGTTTCAAAAGATTCTAAATTTTTTTTTTTAATATTGTCATTTATTTATTTATTATTATTTTTATTTTTAAGGATAGTGGCCTCAGGATGCTGCTTTAAAAACAATGACAAAACAGTCATATATACATATATATATATATATATATATATATATATATATATATATATATATATTTTAACAAATACACACTTCAAAATATGTTTATATGCTCACACACAAACCTTAATTTATTTTAAGTAATAATATTTTATTGTTGGTTTGAATTATCTGCCTTGATAAAGATTTGTTCCGACAGTATAGACGGTAGATGCACATGATTTTTTTCACTTTTTATATTGTCTCATTTTGAGTGCAAAAACACCCTGAACACACGAGTGAGCACATGAAAAGTTTTATTTAGGTCATTAAACAGACTTGGAATTCCCCTGATTCTGACGCTTCACAAACTACACAAAGTACAAACTTTACACTCTCAGAAATCTGTTTTCTGTGCAATGCACGGCACCAGTTTTAGCAGAAAGTCGTTAAATACCGAACATTGTTTTTTTAATAATTATTCTTTAAAGAAGAAAAATTGATCAGTTCCCCCTTTTTTTTTAATATTGTCACCATACGTCAACAAATTTCACGACTCAACAATATTCGATTAACTACCAGCTTTGGAGATGCAAGGGAAAAAAAGAAGAAAACAAACAAAGCACAACATAAAAATCATCAATATCTACAACATTCAAAAACAGAATTGCGAACAAGTTTACTGAAAATTAAAAATAATTCACAATTTTTCCAAGTTCATTCTTGCATCGTTGAATGTGGAAGTGATTGTGAATTTACATTATTTGCATTATTTTATATGTGCATAGTAATCATCCTTGTTACTGTAATATTACGTATTACTCACTTTTGTAAAACAATTGAATTCGTAAGTAGATACCCACAATTCCACACGATATGATAAATAGGGAGCATTTAAAGACTAGTAAATTACACATAAGGCTTTGTAATATAATTTAAACATGTGCAGCATTGCTGTTGATTTTGAAATTTTTATTTTATGATCAGTTACAACTCTAAGGAATTTGGTTTCACGTTTAATACCGTTACAATTTTTTTTTAATGTAATATCCCCATTTTATTTATTTATTTTTTTACATTTTTACCAGAACAAAACACATTTCATCATCTGCAAAAATGACATTAAAGAAATCCACAAAACTGCATAGTACTACGCAGGTTACATTTATAAACTCTGACACAGTTTTATTTATTTTTACACATTGCTATCTATTTTCCAACCATGAGTAGGTGACACCTCGTATCCCATACGTCATTTCTTTGTGATCTATAGTATCAATAAACAATTGAAATTTCATTTTTTTTTTTTTTTTCATTTGCAATTATAATTTCCTCCACCATTTCCATCACTGCATAAGTAAGTTTTTATTTTATCAAATAAACAGGTTCAAGTGTTTTACAAATAACTTTTCCAAGATTTTAGAAAATGTAGTAAAATCTAAAAAAAAAAAATTGAAGATTTGTTTCTCATCTCTGTGTCAATTCTTTGCGCAGCTTGGTCAGATAAAGGTGATCCTTCCCATGGGTCACCTCCATTATAGCCATAGCCTGTGTGCACACAAACATGTTACAGTTTTTATGCAGCAAAGTGAGTGTAGGCACCTTTAACGTAACAGTACTACTGAAAACAATGATATTCTTCATTTCAATCAAAAGTCTGATAAAGGAAGAGCAATTTCAACATTTTTGTAACATACACATGTACTGTATATTACTGCTCACTTGTCACAGAAAATGAATACATTTAGCTTTTTTTTTTTACTATATAATCACACAGTTTTGATGCTTTGATGGACCAAATTTGGTTTAGGTAAAGCTCTATAATGCAATAATGCATGCACATAATTCAAGCAGTCCAACTCTATGAATGCAGCCAGGGTTGGGGTCAATTACATTTTTCAAATTACAATTATGTCTTCAATTATCCATGTTGAATTACAACTCCATTACGATTACAGTGACTGGCATTTTTTCCAATAAAATAAAAAATTCCCCCTGAGAGTAAATCACAATTACATTCTCAATAATTTAGGTTTAATTACAATAAATAATAATAAATCATGTTGCCACCTGCTACTAATGTTTTTTGTCACTTTACTCATCACTGGCTGTGAGTGGCTTGATCACCATTCCATCAATTTAACTGGACCAATAAGGGGGATGAATTTTAGTTTTTATGAAAGTGCGGGTGTCTGTACTGCACTGACTGTAGCTATAACCCTGTGTGAGATGAATGTAACTCATGTTACCTTCTTAAAGATGCTGAGAGCTGCTGTTTTCCTGTCCAAGGTCATGTAGAGTCTGCCTAACTTCAGATACAATGACGAAACATTCAAGGAGTACGGGGGATACAGCTGACTGTGGATGGATCATATTTAAACAGTTAGAATGTCATTTTACAAGAAAAATGGTTCTTTGTATTTATCTGGCTTTACCTGTACAGTTTGATGATCTTTTCTCCATATCTGACAGCTCCGTAGGGATCCGTCAAGCAGAGACAAACTCCCATGGCCTGATACATCATGTGAAGCATGTACACGTTGGTGTCGGCAAACACTCCTCCCATGTGCTCCAGACTGTGTTCACACATCTCCAACAACTCGGCAGGAGGTGAAACAAAGTCAAGGATGATTCAACAAGCAACAGGATGAAAAGCAAATCATTGCTATCATTGGTGGAGGATATTCTTGACACTCTTGAAGGCTCTGAACTCTCGGATGGTTTTCTTGGCGTAGCGCAGCATGTTGTTGATGATGTCCGGCTCGATGGGGTCACTACGCTTCTGTACTTTCAGCTTTGCTTTGTCCTGTGAGACAGAAATGGCAAGTCAAGCAAAAGATAACGTGCACGGATATTCTTTTATTTTACCATTGTGACCTGACGTGCAGAGAAGCAAAAAACGATCTAATTGGGATTTTATATAACTAATGCAGAGGTGTCAAACTCAAATATAGACCAGTTTTTAACTCTAGTAAACTGCAGATTTTAGGCGGGAAAAAAATCATTTTTAACATTATGCCCTAGCTTGTGCATTTCCACATATAGAAGCTACTGTATACCCATAAGGCACCTACAATATCCAAGCAATAAATGACAGATTGCAGTTGATTTAGTGACCAATTTGATTTGATTTTTTGTGTAATGTATGGCCTTTTTGTGAAAAATTGCAGGATTTTAGAAAATTGTTTAATTGTTTTGGTAAATATGACTGCAGTCATGTGACATACACATGATAAAATTGCGAGATTTTGCACGATTTTGGAGTTTTATTGAATTTGTGAATTTAAAAGGAACTGAGATACAGTATCTATTTGTTTATTTTACACAATGTAACACAATTATAGTTTTATCTGTCATTTTTTTTTACTTTCTCTAGTGGGCCAAAGTCAATGCTTAAAGGGCCTGATTTGGCCCTGGGACCTTAAGTTTGTCACATGTGAACTAATGGAATATTATAGGATCACACAGCTGCATTTTTTTTTAATGTGACAGCTGTTGCTCATAAACTTTGAGTAAAACTGCTGTTAAAGCTTTAAGCCTGCAGCTACAGTAAAAAAAAAAAATGTTGCTACAATCTTCCTCTTTCTTATAATTATACTTTTAGTCGGAATACTTAGCGTTCATCCCATACTTAGGACTTTTATCCTTGGACCTCTACGAGCAGCTTTAGCTCAGTGTGATCAGAGCCTGCTTCGACCTTCCTTTGCCCTTCACAGTGTCTGTAGCCTTTACTCTAACTAAATATTTGTTAAATGCTCAATGAATTAATATAATGCTGTTAATTCTCTATGAATACTACCTACAAATATCTCCGCTTTGGGTAATGTGTACTAACTCATGTTCATTAACAATAAACACATACAGCTGAAGAAGTTGGCATTTGTTCATTTATTTTACACAATGATTATTGTTTTTTTCTGTCATTTTTTTCACTTTCTCTAGCAGGCCAAAGTGGATGCTTAAAGGGCCTGATTTGGCCCTGGGACCTTGAGTTTGCCACATGTGAACTAATAGAATATTATAAGATCACACAGCTGCATTTTTTTTAATTTGTTTTTACCATTGACTTGTATTTACACTCCTGGCAGTCACAGCAAAAGTAATATGACTCTCTTAGTCTGATATTGCGGTCATCTGTTGGGTAGAGGAGGTCTATGTAGGTGATCAGCAACTGGGCAAGAAGGAAACATGTCATCACTAAAAAATTACGTTCAAGCAAACATTTGACTTAGAATAGTTGAACAAAGGCACAGTCATTCAAATAATGTTCCTAAACCCTCCAACTACCCTTGGGGTCAATATGACCCCATTCAAAAAAAAAAAATCATCATTTTTAGCTGTGTAAAACGTGTCTGCAGGTGTGGAGTTGATATGGAACAGCTCTTTCACAGTGAAAGAGACGTAGAGGAGGATGTGTCTGAGAGAGAGGACTTTATAGTGAATAACCCCAAATATGTTACATAAAAATAAGTACATGAATATGTTTATGGCAGGAAAATTTGAGAAGATTTGGGCAAAAAATATTCAAGATAAATGAATTCTAATTTTAATATTTTCGCCTGATGATGGCGCTAGAAAACAAGTCAAGGTTTCACTATCAAGGGGTTATTTATGTATTGGATTTTCTGAAAATCATTTTCTGGAGGCAAATATCCCAGGGGTCATATTGACCCCGAGGGTAAAATGTCTTAGTAATATGTGAGGATAATAGGAGGGTAAAGCCAATGGAGTTGCCAATATAAATTTGATCCAATTCGAATTTAAAAGGAGTGACAAACAGAAGTTGCAACAAGCCTATTAACTCATATAATGTGTTTGAACACAAAGAATAAAATAAGTTTTTTAAAAAAACAAACTGATGAGTCATGCATTGAGTATACACGCCACCCACATCAACAAAGAGCATCACAGACATGTTCAAAAGAAAAGAACAGGAAAATAAAAGACACAGCGCCCTATAATGGCAGTTTCCTCACTTCTTCTCCAGGTTTCATGTCCTGCACTGCTCGAACCTCAGCTGTCGATCCTTTATATGTGACTATGACGCTGGGAAGACAGCTGTGGTTTATCAGGGCCATGCTGGGAGAGGAGGGGTCAGATTTGAAAAGAAAAACAAGCATCAAGGTTAAAAATATCTCTCAAAGTTCACTTTGACAATGAGTCTCTCACGTAAGTGTGATCCGGTTTGTGTAAAACATTTTTGAAAAAAACCTCCACAAACAGCTGAGAAGGCAAGCTAACCAAGGGGTGCCAATTTTAGTTCAAGAGCCAAATATGAAGTGCTTTTATTTTAAGTGTGCTGCAGATTTTAGGCTAGAAAACGAACAATTTCAACAAACAATTTTCCCAAGTTTGCACTACGACGTATAAACAATACATAAATTATGTAAGGCGTCGACAATATTCAAACAATAAGTGACCGATATCAGTCCCTGCATGTTTTTCTCTTTTAAATCTTACGGATTTTGCGACAAATTTGTATTTAATTTTGGGAAATTATGATAAATAATTTCAAAAAAATGGAGTCCTTTGAACAATTTTATGATTTAAAATGACTGCAGTCAAATGAAAAAAAAAAAAACATGGAATAGCTGCGAGCCTCAAAAAAAATGTTGTGGAGTTTCATTAAATTAGTGTATTTCGAAGGGCTGAGATACTGTATCTATAACTGAATTATTTGGTAATTGACACAATAATTCATGTTTATTCTATCTTTTTCTTACCTCCTCCTGCAAGCCGATTTGGATAGCTAAAGGGCCAGATTTGGCCCCCGGGCCTTGAGTTTGACACATGTGCTTTAACCCTTTAAAACCTTTGCCTCAGCTGTAGTGGGCAAACTGGTTTTACTGGTTGTCATGTAACGCTCTCTCTTCCAGCATCAGTAACAGAAAAGCAAAGTCGTGCGTCACACTCGTTTTAGTCCATTTAAACTCTATTACGCCATAATTAAATTATAAATACAAACAAAAAATAGCCTTAGATGATCAACGTAAGAGAAAGCAGATTATTCCGTTTCTATGTGTTGCTGAAATATTCTAAATTGTGTTCGTGCATGTGGTTTGCTTCTTACTCTGGGTAGACTGCAGTGCCCATGTGGGAAAGTTCATCATCCTCTATTGTGAATCCATTACAGGAGACCTGTTGGAAGATGCAGAATGAGCAGCTTTTACTTACTTAGTTATTGTCATTGTGTGTGTGTGTGTGCGTGTGTGTGTACCTGGGAGAAGATTGTGAGTAAATCTTTATGCTCAGGCATCTCCAAGTGTTTGCCGTAAAATCGATACAGTGCGGCAATGTCTACCTCAGTCATTTCTCTTTTCTCATTATCTTCATCCTCCACATCTGTGTACGGTAAATTAAAGGACATAGGATTCTTGTCAGATATCTGAAGAAGTGTTGTTGTTGTGTTTTTACATGTTTTTGCTAATCCTACTAAGTAAACCCGGATCAGTAGAGAAAAAGTAAACGTGTTTACGTGATTGCATGTCTTGAACAGGTAAGATCACCTCAGAGGCAGATCTCTCCTTCTGCATCTTCTGTGGAGAAAGTGGATGACTAGATTTAACAAAAAACAATTCAGAAAAGCTTTATTGTGGGAATAATACAATATTCAAAATGTTTCACTGCTTAGTGGAACATTACTGCTTAGAGTGATTGATTAGGCATGCTAGAGTGTGTCAGCTGTTGCTCATGTACTTTGAGAAAAACTGCTGTTAAAGCTTTAATCCTGCTGCTACAGTAACATTTTTTTTTCCGATTAAAATGTTGCTACAATCTTCCTCTTTTAGTGGGAATACTTAACTTTTAATGTAATTTAAGGTTTCATGCAAATTGGGCTGCTTTTACACGCTTTAAAGTGCTTGATTAGGTCTGCTTGAGTGAGACAACTGCTGCTTGTGAACTTTCAGAAAAATTGGCTGCTGTATTGCTTCCACAATCTTTTGAGCAAGCATTAGCAGATCCTGGTTCAATTCTCGCCCCCGACAAAGTATTTGATTTTTTACTCAAAATGAATGTATCTAAAATCGTCAGTGAAGTGAATGAAAGGCTATAGTAAGCCATGAAAAGGGCGAAGGGCTGTAATAAGGCAAAAATAAGGGCAAAATCATTTCAAATGGCAAAAAATGGAGGTAACAAATATTGAGGCTTTTGGTGCTGTTTACCTTTGTTTTCTTAGCCCTGTTTAAATATGTGCATTATATTTGCAGTAGTTTTTAGGGTCTAAAAATGGTCTTAACTCAATTTTTTTTTTTAATTAATTTTTGAAAAATATGCCTTGCTAAAGCCTTATCTCTAAATTTTGGGAAATTATTGTTTTTTGTCATTTTTACTTACTTACTGCTTTCTTAGCCCTGTTTACGTATGTGCATTATATTTGCAGTGGTCTTTAGGTCTAATGATGGTCCTTACTCAATTTTTTTTTTTTTTTTTAAATTGAAAAAAAAAAATGCCTTGTTATAACCTTACTTTTTATTTTGGGTGATTTTTGTTTTTTGTCATTTTTTGTGCCTTACTTCTTTCTTAGCCCTGTTTAAGTATGTGCATTATATTTGCAGTGGTCTTTAGGGTCTAATGATGGTCTTAACTCATTTTTTTTTTTAAATTTTTGAAAAAAAAGCCTTACTTTTGATTTTGGGTAATTTTTTGCTTTTTTGTTTTTTCATTTTTTGTGCCTTACTGCTTTCTTAGCCTAGTTTAAGTATGTGCATTATATTTGCAGTGGTCTTTAGGGTCTAATGATGGTCCTAACTTAATTTTTTTTTTATTTTTTTTTTTTAATTTTGAAAAAAAAGCCTTGCTATAACCTTCCATTTGATTTTGGATGATTTTTGTTTTTTGTCATTTTTTGTGCCTCACTGCTTTCTTCGCCCTGTTTAAGTATGTGCATTATATTTGCAGTAGTTTTTAGGGTCTAATGATGGTCCTAACTCAAAATTTTTTTTTTTTTGGGAATTTTTGAAAAAAAAAGCTTGCTATAGGCTTACTTTTTATTTTGGGTGATTTTTGTTTTTTGTCATTTTTTGTGCCTTACTGCTTTCTTAGCCCTGTTTAAGTATATGCATTATGTTTGCAGTAGATTTTAGGATCTAATGATGGTCCTAACTAAAATATATATATATTTTTTTCAATTTAAAAAAAAAAAAGCCTTGCTATTGCCTTACTTCTGATTTTTGATTTATGTCTTTTTTTGTGCCTTACTGAATTCTTAGCCCTGTTTAAGTATGTGCATTATATTTGCAGTAGTTTTTAGGGTCTAATAATGGTCTAAACTCAATTTAAATTTTTTGAATTTTTTGAAAAGTATGCCTTGCCTATCTAGAGGAAGTAAAAGTCGTAACAAGGTTTCCGTAGGTGAACCTGCGGAAGGATCATTACCGTTATTTTGGGAAATAATTGTTTTTTGTCCTTTTTGTGCCTTAATGCTTTCTTAGCCCTGTTTAAGTATGTGCATTATATTTGCAGTGGTCTTTAGAATCTAATGATGGTCTTACCTCAATTTTTTTTTTTTTTTGAAATTTTCAAAAAAAAATGCCTTGCTATAGCCTTGCTTTTTATTTTGGGTGATTTTAGTTTTTTGTAGATTTTTGTGCCCTACTGTTTTCTTAGCCCTGTTTAAGTATGTGCATTATGTTAGCAGTAGATTTTAGGGTCTAATGATGGTCTTAAGTCAAATTTTTTTTTTGAAATTTTTGAAAAAAAAAGCCTTGCTATAGCCTTACTTTTGGAAAAATTTTGTTTTTTGTCCTTTTTTGTGTATTGCTGCTTTCTTAGCCTAGTTTAAGTATGTGCATTTTATTTGCAGTGTTCTTTAGGGTCAAATGATGGTCTTAACTCAATTTTTTTTTTTTTTTTTTTGAAATTTTCAAAAAAAAAGCCTTGCTATAGCCTTACTTTTTATTTTGGGTGATTTTTGTTTCTTGTCATTTTTTGTGACTCACTGCTTTCTTTGCCCTGTTTAAGTATGTGCATTATGTTTGCAGTAGATTTTAGGATCTAATGATGGTCCTAAATAAAAATTTTTTTTTTTTTTTTCAATTGAAAAAAAAAAAAAAAGCCTTGCTATTGCCTTACTTCTGATTTTTGATTTATCTCTTTTTTTGTGCCTTACTGCTTTCTTAGCCCTGTTTAAGTATGTGCATTATATTTGCAGTGGTCTTTAGGGTCTAATGATGGTCTTAACTCAATTTTTTTTTTTTTTTTTGAAATTTTTGAAAAAAAAAAGCCTTGCTTTTGATTTTGGGTAATTTTTTGCTTTTTTGTTTTTTCATTTTTTGTGCCTTACTGCTTTCTTAGCCCTGTTTAAGTATATGCATATTATATTTGCAATTGATTTTAGGGTCTAATGCTGGTCCTAACTAAAAAAAAATGTTTTTGCAATTTTTGAAAAAAAAAGCCTTGCTATAGCCTTACTTTTGGAAAAATTTTGTTTTTTGTCCTTTTTTGTGTATTTCTGCTTTCTTAGCCTAGTTTAAGTATATGCATTTTATTTGCAGTGTTCTTTAGGGTCTAATGATGGTCCTAACTCAATTTTTTTTTTTTTTTGGAATTTTTGGAAAAAAAAGCCATGCTATAGCCTTACTTTTTATTTCCGGTGATTTTAGTTTTTTGTCATTTTTTGTGCCTCACTGCTTTCTGAGCCTAGTTTAAGTATGTGCATTATGTTTGCAGTGTTCTTTAGGGTCTAATGATGGTCTTAACTCAATTTTTTTTTTTTTTTTTTTTTTTTTTTGAAATTTTTGAAAAAAAAAAGCCTTGCTATAGCCTTACTTTTGGGAAATTTTTGTTTTTTGTCCTTTTTTGTGCCTTACTGCTTTCTTAGCCCTGTTTAAGTATGTGCATTATATTTGCAGTGGTCTTTAGGGTCTAATGATGGTCCTAACTCAATTTTTTTTTTTTTTTTTTTTTAAATTGAAAAAAAAATGCCTTGCTATAGCCTTACTTTTGACTTTGGGTGATTTCTGTTTCTTGTCATTTTTTGTGCCTTACTGCTTTCTTAGCCCTGTTTAAGTATGTGCATGATATCTGCAGTAGATTTTAGGGTCTAATAATGGTCTAAACTCAATTTAAATTTTTTGAATTTTTTGAAAAGTATGCTTTGCTAAAGCCTTACCTCTAAATTTTGGGGAATTTTAGTTTTTTGTCTTTTTTTGTGCTTTACTGCTTTCTTAGCCCTGTTTAAGTATGTGCCTTATTTTTGCAGTAGATTTTAGGGTCTAATGATGGTCTTCACTGAATTTTTTTTTTTTTTTTTGAAATTTTCAAAAAAAAAGCCTTGCTATAGCCTTACTTTTTATTTTGGGTGATTTTTGTTTCTTGTCATTTTTTGTGACTCACTGCTTTCTTTGCCCTGTTTAAGTATGTGCATTATGTTTGCAGTAGATTTTAGGGTCTAATGATGGTCTTAAGTCAAATTTTTTTTTTGAAATTTTTGAAAAAAAAAAGCCTTGCTATAGCCTTACTTTTGGAAAAATTTTGTTTTTTGTCCTTTTTTGTGTATTTCTGCTTTCTTAGCCTAGTTTAAGTATGTGCATTTTATTTGCAGTGTTCTTTAGGGTCTAATGATGGTCCTAACTCAATTTTTTTTTTTTTTTGGAATTTTTGGAAAAAAAAGCCATGCTATAGCCTTACTTTTTATTTCCGGTGATTTTAGTTTTTTGTCATTTTTTGTGCCTCACTGCTTTCTGAGCCTAGTTTAAGTATGTGCATTATGTTTGCAGTGTTCTTTAGGGTCTAATGATGGTCTTAACTCAATTTTTTTTTTTTTTTTTTTTTTTTTTTTTAAATTTTTGAAAAAAAAAGCCTTGCTATAGCCTTACTTTTGGGAAATTTTTGTTTTTTGTCCTTTTTTGTGCCTTACTGCTTTCTTAGCCCTGTTTAAGTATGTGCATTATATTTGCAGTGGTCTTTAGGGTCTAATGATGGTCCTAACTCAATTTTTTTTTTTTTTTTTTTTTTAAATTGAAAAAAAAATGCCTTGCTATAGCCTTACTTTTGACTTTGGGTGATTTCTGTTTCTTGTCATTTTTTGTGCCTTACTGCTTTCTTAGCCCTGTTTAAGTATGTGCATGATATCTGCAGTAGATTTTAGGGTCTAATAATGGTCTAAACTCAATTTAAATTTTTTGAATTTTTTGAAAAGTATGCTTTGCTAAAGCCTTACCTCTAAATTTTGGGGAATTTTAGTTTTTTGTCTTTTTTTGTGCTTTACTGCTTTCTTAGCCCTGTTTAAGTATGTGCCTTATTTTTGCAGTAGATTTTAGGGTCTAATGATGGTCTTCACTGAATTTTTTTTTTTTTTTGGAAATTTTCAAAAAAAAAGCCTTGCTATAGCCTTACTTTTTATTTTGGGTGATTTTTGTTTCTTGTCATTTTTTGTGACTCACTGCTTTCTTTGCCCTGTTTAAGTATGTGCATTATGTTTGCAGTAGATTTTAGGATCTAATGATGGTCCTAAATAAAATTTTTTTTTTTTTTTTTCAATTGAAAAAAAAAAAAAAGCCTTGCTATTGCCTTACTTCTGATTTTTGATTTATCTCTTTTTTTGTGCCTTACTGCTTTCTTAGCCCTGTTTAAGTATGTGCATTATATTTGCAGTGGTCTTTAGGGTCTAATGATGGTCTTAACTCAATTTTTTTTTTTTTTTTGAAATTTTTGAAAAAAAAAAGCCTTGCTTTTGATTTTGGGTAATTTTTTGCTTTTTTGTTTTTTCATTTTTTGTGCCTTACTGCTTTCTTAGCCCTGTTTAAGTATATGCATATTATATTTGCAATTGATTTTAGGGTCTAATGCTGGTCCTAACTAAAAAAAAATGTTTTTGCAATTTTTGAAAAAAAAAGCCTTGCTATAGCCTTACTTTTGGAAAAATTTTGTTTTTTGTCCTTTTTGTGCCTTACTGCTTTCTTTGCCTAGTTTAAGTATGTGCATTATATTTGCAGTGGTCTTTAGGGTCTAATAATGGTCTAAACTCAATTTAAATTTTTTGAATTTTTTGAAAAGTATGCTTTGCTAAAGCCTTACCTCTAAATTTTGGGGAATTTTAGTTTTTTGTCTTTTTTTGTGCTTTACTGCTTTCTTAGCCCCGTTTAAGTATGTGCCTTATTTTTGCAGTAGATTTTAGGGTCTAATGATGGTCTTCACTGAATTCTTTTTTTTTTTTTGAAATTTTCAAAAAAAAAGCCTTGCTATAGCCTTACTTTTTATTTTGGGTGATTTTTGTTTCTTGTCATTTTTTGTGACTCACTGCTTTCTTCGCCCTGTTTAAGTATGTGCATTATGTTTGCAGTAGATTTTAGGATCTAATGATGGTCCTAAATAAAATTATAATTTTTTTTTTTTCAATTTAAAAAAAAAAAAAAAGCCTTGCTATTGCCTTACTTCTGATTTTTGATTTATGTCTTTTTTTGTGCCTTACTGCTTTCTTAGCCCTGTTTAAGTATGTGCATTATATTTGCAGTAGTCTTTAGGGTCTAATGATGGTCTTAACTCAATTTTTTTTTTTTTTTGAAATTTTTGAAAAAAAAGCCTTGCTTTTGATTTTGGGTAATTTTTTGCTTTTTTGTTTTTTCATTTTTTGTGCCTTACTGCTTTCTTAGCCCTGTTTAAGTATATGCATATTATATTTGCAATAGATTTTAGGGTCTAATGCTGGTCCTAACTAAAAAAAAATGTTTTTGCAATTTTTGAAAAAAAAAGCCTTGCTATAGCCTTACTGTTGGAAAAATTTTGTTTTTTGTCCTTTTTGTGCCTTACTGCTTTCTTAGCCTAGTTTAAGTATGTGCATTATATTTGCAGTGGTCTTTAGGGTCTAATGATGGTCCTAACTTAATTTTTTTTATATATATATATATATTGAAAAAAAAGCCTTGCTATAACCTTCCTTTTGATTTTGGATGATTTTTGTTTTTTGTCATTTTTTGTGCCTCACTGCTTTCTTCGCCCTGTTTAAGTATGTGCATTATATTTGCAGTAGTTTTTAGGGTCTAATGATGGTACTAACTCAATTTTTTTTTTTTTTTGGGAATTTTTGAAAAAAAAAGGCTTGCTATAGCCTTACTTTTTATTTTGGGTGATTTTTGTTTATTGTCATTTTTTGTGCCTTACTGCTTTCTTAGCCCTGTTTAAGTATATGCATTATGTTTGCAGTAGATTTTAGGATCTAATGATGGTCCTAACTAAAATTTTTTTTTTTTTTTCAATTTAAAAAAAAAAAAAAGCCTTGCTATAGCCTTACTTCTGATTTTTGATTTATGTCTTTTTTTGTGCCTTACTGCATTCTTAGCCCTGTTTAAGTATGTGCATTATATTTGCAGTAGTTTTTAGGGTTTAATAATGGTCTAAACTCAATTTAAATTTTTTGAATTTTTTGAAAAGTATTCCTTGCTAAAGCCTTACCTCTAAATTTTGGGAAATTATTGTTTTTTGTTATTTTTTGTGCCTTACTGCTTTCTTAGCCCTGTTTAAGTATATGCATTATATTTGCAATAGATTTTAGGGTCTAATGATGGTCCTAACTAAAAAAAATATATATAGAGAGGCATAAAAACTGGAGAAAATTTGCTACACACAAATAGGACTTTTAACATAGATTTTTTATGGGCTCCTTAGCTCAATGTAATTAGCTCTTGCTTCTATGTTCTTTTAAGCAATCATCTGTGGGTCCAGGTTCAATTCTTGCCCTCCACAATTTATATAAATTTCACTCGAGGTAAAAAGTCTGTTAATTTCTCAATGAGTGAGTGTGATCTTGTTTATTCAAACATCTATGCTTTTGGTGCTGTGCATCATTTTTATGCTATAGTAACGCATATAAACTGTTGCTGTTAAAGCAAATCACAAATAGGAAGTTTAATCTAGAGTTTTAACGGACAGCTTTAGCTCAGTGTAACAAGAGCTTACCTCTAACTTAATATGAGTGTGTGTCAGTGGTTCCAGGTTCAATTCTTGCCCTCCACATTGTGAATTATACTTTAAATCATGGTCTGTTAAATCCTCAGTGACTACTTAATAAGTGAGAGTAAAACTGTTCATTCTCTGTAAAAACTGCCAACAACAATCTAAGCTGCTTTGCTTTCTTCGCCCTGTTTAAGTATGTGCATTATATTTGCAGTAGTTTTTAGGGTCTAATGATGATCCTAATTTAATTTTTTTTTTTTTGGAATTTTCAAAAAAAAATGCCTTGCTATAGCCTTACTTTTTATTTTGGGTGATTTTTGTTTGTTGTCATTTTTTGTGACTCACTGCTTTCTTAGCCCTGTTTAAGTATGTGCATTATGTTTGCAGCAGATTTTAGGGTCTAATGATGGTCCTAAATAATTTTTTTTTTTAATTAAAAAAAAAAAAAAAAAAGCCTTGCTGTAACCTTACTTTTGATTTTGGGTGATTTTAGTTTATTGTCATTTTTTGTGCATAACTGCTTATTTAGCCTTGTTTAAGTATATGCATTATTTTTGCAGTGGTCTTTAGGGTCTCATGATGGTCCTAACTTAATTTTTTTTTTTTTTTGAAAATTTTGAAAAAAAAAAGCCATGCTATAAGCTAACTTCTGATTTTGGATGATTTTTGTTTTTTGTCATTTTTTGTGCCTCACTGCTTTCTTAGCCCTGTTTACGCATGTGCATTATATTTGCAGTAGTTTTTAGGGTCTAATGATCATCCTAACTCAATTTTTTTTTTTTTTGTTGAAATTTTCAAAAAAAATGCCTTGCTATAGCCTTGCTTTTTATTTTGGGTGATTTTAGTTTTTTGTCATTTTTTGTGCCTTACTGCTTTCTTAGCCCTGTTTAAGTATATGCATTATATTTGCAATAGATTTTAGGGTCTAATTATGGTCCTAACTAAAAAAAAATATTTTGAAATTTTTGAAAAAAAAAGCCTTGCTATAGCCTTACTTTTGGAAAAATTTTGTTTTTTGTCCTTTTTGTGCCTTACTGCTTTCTTAGCCTCGTTTAAGTATGTGCATTATATTTACAGTGGTCTTTAGGGTCTAATGATGGTCTTAACTTAATTTTTTTTTTTTTTTTTTTGAAAATTTTGAAAAAAAAAAAAGCCTTGCTATAACCTTCCTTTTGATTTTGGATGATTTTTGTTTTTTTTTCATTTTTTGTGCTTTACTGATTTTTAGCCCTGTTTAAGTATGTGTATTATATTTGCAGTAGTTTTCAGGGTCTAATGATGGTTTAAACTCAATTTTTATTTTTTATTTTTGAAAAATAAGCCTTGCTATAACCTTACTTTTGATTTTGGGTGATTTTATATTCTCAAAAAGCAAAAAATGGAAGTAAGGCAATAGAGAGACATAAAAACTGGAGAAAATTTGCTACACACAAGTAGGACTTTTAACATAGACTTTCTATGGGCTCCTTAGCTCAATGTAATTAGCTCTTGCTTCTATGTTCTTTTGAGCAATCATCTGTGGGTCCAGGTTCAATTCTTGCCCTCCACAATTTATATAAATTTCACTCGAGGTAAAAAGTCTGTTAATTTCTCAATGAGTGAGTGTGATCTTGTTTATTCAAACATCTATGCTTTTGGTGCTGTGCATCATTTTTATGCTATAGTAACGCATAAAAACTGTTGCTGTTAAAGCAAATCACAAATAGGAAGTTTAATCTATAGTTTTAACGGGCAGCTTTAGCTCAGTGTAACAAGAGCTTACCTCTAACTTAATATGAGTGTGTGTCAGTGGTTCCAGGTTCAATTCTTGCCTTCCACATTGTATTTAAATTTTACTTTAAATCATGGTCTGTTAAATCCTCAGTGACTACTCAATAAGTGAGAGTAAAACTGTTCATTCTCTGTAAAAACTGCCAACAACAATCTAAGCTGCTTTGCTTTCTTCGCCCTGTTTAAGTATGTGCATTATGTTTGCAGTAGTTTTTAGGGTCTAATGATGGCCCTAACTAATTTTTTTTTTTAATTTAAAAAAAAAAAAAAAAAAACCTTGCTGTAACCTTACTTTTGATTTTGGGTGATTTTAGTTTATTGTAATTTTTTGTGCATAACTGCTTATTTAGCCCTGTTTAAGTATATGCATTATTTTTGCAGTGGTCTTTAGGGTCTCATGATGGTCCTAACTTAATTTTTTTTTTTTTTTGAAAATTTTGGAAAAAAAATGCCATGCTATAGCCTTACTTTTTATTTTGGGTGATTTTTGTTTTTTGTCATTTTTTCTGCCTTACTGCTTTCTTAGCCTAGTTTAAGTATGTGCATTATATTTGCAGTAGTTTTTAGGGTCTAATGATGGTCCTAACTCAATTTTTTTTTTTAATTTTTGAAAAAAAGCCTTGCTATAGCCTAACTTTTGATTTTGGATGATTTTAGTTTTTTGTCAATTTTTGTGCCTTACTGCTTTCTTCGCCCTGTTTAAGTATGTGCATTATATTTGCAGTAGTTTTTAGGGTCTAATGATGGTCCTCACTCAATTTTTTTTTTTTTTTGAAATTTTCAAAAAAAATGCCTTGCTATAGCCTTGCTTTTTATTTTGGGTGATTTTAGTTTTTCGTAATTTTTTGTGCCCTACTGCTTTCTTAGCCCTGTTTAAGTATATGCATTATTTTTGCAGTGGTCTTTAGGGTCTAATGATGGTCTTAAGTCAAAATTTTTTTTTTAAATTTTTGAAAAAAAAAAGCCTTGCTATAGCCTTACTGTTGGAAATTTTTTGTTTTTTGTCCTTTTTTGTGTATTGCTGCTTTCTTAGCCTAGTTTAAGTATGTGCATTATATTTGCAGTAGTTTTTAGGGTCTAATGATGGTCCTAACTCAATTTTATTTTTTTTTTTGGAATTTTTGAAAATAAAGCCATGCTATAGCCTTACTTTTTATTTTGGGTGATTTTTGTTTTTTGTAATTTTTTGTGCTTTATTGCTTTTTTAGCCCCGTTTAAGTATGTGCATTATATTTGCAGTGGTCTTTAGAGTCTAATGATGGTCTTAACTCAATTTTTTTTTTTTTTTTTTAATTTTCAAAAAAAATGCCTTGCTATAGCCTTGCTTTTTATTTTGGGTGATTTTAGTTTTTTGTCATTTTTTGTACATTACTGCTTTCTTAGCCCTGTTTAAGTATGTGCATTATATTTGCAGTAGATTTTAGGGTCTGATGATGTTTTTACCTCAATTTTTATTCTTTGAAATTTAAAAAAAAAAAAATGCCTTGCTAAAACCTTACTTATGATTTTTGATTTATGTCTTTTTTTGTGCCTTACTGCATTCTTAGCCCTGTTTAAGTATGTGCATTATATTTGCAGTAGTTTTTAGGGTTTAATAATGGTCTAAACTCAATTTAAATTTTTTGAATTTTTTGAAAAGTATGCCTTGCGAAAGCCTTACCTCTAAATTTTGGGAAATAATTGTTTTTTGTCATTTTTTGTTGCCTTACTGCTTTCTTAGCCCTGTTTAAGTATGTGCATTATATTTGCAGTGGTCTTTAGAGTCTAATGATGGTCTTAACTCAATTTTTTTTTTTTTTTTTTTTTTTTTTTTTTTTTTTTGAAAAAAAAAGCCTTGCTATAGCCTTACTTTTTAATTTGGGTAATTTTTTGTTTTTTTGTTTTTTCATTTTTTGTGCCTTACTGCTTTCTTAGCCCTGTTTAAGTATATGCATTATGTTTGCAATAGATTTTAGGGTCTAATGATGGTCCTAACTAATTTTTTTTTTTTTCGAATTTTCAAAAAAAAATGCCTTGCTATAGCCTTACTTTTTATTTTGGGTGATTTTTGTTTGTTGTCATTTTTTGTGACTCACTGCTTTCTTCGCCTTGTTTAAGTATGTGCATTATATTTGCAGTAGTTTTTAGGGTCTAATGATGGCCCTAACTAATTTTTTTTTTTAATTTAAAAAAAAAAAAAAACCTTGCTGTAACCTTACTTTTGATTTTGGGTGATTTTAGTTTATTGTCATTTTTTGTGCATAACTGCTTATTTAGCCCTGTTTAAGTATATGCATTATTTTTGCAGTGGTCTTTAGGGTCTAATGATGGTCTTAACTCAAATTTTGTTTTTTTGAAAATTTTGGAAAAAAAGCCTCGCTATAGCCTTACTTTTGGGAAATTTTTGTTTTTTGTCCTTTTTTGTGCCTTACTGCTTTCTTAGCCCTGTTTAAGTATGTGCATTATATTTGCAGTGGTCTTTAGAGTCTAATGATGGTCTTACCTCAATTTTTTTTTTTTTTTTAAATTTTTGAAAAAAAAGCCTTGCTATAGCCTAACTTTTGATTTTGGATGATTTTAGTTTTTTGTCAATTTTTGTTCCTTACTGCTTTCTTCGCCCTGTTTAAGTATGTGCATTATATTTGCAGTAGTTTTTAGGGTCTAATGATTGTCCTAACTCAATTTTTTTTTTTTTTTTTTTGAAATTTTCAAAAAAAATGCCTTGCTATGGCCTTGCTTTTTATTTTGGGTGATTTTAGTTTTTTGTAATTTTTTGTGCCCTACTGCTTTCTTAGCCCTGTTTAAGTATGTGCACTATATTTGCAGTGTTCTTTAGGGTCTAATGATGGTCCTAACTCAATTTTTTTTTTTTTTTTTGGAATTTTTGAAAAAAAAAGCCATGCTATAGCTTTACTTTTTATTTTCGGTGATTTTAGTTTTTTGTCATTTTTTGTGCCTCACTGCTTTCTGAGCCTAGTTTAAGTATGTGCATTATGTTTGCAGTGTTCTTTAGGGTCTAATGATGGTCTTAACTCAATTTATTTTTTTTTTTTTTTGAAATTTTTGAAAAAAAAAGGCTTGCTATAGCCTAACTTTTGGGAATTTTTTGTTTTTTGTCCTTTTTTGTGCCTTACTGCTTTCTTAGCCCTGTTTAAGTATGTGCATTATATTTGCAGTGGTCTTTAGGGTCTAATGATGGTCCTAACTCAATTTTTTTTTTTTTTTTTTTTAAATTGAAAAAAAAAAAGCCTTGCTATAACCTTACTTTTGACTTTGGGTGATTTCTGTTTCTTGTCATTTTTTGTGCCTTACTGCTTTCTTAGCCCTGTTTAAGTATGTGCATGATATCTGCAGTAGATTTTAGGGTCTAATAATGGTCTAAACTCAATTTAAATATTTTGAATTTTTTGAAAAGTATGCTTTGCTAAAGCCTTACCTCTAAATTTTGGGAAATTTTAGTTTTTTGTCTTTTTTTGTGCTTTACTGCTTTCTTAGCCCTGTTTAAGTATGTGCCTTATTTTTGCAGTAGATTTTAGGGTCTAATGATGGTCCTCACTGAATTTTTTTTTTTTTTTTTTGAAATTTTCAAAAAAAAAAGCCTTGCTATAGCCTTACTTTTTATTTTGGGTGATTTTTGTTTCTTGTCATTTTTTGTGACTCACTGCTTTCTTAGCCCTGTTTAAGTATGTGCATTATATTTGCAGTAGATTTTAGGGTCTAATGATGGTCCTAACTAATTTTTTTTTTTTTTTTTAATTTAAAAAAAAAAAAAAAAAAGCCTTGCTGTAACCTTATCTTTGATTTTGGGTGATTTTAGTTTATTGTCATTTTTTGTGCATTACTGCTTATTTATCCCTGTTTAAGTATATGCATTATTTTTGAAAATTTTGGAAAAAAAAGCCTCGCTATAGCCTTACTTTTGGGAAATTTTTGTTTTTTGTCCTTTTTTGTGCCTTAATGATTTCTTAGCCCTGTTTAAGTATGTGCATTGTATTTGCAGTAGTTTTAGGGTCTAATGATGGTCCTAACTCAATTTCTTTTTTTTTTTTAATTTTTGAAAAAAAAAGCCTTGCTATAGCCTTACTTTTTAATTTGGGTGATTTTTGTTTCTTGTCATTTTTTGTGACTCATTGCTTTTTTCGCCCTGTTTAAGTATGTGCATTATGTTTGCAGTAGATTTTAGGGTCTAATGATGGTCTTAACTCAAATTTTGTTTTTTTGAAATTTTTGGAAAAAAAAGCCTTGCTATAGCCTTACTTTTGGGAATTTTTTGTTTTTTGTCCTTTTTTTGTGCCTTACTGCTTTCTTAGCCTAGTTTAAGTACGTGCATTATATTTGCAGTGGTATTTAGGGTCTAATGATGGTCCTAACTTAATTTTTTTTTTTTTTGAAAATTTTGAAAAAAAAAGTCTTGCTATGGCCTTACTTTTGACTTTGGGTGATTTTTGTTTCTTGTCATTTTTTGTGACTCACTGCTTTCTTAGCCCTGTTTTAGTATATGCATTATTTTTGCAGTGGTCTTTAGGGTCTAATGATGGTCTTAACTTAAATTTTGTTTTTTTGAAATTTAAAAAAAAAAAAAAGCCTTGCTATAGCCTTACTTTTGGGAAAAAAACTTTTTTGTCCTTTTTTGTCCCTTACTGCTTTCTTAGCCCTATTTAAGTATATGCATTATATTTGCAGTGGTATTTAGGGTCTAATGATGGTCCTAACTCAATTTCTTTTTTTTTTAAATTTTTGAAAAAAAAGCCTTGCTATAGCCTTACTTTTGATTTTAGTTTTTTGTCATTTTTTGTGCCTTACTGCTTTCTTAGCCCTGTTTAAGTATATGCATTATTTTTACAGTGGTCTTTAGGGTCTAATGATTCCTGTTCAACCTTCTTGTTGAGTATCCGAGCCACGAGGCGGGTCAGGTCTGATGGGCACCAGTGATCTCCGAAAGCATTCATAGCCGAGCACTCCAGCTTGTGATTGGACCAGTCCCCTTTCTAGGAGCACACGTGATCACAAACACAAAACATTATTCCCAAAAACACATGAAAGACTAACCTTATGGTTTAAAAATAACACAAGATAATAAGATAAGATAACCTCACGCTGGTTACACAAATGTACTTTTGCCCAGTTGAAAAAAAAATAAAGTGGTTGAAAACAGGGTTAGCTATTCAGTAGGGGTGGGATCTTAGACAGAATTCATGATACGATACAGTAGACGATACTGAGCTCACGATAACGATACATTACTATATTTTTGGAAAGGCAAAACAGACCAAAGCAATGGCTTTTTATGCAGAGGCACCAAAGTGTGTTAATACTTCTTCTGTTAATAAACGAGACGCACGTTTTGTGATCAAAGTGAGAAGTTGTCGTCGTCACTGCTAATTACAGCTGCTAATTACACCCCAAACTTAGTTTACTGGACTGGACCGTGGACTGGACCGTGGACACTTTAATTCAACGTTAACACTGGATCTATTCACATACTTAGCCTGGGTATGAGCTTTTCCACTCATTATAAAATATTGAAATAACAATAACATAAATAAGACTTTTTTTTTTCCTATTTAAAGTGGAAAAAGTGCCACTCTGTAAATGCTTCACCCACCCATGATATTACGATACCACTCATACCGTCAACAATATATCGTGCATCTTTTTCCCTTTTTGTGTGTGTGTGTGTGTGTGTGTTATGAAAGTTGTACATGCACAGATGAGACAGCTACAAATGTAAATGCTTTAGCTTCTACTCCAACCAAAATACTGCTTTCTTGTTGCATTACATCAATTACAATGTATTGTAGTCTCACCGTGACAGCCGACACTTTACCAAGTGCAAAGTTCTTCCTACCTGGCATTTTGCATTGCAATAGAAGGCTTTCTTGCACTTCCCACATCTTGCTAAGTTCTCTTTCCTGCAAAGCACAGAAACATCACCTTTTTTACACAGACTAAACTATAACATTGTTTATCAAAGAAAATTGGATATGAACCTGAAGCAGAAGCATCTTGTATTTGATGATTGGTGTTGCTGTGTCATGTGTGCACACTTTACCATCCTTTGCCCTCAAGTAGAAAAAACAGCAGTCGCTGCTACTGTGTTGTAACTGATAGCAAAGAAGGGCTTTAAAACATTCTATGGTATTAATAGAGCTGACCTTATGTTGGAGCAGCTGTTTTTTTAACACAGAAACAGGAAAGCAGTCCAAAAGCTGATCCTCTAGCATTGGGGCCTCATCGTGTAACTTGGCATTGGCAGTGGTTGAATGTTGGGACGGGAAAAAATAGGAACAACATGGGACTCTCGGGAAAATTGTAAACATGTTGAGGTGACATTTTAACTAGATTCACCTAGAAATGAGTTTTTCTTCCTCCTTTGTTAACTGTTCTCTTTAAAATATCTAAGTTCAAACTGAGGGGCACACTTTGCATCTTGAACTTGACTATCACATGCATGGAACTGCCTTCCCAACGCAAAAACAACATCATCACCCTGTAAAACATTGGGTATAATAATAATAATAATAATAATATCAAAGATAAGTCACTGGAGGAGATCATTTGACAGCCATCATAAAGGGAAATATGAGCCAAAGACAGAAATAGAAATAAAGTGGCAAACGTCCGGCGACCCCAGAGATATTTTTTTTCTAGAATTACTTTTTGATCATGTTTATTAAAGTGTGTTACAAATACAGAGTAGCCAGGATTAGTGCACAAAGTTTTTATACTGCATTTTATTTGAACTAGATTTCCAGTATATTTGAGAAAGTTTAAGTATAGGGGTACAGTTATTTGATATTTATTGTGTGTGTGTGTGTGTGTGTGTGTGTGTGTGTGTGTGTGTGTGTGTGTGTGTGTGTGTGTGTGTGTGTGTGTGTGTGTGTGTGTGTGTGTGTGTGTGTGTGTGATGTGTATTTAAAAAATAATAGTTCAAAAATGTATTTTTTTTTACAATTCCTAGACATTTCAGATGACCCCACATGGGGTCTCAATCCCAAGGTTGAAAAACACTGCTGTAGCCTGTGGCATCTTAAATAATAATTGCCTTTAGAAAAGAGTAGGGGGAAGAAATATATGTCAAACATACTAAATGAATGTAAACAATGGTCACAATCAGAATCAGAAGTACTTTATTTATCCCAGGGGGAAATGACTTTGATAATCACAAAGGCAAAAGCCTTTGAAGATACATTCCCAGCTATAAATAACATATCTAAAAATAAATAACCTACCTGGTGAAGCAGAACTCACAGTAAAAGCCTCTCTCTCTCACTGACAGCACATAAGAAAAGGCAGGACAGGAAAACAGGAGTTCTCCCACTTTAAAGGGTCTTGTGACTCGGAGACCTCGTCCTTTCTCCAAACTGTCAAACCTCTCAATCCCTGCGATGCTGTCCGTCATTTCTCTGTTTAATTCTTCTGCCACTGGTTCCCTTCACTGGGAGTACAGAGGGAGTAATGGGAGAAGTGGGATGTGCCACACACAGAGTCTGCTTGAGGTGTCACCCTCCCCAACAGTCCTTATAATAATACAGACCCAAGTCCATGTTAAACTCATTTTAATTAAGTATACTACAACAGAAAATATAGAATGTTTACCAATTTTATTTTATTATTTTTTTGACACCAGCTTAATAATAACAGTTATTATGCACATAAACAACCAAAGATAGAATAAAAAATGAATAAAATAAGTTGATTACTAAAATGATTTGCAGTTGTTTTTTTTTAAATAAATAAATGAATAAATAAAATAAAATAATTCTATATTTTGATGTATGTTCCGGTAGTTTTACTTAGAAAGTTGTTACTTCCGCTTTTGTACTCACATCTTCTTCACTTGACTGCTTTTGATTGGAGTGATGGGAAGAACACGTGCATGTTAGTTTGCTGCCCCTCGCTGTTTTATTTGTTATTTTTTATCTTTTAAATGCTGTTATCCCTTGTTATTGTAGTAAGTTGAATTGGCCTCGACTTATTCTGACATCCAGAGCTGTGCTTCATCAATCAATGACTCTATCTATCAGATAATCAATATATAATACAGAGCAGCACTAAAACCTGCTCTAATAAAGCCAACACTGCCTCCTGTTGGTAGAATAAAGAAATGACAATAATGAGTGATGAAGGCAGCGTTCGGAAAACGGATTAAAAAAATTAATTCGGAAAACCGATTAAAAAAATTCATTGTTGCAACACTTTTACAAATGACCGCAACACATTTACAAATTATTGCAACACATTTACAAATTATTGCATCACTTTTACAAATGACGGCAACGCATTTACTAATTACTGCAACACTTTTACACATTTACAAATAACACTTTTACAAATGACATTGTAAAAGTGTTTTGTGGTCATTTGTTAATGTGTTGTAGTATTTGTAAATGTGTTGCAGTAATTTGTAAATATGTTGTGGTATTTGTTAATTTGTTGCGGCCATTTGTAAAAGTGTTGTAGTATTTGTAAATGTGTTGTAGTATTTGTAAATGTGTTGTAGTAATTTGTAAATGTGTTGTAGTATTTGTAAATGTGTTGTAGTATTTGTAAATGTGTTGTAGTATTTGTAAAAGTGTTGTAGTATTTGTAAATGTGTTGTAGTATTTGTAAATGTGTTGTGGTATTTGTAAATGTGTTGTAGTAATTTTTAAATGTGTTGTAGTATTTGTTAATTTGTTGCGGCCATTTGTAAAAGTGTTGTAGTATTTGTAAATGTGTTGTGGTATTTGTAAATGTGTTGTGGTATTTGTAAATGTGTTGTAGTAATTTGTAAATGTGTTGTAGTATTTGTTAATTTGTTGCGGTCATTTGTAAATGTGTTGCAGTATTTGTAAATGTGTTGTAGTATTTGTAAATGTGTTGTAGTATTTGTTAATTTGTTGCGGTCATTTGTAAATGTGTTGTAGTATTTGTAAATGTGTTGTAGTATTTGTAAATGTGTTGTAGTATTTGTAAATATGTTGTAGTATTTGTAAATGTGTTGTTGTATTTGTAAATGTGTTGTAGTATTTGTAAATGTGTTGTAGTATTTGTAAATGTGTTGTGGTATTTTTAAATATGTTGCAGTATTTGTAAATGTGTTGTTGTATTTGTAAATGTGTTGTAGTATTTGTAAATGTGTTGTGGTATTTGTAAATATGTTGCAGTATTTGTAAATGTGTTGTTGTATTTGTAAATGTGTTGTGGTATTTGTAAATATGTTGTAGTATTTGTAAATGTGTTGTGGTATTTGTAAATATGTTGCGGTCATTTGTAAATGTGTTGTAGTATTTGTAAATGTGTTGAAGTATTTGTAAATATGTTGTGGTATTTGTAAATATGTTGTGGTGTTTGTAAATGTGTTGTAGTATTTGTAAATGTGTTGTAGTATTTGTAAATGTGTTGTAGTATTTGTAAATGTGTTGTAGTATTTGTAAATGTGTTGTGGTATTTGTAAATATATTGTGGTATTTGTAAATGTGTTTTGCACTTCTCAGCCACCGTAGATTGTCTCTAGAAAACAGCACAATGATGGATGTGATTTGCAGCCAAAGGTTGTTCAGGTGAGATTGACCAGGGTCCATCACTGAGGCAGACTCATGTTTGAGTCTGAGCATGTTTAATTAAACCTTTTGAGGATGGAGGGAGAAAATAGAAGTGAATAAGAACATCTGGAGTTTTCTGATTAACTTGTTTAAATCCTGGGTGTATTTTCTGACATCAGTTGCTTGGAGGCAGCAAAACACAACAAAAAGGGTTTCATTGTTGTAGCCTAAAGTAGGCAAAATTAACTTTATTTTCCACATCTAACCGTTTCTTCAGAGTTCTTTTATGTAATGTTTTTCACCAACTAAAAATCTATTTTCAGGCCCACCCTCCATCTTTGACACACACGTTATGTAGCCTGGCTGACTCGCAACACGTTAACTAATTTATCAGCAGATTTATTGTTCAGTAAGACATAAGGTAATATTGTTATATCTATTGTCTTTATTTATCTTTAAGTCTGTAGATCGACCAGGGAATAAAATAATGATGCAATTGTGTTGAATAAATGGACAAAAATATTTGATTTGGTTTGAGCTGTGTTTGCTCTGGTGGAAAAACTCCAGTGTGTAAGAAGACTTGACAGTCAACACATGAGGACCAGGAAAACCATGCTGTGTCTGACTGGATCACCATCTTTTAGTGAGGAATCAGTGTGTTTAAAACATGACCAGCAAATTATCTAAGACTGTTTTAGTATGAATGACAGAAATGGTTTGAGGGATAGGTGGATGGATGGATGGATGGATGGATGGATGGATGGATAGATTGATTAATGGATGGTCAGATTTATGGATAGATGGAGGGACGATGGATGCAGGGATGACTGGAAAGCTGCAGTTTGATCATCTACAGACAACAAAGCCACTCCATCTTCTCCCACTATGCAGTACAAAGCTTTGTCTTCTCTGACGTAGTAAAGAGACTCTGTTATCTAATATCTAGCATCTCATCAGTAAACTAACACAAAGAGCCAAACTGTTGGATGCTCTGAGTAAAACATGCCAAATGAAATAAGAAAGTTTGTTGGAAGTAATTCAGGGATCATGTGATGTATGTTAAAAAAAAAAAACCTCATCTAAGAAACCATCAGTGGACCCTGGCACCCCTTCTAACAACATCATAATTTACCATTAAAGGTTGCTTTCAGTTGATTGTTGGGTGTGTATTTATAAATATATCTTTGTACTCTTTGAGCAGAGGACTTGGTGAAAGCTTCTTTGTTTTGCAAGTTGAGAATCTAACATAAAATGTGTTTAACCCTCCTATTATCCTCAAATGTGACGAACATATTTTACCCTTGGGGTCAATCTGACCCCAGTGACATTTACCACGTTTTTGTGTCAGGCACTTTGTTCATTTGTTGAATACATAAATAACACCTGATAATGAACTTTTAAATTAGAATTCATTTATCTTGAATAGTTTTCATTCAAATATTCTAAAAATTACTGACAACATTAATGACCACAAGAGTGTGAACCTTATTGGTTGTGGTGATGGTATGACCTTTCCTGCAGCGCCACCATCAGGTCAAACAAAGACTGACTAGTTTTACACAGCTAAAACAGCTCGGGGTCAAATTGACCCCATAGGAACACCAATGCATGCATATTGTGTTCAGCACATCAATATATTTTAATGATAAACACTGAATGGGGTCAAATTGACCCCAAGGGTAATAGGAGGGTTAATGCATTAACAATAAATAACATATGTGCACTTTTATTTTTTTTGTAAAAATTTATCGATGCAGCCATCATGCCACGGACCTCCGGGAGTCCTTGGACCCCAGTTTGAGAACCACTATGCTACAGAGAAGAGGCTGGTCTCAGAGTGAGGGAAGTGAACAAAAGTGCTTCTGATAACATTTTATTCATTCAGAAGGGTCACATGTAAAATGTCTCATGCTCTACAAACAACAATGCACACTCACAGATATTTAAATAGTTTCAAAAACATTATTGGGAATTATCATTATTGTCATTAATCAATGTTTTTGTTAGGGTAAGAAAATAGTATTAATCACACAGAGACAGAGAAGAATCAGAATCAGATTAAGTTACAAGCTTAAGGCCTGAGTGTAATAATAATAATAACTGTAACACTGTCCTAAAAAATTGAGGAAGGGGAAATATTTTTAAAGTGGAACTAAACCCCCCAAAAACAACTTTGGTGGTTTGTGATGTTTTGGTGACTTCTTACATCATAAACCTCCACTGTTGGCCCTGCCCCTACTGTAAGAACTATTACCTGCCGACTCTGTAATTTTTCGTGAGCATCGAATTTCCTGACGTATATTTTTTTCATTTAAAGTTGAGGGTGTAGATTTGTTTTTATTCATAAAGCCTGAAATAAGGTGTTTGCTTAAAAAAAAAAAAAAAGCAAATACTGGTAATAAATTTAAGTTTCTGAAGCGGGGAGTGGTGCTGGTTCATATGCATTCACGGTGGAAAAGAGAGTATAAAAAATACAATAAAGTTTAAAATGTAAGATATCTCAGCCAGTTTTAATAGTAGAATAAACAGCATAAAGTTGTATTTTTCTTGGAAAACTGCTAAATTCTTGGAATGGCCAATACAGTAGTTCTGGATAATACAGTATGTTAGGTTGGATTGAGAGGATTTCGAATAGAGAGGTATAGTGCGTATTAAGCAGCTAGTTAGCATAGCATATCTTTAGAGATTATATAGTCTAGACTGGGCATTTTTTGATATTCCAGCCTAGACGCACATCAGCCAAAATCTCAGGGTTTTGCTACTTTTTAAGTAAATCAGTTTCCATGGACAACATTTTCTTAGTAATACTAAGTCACAATTGATTCCTTCCACATTTAAAAAATAATGTAACTAATTTGGTAAGTGTACCAAATAAATGAATGATTGTGTGAGTTCTTTGTCTTCCATTTGATTCCATCAGATTAACATTTTCTGCTTTCTTTAGAGTATTTGACCTAATTTTTGTTCCATATTTCACACAAGCCAAAAAAAAGAAATACATTTTCCAATTTTTCATTGTCATTAAGGAGCGCGTGATTTTAGAGAAACGTGTTGTGAGACGTGAGAGTGTCACGAGTCAAATAGTTACGGTGCGCAGCTAGGGTTTTTCATCAAGCCGACGCTGTGCTGAACACTTCTCAGAGGGGTTTACATGTCTTTCTCTAAGAAGATCACTTGGATTGCAGGCACGAACGCGGAGAGCAAAAGAGACAATGGTATTAAAAGATCAATACACCAGGTATGTGGACTGGGGGACAGAAAAAGAAACTTCACGGGTACAAAAATGAGCTAAATAGGGATTGGTAAGAGCCCATTCAATCAGACTGAGATAAGTCTGCCTCAGAGGAAGAGAAGAAGACATCTGACACATGTGTGCAACAAGTCACTGAGCCTGCAGTGCTTTATCAACCATGTGTGCATATAATATGTGTTACTTTGAAGCCTTTGATATTGAAGATTAAGTGTATCCAAGCAGCTCTGACACATTTTACTGTTGCATTACAACGTGATGCTACACACAACAAGAGTGAGCTGTTCACTTCCTGGATGCCAAATGTTACGAGACACACTGACTCCTTATTCTCTTTTCACAACACAAGAAGCTATTGATAAAAAAACAAAGGTGTGCCCAATGCTACGTTAATGCTTAAGATTGCATTTACAAACCATTTTAACATGACATAGTGGTTCACTTCACACAAAAGAAGGCCGTAGAAATTTTTTAGAAATTACTTTATGAGCTGTGCGCTTATCTACAGTCCTTTGATGTCAAAACATGAAAGCTAAGAATCAAAATGCTAAAGACATGCTACTCATGAAGTGGTTTGCCGCATTTAAAACACAGTCAATACTTTTTTTTTATATAGTAGTGGTTTTGTTTTTTCTCAAGACCTTTATCCAAAAAAGTTAACTCAACCCTATTTATATAGCGCAAATTACAACAAAGTCATCTCAGTGCGCTTAACAAAATAAGTCCATAGTTAGAAAAATGAATCCAACAAGATGCGCATGAACAAGCATTTAGCGACAGTGGGAAGAAAAAACTCCCTTTATTTTATAGGAAGAAATCTCCAGCGGAACCAGGTTCAGAGGTGGCAGCCATTTGCTTTGACTGGTTGGGATAGTGGACAGAAGGACGAACAGAGCAGGATAGAAGGATAGACCATCCGAGTGTCCCAGACTAGTTGAGCTGCAAACTATCGATCAGGAATCGCCTGCTCCAACATCAAGACACCTGAAACAGAAAAGAGAGCCCTTGGAGGACGAGGAGAAGGCACAGACTGCAGAAAAAACACTATGATACGCTTGTTCCGAGTGGTTAGGTTAATATTAATATTGAACGTCTTGCGGCCTCCACCATGCTCTGAAATGCTACCACTACAGACAAGGTTTTGTCTTGTACTGGGCCCAAGTAGTGATCTCAGCAACGATTACTACAGAGGGGACCTTGTTCGCTTTAAATGATTGCAATTATACGACTGAGAGACTGAGACTGAGAGCTCACAAGTCAACGGAAGGCTGACTACACGTGTTTTGTTTTGATGAAAGCAAGCAGATATGATGTGAACTCATTAGCTGCAACTTCTTCAAAAATTAATGGTGAATGATGCGTAAAGTGAGAGGTATTTCTGACTAGAAACCAGATAGACTGATGTCCCAGCATTTTCATTACATAAGGCACTGGAAAAGATTTCCAAGGAAGGAAACAATCCGTGAGCTAACGCTAAGGTGCCTGTACTACAAAGCTGGATAAGTATATCTGGGATATCTCTCCGTTAGCGGGCTTCACATAGCCAAACATTCTCCATCAGAGAACCCATGTCTTAAGACGCAGAATATAAATATGTTTACTATAAGCGAGGTGATTTCAGGCTGCCTAAGTGCGCACTCCTGTGACAGGGGTGGAGATTGCAGCGTCAGACCAATCACAATCACGGACAAACTGTTGAGAGCAACTTAAGTCAAAGTTGAGGAATATTTCTTCAAAAATATGAAGAATGAAAATCTATTATTTTGACCAAAAACAACACTGTTGCTGCAGAAAAAGCAGGAAGGAATGAATGCAGGCAAGAAGCTGTTGACTGTTGAAGGGCAAAAATGTGAGATTATACAATATTAATCCGTCAGATGATAAACGGACAGCGCACTGATCAGTTTCATTTTATTACATTACAGATGTGTTTCTATTCAGGTAGTTCTACATTTATCACACACACTGTAGTATGTTCCTGCTGATGCTGTCTGCGTCACTATAGCGTATGTATGAATGAATGATTACTTGATCTGTCCGCAATACGGAGAGTGCCCGACACAGGCATCATCAGTATCTGACTCTAGATCCGTCCATCAGATATAAATCTATACCTTTCCTGAAGGATGTTATCAGTAAATGAAAGGATTGCATTTATCGATTAATGTTCTTTCTTTCCTAAACGCAGCTGTCAGATCTGCACCAACCAGGACCTTCTAAGAATGCGCGGGTCATTTTCCAAGAGGACTGATTGGTCAGGAGGCGGGGCTTTTGTACTCACTCAGATCTTATCCACTTCATAACCTGGTCCCGACCAGGTTAGGTGTTTAGCCTAAGTTACTGCTGTGATTCAGCCTGGTAAAAGGTTAGCCAGTACAACACAAAGGGAATTAATCCCAGAAGTTAGCACAATAAGAGGAAATCCAGCTTCGTAGTACAGGCTCTAATTGTTTGAAGTCCAATTAAAGTATGAATTAATAAAGAACAATTCCAAGACCTTCATAATGTGGTTTTGAGTACTCGAGTTTCTGTTTTTTGTTGTTTCTGAAAAAGTTCATAAATGCATTCATTGTTTAGATGAAATGTAAAGTCATATAAGGTAGGCTTCATCGTGCCCGATGGAAGCGATTGTTCTCTATGTGTTTGCTCTGAATTCATGCTGAGGCTATCTATTGTGCAGAGACCTTGTACACTATCGAAAAAACATATCCTAGTCTGCAGTGCAGAGCAGCTGGGAGCACAGAACAGTGACAGTGACATGCTGAAAGGAAAATATATCTTTTCAACTGCACTTTTGCCATATAAAGCACTGTGTGTGTGTGTGTGTGTGTGTGTGTGTGTGTGTGTGTGTGTGTGTGTGTGTGTGTGTGTGTGTGTGTGTGTGTGTGTGTGTGTGTGTGTGTGTGTGTGTGTGCGTGTGTGTGTGTGTGTGCAGGTCTCCATAATGAAGTTTCCACAACGAGATGCATGCACACCCTGGAATAACCGGCGGCCGTTAGCCAAAGCAGCCAATTAAGCAGAATTGATTTGCACACTTCCCTTGTCGGCCCTCGGCTGCCGCTGTCTCTGTTGAGGAATCAGGAATCAACCAGGGGGCCCGTGAGGGATTACAGGCAGCGATTGATGAGCACCAGTTGGTTTTATTGGTGTGTGAGTGAGTGTGACAGGCAGCACCCATATCTGCTAATGGTCCTCTCCACACTAGGCTAACACTAGTACTTCATGTTAACCCTCCTATTATCCTCAAATATTACTAACACATTTTACCCTCGTGGTCAATCTGACCCCAGGAATATTTGCCTCCAGTTTTTCAGTATATTTAGTGTTTAGAAGTACACAAAAGTTCAAATTAGTCTCTTCAGGTGCTCCGTTGATATCTTTATATTCTGTTTTGGTCATTTTTTTCAATCTGTTTTCATTTTTCTATTCTCTATTACGTTTTTTGAACAATGACGTCACAGTATTAGCAGCGGAACTGCCAAACTCCAGGTCCAACACTTCGAGCAATCCGGCATTTTTATTTCTCGCTTTTATTTTGTAGTCCAAGCTCAAGGATGCCGAAATTACGAGAGGATAAGTCAAAATGTTCAGTTGTTGGATGTAGTAACCAACACGCTTCATTACAACGTCTCCCAGCATCAGAACCTTTTCAAAGTGCCTGGTTGGGTTTTATTTTTCACGGAAATGTACCCACATCTGTGGGTAAGGTCATTTTTGTGTGCGCAAAGCACTTCAAGGATGACTGCTTCAGCAACCTCCACCAGTATAAAGAAGGATTTGCCGAAAGACTTTGTCTGATCGAGGGTTCAATTCCTTCTATCTTTGGAGACGACAAACAGAGCACTTTGGTAAGCTGTAAATAACAAGTGTGATGATAATACGTCCCTGTCATTGTTTCGTTAGCATTAGCAGTTGCACCGCCTTCATATGTTAGCGCTGTGTGCTCGTTTTAGATCCTTGATGATATGGCCTACGTGGTTTAATTTAAGTCTTAAGTTTTCATTAGTCATTTCATTTTGCCGTTTTTGTCTCCGAAAAGACTATTAAAAATGCATTACGTGCTTGGCACTAGCGTTAGCTTGGCGCTTGTGTTAGCTCACTTGTTAGGGTTCTGCAGGTTCATCATCATTTTCATCAAGTCTTCCGTTGTTGACATTTTGTAAATAACGTGTGAATAAACATTTTCTGCGCCGCTAAATAATCGTATCTCTTCTATCAAACTACAAAAATGGCCGAACAGGGTGGAGTTGAACCGAGTGTCACCTCTGCAACCTGGAGAGGGGGCGGGGTATGAAGTGTCTCATTTGCATTTAAAGGGGCCGCACCAAAACAAGCTGCTCTCAGAAGTACATCAGAAAAGGGGTAGAAAAGGTGCCCGTGGAGCTATAATAATGAGGACCCAAGCATTGCAGTTCCGCTTTATATAGACCACAACTGTATGATTTATATGTAAAAAAGGAAGGACTTAAATGCATGATATGTCTCCTTTAAAGGAACCCGCTCATCCGAGCATTCACGGAAACTGACGATGACTGACGTTATGTTTAATTCAACATATTTCATTCACCTAGGAATGCTGTGTGCGGTTGTACATTTGTATCCCTACAATGTTATGTAGGCCTATATCTTGCATAAATGTAAAGATTTCATAAAATCATATTTATTTTGGATTAATGTGGATTTATGAGAGGAAGATGAGCGTGAGCAACCGTTCTCAATGCAATGTTCTTTTAGTTTCACTTGTGTTCCTCTTAGCATGGTAGCCTCTTTTCCTTTGATTTACATCCAAACCATGTGATGTTTGAGATTATATCAGCGGTTAGAGGCACAGGGGAAGTGTTATAAATGCTCTTTTAGTAGTCCATTTTTGGAAATTTGTAGTTTTTCACCCCCGCGACCCTGTCAAACAGGAATAAGTGGGTCTGAAAATGGATGGATGAATGTAGTTTTTCACCATGGCAGATGTCACGAACCTTCGCTGCCATCGGATTATTACGTCACCTAGTGGAAATGCGTCTGATTGTCAAAACAACGTGATGACCTTTCCCCTAACTCCCTTAGGAAGTCACCTAACACCTTTCCTTAATCCTGTGACGTCATCCACAGGGTTATAGAAAAGTGGATAGGAAAGGAGATAGGAGGGACTATTCGGATGCAGCCACATTCTCCTTTACTTCACTTTCACTGTGAAAGAGCTGTTCCCAAACCTCATTGACAATAAACCTTATTCTCGAGGACATTTTCAAGAGAGAGAGAGTGTGTGCAGATTTCAATACACACAAAGCACAATGAGGAATGATTTGGATAAAACATCATCATGATAATTTAATGCTTAATTGATTGTACCCATGCATCAAATTAGGAAAAGTCATGAAATATGAAACAAAATAGAAAAAAAATCAACTATTATTATTTTTATCAAATGATAAACATTGAATGGGGTCAAATTGATCCCAAGGATAATAGGAGGGTTAAATTAAATTGTACTATTGATTGAAAAAGTGTGTGTGGACTGCTTTTATCAGTACGCAAAAAGAAATAGCAGAAATATCTCCCTCCTCCCCATCCACAGAGGAGTAGGACACCCCTTCCCACAATCACACCCCGAGGCCTTAAGACTCAGTGCTCTTTCCTTCACGCCTCTATAAAAAGAGAGTTCCTCCTCTGAGGAGGCAACAGCAGATCCTGCTGAGCACTTTCATTACAGAGAGCAGTAGAGCAGGAGAGGGACCACCACAGGGACTCTCCTCTTTGGACAAGCTGTGGGGAAAAGGAGGAAAAAAACGACACACCTGGGAAGGAAAAAAAAAAAGGTAAAAATGGTTTTACATTAAAATGTATAAATACGCTTTATTGTTATTTGCATGGAATTTTTTTAAATACATTTTTTGAATTTTTTGAAGAAGAAATCAGTGTTGCATTGACTATAACTCAGTCATTGATTAACTAAGCATTTGAACAATAATCTCATATTTCAACAGCTATTCAATGATCACTTGATTAATATTATTATTCATAATAATAATGACAATAAAACATCTCGTTTGATGATTTATATAAAATGTCAGTGTTTTACTTAACTTATTATGGTGAGAAAAGGTGGATGAGGCTTAAATGCAGCCTTTAGGCTTCTTCCATCAGTGTTAGTGGAGGGCAGAGCTCAGCTGAGTGAGTCATACTGTGGGAGATTGGAGACGAGTCTCCGTCCACAGAGATTCAAAGGTAACAGCTCTGTAAGGAGTCACGTTTTGAAATAATGGCGAGACCAGGGAGAAATAACAACATCCAATTTTCCTACTTTGCATTTGGACAATAAGTATTTCGAAACAGAAGTTTATAATTAAAAGTTAGGAGGATGCAGGAGATTCCAAACCAGCTTCATAACAGTGAATAGCTAGAATTTCAGTAATGTGAAATGGAAAATCTTGGTGCATAAATTCTTTAAAACATACGTGCGACTCAGATGAATGCCCCACCTTTCCATAGCAACATGTTGTCCAGTGTACACCTATTGTTTCCACACTGTGTGCTTACATACACAGAAGGCAGAACAAAGAATGAGCGTGACCATGATCTGTTTCGCTTAATGGTGATCCAAAATGTTTAGCAGGTGGTGAAAAAAGATAAATAAAATCATTCCACATTCAATGAGAAAACATGCAATTCGGCGAATTTATGATTTTTGAAAAGACTTAAAGGATTTCCTGCCGCTACAGAGACAAAGCCGTACCGCAAGTGCTTGTATTCAAAAACAAACTATCTCACGAGAAGGCAAATGCAGGGAAACATAATGCTTTGAGAAAAAATAGAACTGTTTTCACGTGCAAATAGCTTCAGCTCACTGAAATCTGGTCTGTGACACACTTTTGGGGCCAACGCCCACAGGTTGAAAAGCACTGCAGCCCTAAAATAAATGGCAGGATTTAGTTGTTTATTATGAAAATAACATGAATCAACCCAGGCTGCAAGAATGGGAATCGTTCACGATTGCATTACATCAGAGGCAAAAAACAGCACATTTTTCTATTAACATGCTGTTTTTTTTCCATGTTTTTCATTGTTCTCAGTGTTTATTTATTTGTTTATTCATCATCTTAGTGGGTCCGCTTGTAAATATTTTCTCTGTATCTTTCACCATAAGAGTTGTCTCTTAATTTTGTTGTACCTTATGTATAATGACAATAAAAGCATTCTATTATATTTTTTTCTACATTGTCTAAAACTATGACACTACGTATTAGTCGAACTTCAGTAATGATGAGAATATAATCTTCTCCTATGACATCAGCGTTGTGGTCGGCTCTAAATGCAAAGTACAGTCTTCCCACACGTCATGAGACCAACGTTTACACTGAGGGATTATATTAACAGTGTCTGTAGCACTGATACATAAAGGGAAGCGATGAGCCAAGATTTAGAGATGAGGGGTTTCCGTTGTGATTGGATGAGGTTGTTTTGCTCGTTTCGGTTTTAGATTGTTGCTGTTTTTTTCTAATTGTTTTTATTTTATATACACTACTGGTCAAAAGTTTTAGAACACCACACTTTTTTCATTTTTTAATTGAAAATTATTCAGTTTATTGTGTCATTGCACTCTGAAATGAAAGCATAGAACAAATACGCAATTTGAGTTGAAAAAGAAATCATGGAATCCATGAACAATACTGTTCACCTAATGCTCATGAGGGTCTGGTACCACAGTGTGTTCCAACACTGCTTTTATACAGAAACAGGGGTTTGGAAGGAACCAAGAATTGTTGGAAGACCTTTATGACATCCGTTGACATTTGTTAGGATTCTATGGGGTGTTTTGTTTGTTGTTGTTTTTTTGGTTTCTGTAGTTGATGTTTTCTTTTATAAAGTCTTATTTGATATTTCTGTTGTTTTTATGGTCTTATTCTGTCCAGGGACTGAAGATGAAAACTCTGGTATATTTGATTAATGTAGGCCAACAATATCCTCTTAAGTAAATCTATTCATAATAATTTGGGGGTTTTTTTGTTTGTTTTTTTTACTTTTCTTTTGTTGTTTTAGGTGTTGTGTGGAGCTGTACTTTTTTTTAAAGTTCATAGGTTGCGTTTTTTCTTTGCTTGTTTGTTTACATGCTTGTTTCCTGTTTTTGTTTGATTGTTTTCCCTTTTTTTATGAGTTTGTTTTTGTTTTTTGTTTGTTTGCTTTTTTTCCCAACTTTTGTTTCTTTGTTGTTTATTGTCATTTTATTTTATTTTTTTAACTTTTTGCTAATATACCAAACAAACAAACAAACAAACATAAGTTGGACAAAAAGCAAACAAACCAAAAACCAATACAGATAAACGAACAAACAACACATAGGAAATAAGCAAACAAACAAACAAACTAATAATTAAATAAATAGGATCAGCTCTTACTATCTTTCCTTACATGCTCTAATTTCATTTATTAACGAGACAGCTTTTGGATTTCCTTCACTTGTAGTTTAACGCTCAATCTCTTACAGGCGATGAGGGTGGATGAAGAGCCTTAGATAATAATTGGATAACTACAAATGTCACATAAATGAAACACATCGAAAACATTTTTCTAGTAGCAGTTTTCATTACTGCATGAGGCTAAAGGTGACAGGTGTCTCATAAATGATCAGAAGTTCACAGCTTTACTCGTGCCTGTCGCAATTTATGGAAGAAAGTCTGAACCGCAACCTGGGTCGTGATTTCCTCAAGGCAAACACTGTTTCCATGATAGGCTGCACACATCTTACGTAGGAGATTATGTGCAGAGCTGTAAAGAGTAGTGATATATCCTACTCAAGTAGAAGTACTGTTACTCAATTACAAGTACAAGTAAGTCATACATAAAATACTCTAGTACAAGTAAAAAGTAGCTCAATTAAATAGTACTCAAAGTAAAAGTTACGAGTTACTTTCACCCCCCACGTTTATTGTTGGTAATAAATCTTTCCATGGTTCCCTTGCATACAGTGAACATCTCATGTATAAACTTAAAAAGGAAGAGACCTAATCTTGCACAATTGGAACTTGATTTATTTTCCACAATGGCATAAAATAACACCAATGAATTCAATTAAAAATAAAACAACATCTCAGCTTCTAAGTATAGCTACATTTATGAATTCTAAAAATGGAAAAATACGTTTAATCTGATTGGTCATCTATGATGTGACGCATTTCCCAGATAGCATGCATACGTCTCGCCGAGGTCGGCCTCAGATCGTGCGTCGGCATTCTACTCCTTATGCATCAATTTGTGTGTTTTTTTTTCCCCCATAATTGGTGATACCACTTGAAAAATTGTAGAACTGTAAAATGTCACTTCTATGAAGCTGTTTTTGTGCTGGGGCTCTTTTGGCTATGCTGCTGAAAATACATTCATGATCATGAACTGTGTCTCTCTTTATTTTGTCCGCACATAATAAGCTATTTCGTGGTAGTATATTGTGTTGTTGTTGTTGTTGTTGTTGTTGTTGTTGTTGTTGTTGTTGTTGTTGTTGTTGTTGTTGTTGTTGTTGTTGTTGTTGTTGTTGTTGTTGTTGTTGTTGTTGTTGTTGTTGTTGTTGTAGTATTGCCATATTCCTATCTAATTGAATGATCCAAGCTAAATAAAGGTTCATATAAGCTGTAGAGAGGCCGCGCTGAGCATCTTTAATCCATGCCCAATGAGCGAACGCTCTCCATAATACGTCTAGCCGTTGCAACTTAATTCATCGTGCCGACGTTGGCGAGATGCATGTGTGCTACCAGGGTTGATGTTTGGTCATTTCTTTTTTTGTAGTTTCACAATGTCCGTTAATAATATTTTACTCAGTCATGGTTAAGAAGTGTCGAAATGTAATTAATTACTTTATTTCTTTTAAAACGTACTTAAGTTCAAGTAAAATTACTGATTTACTAATATACTCAAAAAAGTACAAGTACCCATAAAAGCAACTCAATTACAGCAACGTGAGTACTTGTATTCCATTACTTTCACCTCTAATTGTGTGTCAAAAATGTAATGTACAAGAGATTTTTAGGAACCCTGTCATAGTTTATCTTCTTGTCGTGTGTTTCTCAGCATCTGCACAACCACAAGTTCTCCAGCTGTTTCTAAATAAAGGATACTACATTATACTCCTTTTAAACTAAAAAGATCTCCTTTCAGAAACCATACATACACCAACACATTTCCAAGTCTCAGTAAAAAAAAAAAATGTAAATGATAAATATGCACAATGTTGCCAAGTACTTCACTCACAGCTGTTATTATATTAGAGCATGACACATTAAGAATTCTATGCTTTCAAAGAAGCTCATCAGGTTAGATGATGCCGTTAGGAAGGAGTACCACAAGTTCAGCTTTGAACAATACCTGTCTTATTTCTGTATACAGAACAGATTATTTCTCACAGTTTATGAAATAATGAAATGCTTGTGTGTCTGTTTGTGAGTGTTACGGTAATTAAGGCTTCTAATGAGAATTTCTCCTCTGTTTTTTTTTTTTTGCAGCACAAAGCCTCCCAGTGTTTGAGTTCCGAGCACCAGTCTGAAGATGGTGTGTCTGTGTTGGTTGTTAGTGGTGGTGGTGGTGGTGATCAACGTGTGTGTCCCAGGCTCTGTATCCATTTGCTGGGACAACTCCATCTGTTATAACCTGAGGAACAAGGAGAAGATACTGGTATGTGTGAGTGTTCACTCCTGTGGTACCGTTAGAGACTCCAGTCAATTCAACCACAACTATAGTCAGGACTGGAAGCATTAACCATCGGACGAGTTCAAATAATATGTCCAAAGTCCCAATTTCAAATTAGTTATTGCAATGGTTAATTAAAATATACCCAAATGACTGGATAAAAAACAACTTAAATGTGATTACCTAAGCTGCAAATGTCAAAAGTGGCCTTTAAGCACAAGTGTCAAACTCAAATTTGGTCCATGGGCCCAAAGAAAGATTTCATTCAAAGTAATAATTACACTGTAAATCACCAAATCTCCTTCCAAATTGCCAAATTCAAATAAACTCCACCAAAATATGACCCATATGATGGGGCTTGCAGTACTTTTAAGTTGCAAACTCATGGAACTTTGACCGATTGCTTAACATTCAAGATATTGACTTACAATATTTGCTAAATGTGAAAATGAAAACTGGGGAGGCACATTTTTTAATTTGTACTTTATTTCCTTCACAAAAACATGGATATTTCTGGTCAGGCCAATTTGAGATTAAACTGGGTCGTATGTGGCCCTTGAACTAAGATTAGCTCGACACCCCTGCCTTAAAGGTGCAGTCTGCAACTCTTAAAAAAGTGACTTTTTGTCTAATTTGCTAAAGCAGTCACTATGTAAGGACAGCTTTACATGAAACTAGTAGATTGTGTGAAAAAAAAAACAGGCTCATCTAGTCCTCCCTGCCGCTCCTGCAGCCTTTGGCAGATTACCAGAATGCACCGCGACTGAGCAAAAAGAACCAATCAGAGGCAGGATTGTGTTTGATGGGCTGTCTGACAGCTGTTGCTCACAGTCCCCGCCCCTTTCCTGGGCTGGAGCGCCATCTTTTTTACAGTGTATGGTCTGGAGGAGTAGAACATGGAGTTAGTGACTTTTCTGCTTGAAAGGTAATTACTGCTGCTTGATTTACACTATGTTTTATGTGTAATTGTTACACTAGAACTCTGTAGTGCATGTGTTGTTCATGTGCCTCCATGTGGCTGCTGTAAGTGACACTGTGTTGCTGCTGCTGTTGCTGAGATGTGTGCACATAGAGAGAGAGAGAGGCGCTCCAGTAATGTGCTTTTAACAGTGCATGTTATATTACTGTGATGTTGCTGTCTGGCTAACGTTAGCTTGTTAGCTCCTCTGAGGGAGGGACTTTAGAAAGTTTGGAGGCAGGGCAAGAGAGCAGCGGGGAGGGAGGGGGAGAGAGGGATCTGAAAGTCGCGGACTGCACCTTTAAAGCAATTCACAGCTCTAACCAGTATGGAACAAAAGCACTGGGAGAGTACAAACCTCTGCCAAGAGCCAAATATCTTCTTTGACAGATATTGTCAGTTTTCTAGATCAGTGATCCTAATCATGGTACCATGATCATTCACACTTTAAAGGTTTGGAAGACATTTCTATCATGTGCGTGGGTGAGCTGTAGTATGATCAAAACAGGAAGTGAAAAGGAATTTATGACTAGAGCATGTAATGTGCAAAGTCACCAGCAGTCACCATTATTCTGGATCGTCCCCAAAAACTAAAAACTTGTTTCTTATCCCATTTTGGATATTTCCTGCAAGTTCAATCAATATCCGTCTTTTAGTTTTTGAGTTGGACCGCTTCCTTGGCAGAGTTAACAAATGATCCGTTATTACAGTTGAGAGTGTGTGTTGAAACTTTATTGGCCTGTTTCTGTGTGAGCCCTGAAAATATCTGGTATGTGCCCTGCCTTGCATCCTGGGTAATCTGGGATTAGTACCTGCAACCTTAAACAGCAAAAATCTGCAATTAGGGGAAAAAATATATGCAAAAAAAGATAGAATGTTTTAATCTAATCAGATTGAATTGTGATGTGGGTACAATTCATGGTAACACTTGACTTGAAGTTTTATACATAAGGCTGACATTATGCTGTCATTATTAGACTGTCATTAACATGAATAAGGTGTCATGAAGGCTGTCATTAAGTGTTGTTTGCTAAACTATGACACCTTTCACTAAATTAGGACACCTTTGGAGCTATGTTGGCATTTTTTGGGTTGGGTGGCGGGATCTAGAGGGGTTAGGTATGGTTAAGGTTAAGGTAGGGATAGAAAGGGGTAACAAATGGTTAGGGTAACGAACAACACTTAATGACAGCCTTCATGACACCTTATTCATACATATGAATAGAATAGAATAGAATAATCATTTTATTGTCATTGCTCAAAGTACAACAGAATTGCACACGCACCTCCCAACAACATTCAAGTACACTTCATGTTTATTGAGAAGCAGTTCAGAATTTAACAAGAACATAGGCACAAATGCGCTTTTTTTTTTTTTTTTTAACAATACAAACAAACCCTAACCCAAGTACACGTCAAAGATTCAAGCCACACAGACACAATCATCATAAAAACAACATAAGGTACAGTAACAATCTGTCGGAATAAAAAGTGAATCAGTATAAAAGTTTATCCGATTAAAAGTGCATGGGTATAAAATATTAGAAAAGAGATAAATTTAAAAAGAGACCGTTTTTCATTTTCCCTATATTAGTAGTGACAACAGTAAGACGGGTGTCATGTCACAATAATGACAGCGTTATTGTTCTGTGATTATGCATCTTGTTATTAGTATTTAAAGATGTCGATTTGACTTCTTGTTTTCAGATGATCTTTTGTTAAGCGATGCTAATGCAGGGTGTTTATCATGCATAATGGTGTTTGTGTTTCCTCCTCAGGACTGTGTTCACCTCTGCCTGTCTGTGATTCAGACTGAAATCCCAGAGCTCAGAGCGCTGACCCTGGGGGTCAATGATGATGTCACTGATGACCTCCTACACAGTGTGATTCTTCCACCTTCATCCTCTGAAGATGATGACTATTTGGCCGTCCACAATGACGTACGGCGTGCTAACTCCATGCAGAACTCCCAATGGAGCCAACCTTTGGGGTTAAGGGTAGGCCCGAAGATGAGGTCCCACATAAACCACAGACGCTCCTATTCTATGGAGCACTTTCGCTGGGGGAAGCCGTACGGGCGTAAACGCCGGCCTGTGAAGGTTTTCGTCTCAGCCCTAGAAGGAGGAGGGTCCTCTGAGGGTCTTTTTCCTGCTCAGGTTCGTTGGCAGAGGAGCCTCGTGGAGGATGACACAAACAGGAACGCTATTCTAGGGGATCCACATCAGGGATTCCTAAAACTAAAAGCCTCCATCAGGTCCAAGTCGCAGCAGAGAAGAAATCAGAACTACCGCATGAATCACTTTAGATGGGGCGACCTAGCATCCTCTAAACGTCACCTCATGTTTGGGAAGCAGTGGGAGGAGAAACCTCAGAGGCCACAGGGCAAGATCTACAGGAACATTATAGACGTGCAGAGGATAGTGGGCCGAGTGGACGACTGAACTTAAACTCAAAGAACTTATTAGTCACTGCATGTTTGTACCTTAATGTCCTGAGTTTAAAATACAGATGGTGAAACTTGGAAGACATAATAAAAACCCTGATGCATGCACTGACTGCCCTCCTGATCTTCACTTTGCTCTGTCTCAGTAATGCATCATAAAAACCACCAGTTATATTCACAGCTACAGTATAATGGTAGCAACACCTTCATTTAGAAATAGAAAACGCATCTAAGCAACAACTAAAGGATTGACCTGCATCACCTCAGGCTTTGTAGCTGTTACCAGCCATCACATTGCCTGTGAGCAGTTGTGGCTACAGATGTAGAGTGAATTAACAAGCTGTGAATTACCTAGCTTGAGGATATTTCACTTTGCTTTAAATAGTTACTCTTTATTGCCAATACCGGTGTAAAAAAAATGTGACCTGTTTTTCACCAACAAAATGCCAGCTTTTTAGTGCCGTATCGGGGCCCCGCCCAATACTAGCATCGGTATCGGCACAACATTACTTGTAAGGGTGTTGAATGTTTGATGCAACCACGGTTTAAAAAATAACCTCTGATAAAAATAAAAAATAAATCCTATGCATCCTTTAACAAGCACTCCAGGCTATTTTTAAAAGATAACAGTTTAACAATCCTTCAGCATGTATTGCTGTAACTTTGCCACTTTTAAGTTAATTTATAATTGTTTAACATTTGAAATTGAGGATATTGGCTGATTACAAGATATTTAACATCAACAATCGTCACATGATCGGTAAGTCACAAACTGCACAATGATAAACTTCATTTCCATCATATGCTCTTACGTGGCTCAGCTGTGCAAAAAAGAAAATTCTAGAATATAAATAATGTGCATCAGGAGACATCTGACAGATTAATAGCTTGTACATTATTTACGCACCATTGACAGTGAAGGCAAAAATTTTTAAATCTTTTTTTTTTTTTTAATGAGAAAATAATTACTATTTTTGGACGCTTTTCTTTCCAATTCTAAATTCCTAATTTTCCAGCCACGTTTTGTTGGAATTAGAGTGGGTCTTCCAATAACCGAAAGGTTGGGGGTTCAAATATCGGTCTGGTCAAGTCATTGTGTCCTTGGGCAAGGCACTTTACCCACATTGATGAATGTGGTGTGTGTGTTGGTGGTGGTCGGGGGTACCGATGGCGCACTAGTGTATATGAAATCCAGTGCATTATTATTAACAAATCTGTATTTTCACACCAAGTATATTTAAAGTCTCCATCTTAAATGCAACTGAAAGAATATTTAATGCTACTAAGGTTCCACATAAACATGCCAATACTAGTCTTTTCATTCACTGAATTCCCGTTGAAGTTCAGAGATATATTTCATAGAAATATGGTTGCAGAGATAATTTTTGTTTCCAGGTAAAAAAATAAATATATTATTTCACTTTACATGATTAGGTGATCTTGTTTTATTTTTACTACAGAAATACTGACAGCATCAAAAATCAGTGATTGTAAACATTCTTTATCTGTTTTGTTATTTTATTTGGTGGAAAATTGCAATTCAGCTTCCTGCGTTTCACAACGACACCAGGAATGTTGACCCCATTGAAAACAAACACCCGAGTAATTATGTTTTCGCTTTGTTTTTTAATGGTTAAACTTAAATTTATTGTACAACACAGCAATATTACTGGCATGCAAAGTCAGGAATAACAGACCTAAGGCATTTCCTCCATGTAAAAGCTGCCTTTGTCACTCAGTAATCCAGTTTTTAAAGTGCAAGTTCACAGAATGAAGAGTTGACCAACAGCACTACTGTAAACAGATCTATCAACCAGACACGTAATGACAGAGAAGGAAGTTTGGATTCGCATCTGTTCAGTTATACACAATGCGGTGACGACACGCAGACAGAATTACACATCTACAAACACTGAGAGCGAAAAAAGTTGTTTACAAGGTGCCGCTGGAAGCGTCAGACAGCTGCTTGTTTCCAAAGACGTCCCTGGACTCGAGTCCGCAGAGTTTGGTCTGAGGATCAATACTCACACGCAGGTAAAAACAGGCTAAACGTGACACTCGTACGTATGTGAGGAGGACAAAACACCCCGAACGAAGCTATGATGTAAAAAAAAAAACTGCAAAACTGACAGTCACCTGGACGACGACGACACATGACGAACCAGACACTGGTGGTAAACGAAAAGGCTGAAACACAATTCATTCACAAACAGTAACACAATGAAGAGGCCGTTCAGCTCCTCAGAGACGTCACCAAATCAAACAGCATCAGCACAGCGACGGATAAAAACACACAGCTTGTTAGTCGCACTGCTGCCAGATTATTGCCATTATACTTGTTTTATATACACCTGTGTGCACACACACACAGATAAATGGCTTTTTAGAATCTAGACGAGCACACAGGGTGGAGTATTGGAATGACCAGGATGGAAAAGCAGTGAAAATTATTAGAAACGTCCATTTCTCGGCCTCATCAATACATGTTTGTATAAGCTATTATCATTGAGATAATGTGTGTTTCTTATGAGTCGTTTAAACCCTCTAAATTCAGGTTTTATCACTTAAGAGATTTTTAACAACAGAACCAATGTAACAGCAGTCTAAAATTAGCATATGCACCGCGCACGTACAATCACACACATACACACATCTGTACATCTGTTTGAAGACTTAATATATCTCTGTATATACACATTTATACGCTAAGGAGAAAAATAAAGATTTAAGTGTGTATCTAGTGTTTGATCTGGTAAACATAGTGAACACTATATCATATGGTCCTAACAGTGGCACGGTGCGATTTCTTTAAATATGCGTAAACTATTTATTTATTAGCGGATAAGCAGCCAACGCAACAAAGACTAACAGATGAGAATAGCACTTCTGGCTAAGACTAAGGCCAAATAAATCAACTGCAAAGCATTTAATGAGGCAAAGAACACACAGAAAAATAAACATTAAATAAAACTGTCACACACACACATACACACACACTTATATTGGTGTTAAAAAGCATATGGTGAAAAAGAAAAAAATAGGTTATGGGACACTGGACAAACTAAACTTTAATAAGAGGTGGAATAGTCGACACACACAAACACACACAAACAACTGCAGTGCAATTCAATTTTCCAGTTGCATCAAACATTGAAAAAAACTAATAATCTAGTTTTTAATTAACTTAAATAATCAGACTTTTTGGCCATTATTAAAAAGAAAATCCAACCAGTGGAGTTTCAACAAACATCTGAGGAGTGTGTATCGTAGAGTTGTGTGCGTATGTGTTTTTGTTTTAGCTTTTTTTTTTATGATAACTTGACCTGTTTTGGCTGCAATCAACAGAAAAGGAACAAAAATCTGTGAAGTCAGACCACACAGTGCATCCACGGATAGAGTCCAGATGACTTTACAGTGAGAGTCGGCTTTTCCTGCAGAGCTCTGGCTTAGTACACGCACAGGTCAGGGAACTTCATTTCATAAATAGGCACCGATCTACTCTGGCTCTGTCCGTAACCTGACGAGATGGTTCCAGATGGGCTGGGTGGGGGTCTGGAGCAAAGAGGGAGGAACGTGTCATCAGGATGTCCAGGTCTACATCAGTGTGTATCTGTGAGTGCCTTCAGAGTCATTACCTGATTGTGATCTCAAAAATCTGATTCAGTTTGCTCTGCAGCATCGAGGCCTGAAGAAGACAGAAGGAATCAATAAAGCTAATTAAAATAACTAAACAAAAAAAATACCTGCCAAAGTCTTTCCAGAAAACTGAAAAAAATAATTGTTTTTTGTACCCTGGCACCACAATGGGCAGCTATCTCCTCAAAGGGGGCCTTCTGGAACTTTTCCACCACCTGTCTTCTTCGCTCCCTCTCCTGCTCCTCCATGCCAACACTGTCCACTAGAGGGAGACACACACAAAAGAAGTCTTTTTTTAAATCCAGAGAAACACTGAAAACTCTTCAAGGGTTGATAAACAGCGGACATACCAATGGCATTTTTGAGGGTTTCAAATGTTATTTCCTCTGCTGGCGTCCTCTGCCAAACAGAAGAGAAACATGGTCAAACTTTATATTTATATTCATTTTACATCATATTTGTCAGTGGAGAACTGTACTGGCATCAGGGTTGAATAACGCTGTTTACTCAGTGAGAGAAAGTTCCTAACCCTCCTCCTCACCTCTTCTTTCTCTGGACTGTTTCGAGACTCAACTTCCACCTGGAGTGAGATGGTCTCCCCGATGCTCTTCCTCTTGGACAATCGGTCCTCATCTGGAAACAGAGCGCAGAGAAGAAAAGGTGAACAAAAACGCACATAGCAATATACTGGCATTGTGCAATAGAATGGGGACCTGAGCTTCCAGTCAGCTAGCACCTTACACTTTAGCATTTAGCACTTAAATTAGCACTCCAACACTTCACCATTCACTGTGTATAATTAGCATGTTGTTGTTGTAAATGCTCTGCGTTTAATTCCTATTACCAATGTTTTTGTTTTGTTTTTATGTGTTGACACCAACCTGCTAATGGGACAGGTCTGATCATCTGATCATCTGGATCAGATGAATCCAATCCGATGTTGCTTTGAAAAACCGGCTCAAAAGTAAGATTGATTACGTCATTATGGATAGCAAAAAAAAAAAAAAAGGATTACCAAATTAAATTAAACCTTTTGAAAAACCAGGCCCTGGCTACAATCCCATGTATTTACATGTAAATGTTTATTTATACATTTTGTACAATTTAAAAAAAAAAAAAAAAAAAGATAAATCTCAAAGAACGAAGTGAGAACAGAGTAAGGAACTGTTTCTAAATAAATGGTTTGTTACCAGTATATTGTGGCACATATGGGGTGGCCAGTCTTTCAGTGTTGTATCCACTTCCTCCAAGGACCTCGGTTATCTTCGACTGCAGGAACAAAACATCTCCCTCTACCTTCTCTAGCGAAGATGCCAGTCTAAGAAGTCATAGTATAAAATCATTTTTAGCATCTTTAAAATATCCAATCTAAGCCTTGAATGAGCAGAAACATACTTGGGATTATCAACAAATACGTCCTCGGGCAGAAGGTAGGGAGTGTTTTTCTGTCTCACCTCGATTACCTAAAGGCAGATAAACAAAGAGTTCAGTACCAACCTGAGGATCAACACCGTCAGACTAAAAACAAATGCAGAGCCACACCTCGTGGATGTGCTGACAAAAGGCTGGAACAGTGGTGAGCTGACAGATGAGGTTCAGGTAGGCAGCAGCAAGGGCATGAACAGCACAGCGCGTATAAACAGGAAGGCCCTCATCAGTGGACAGAGCCAGGTCCTGGCAGGGACATAAAAACATCCGAAAAGGTCATTCTCCTGTTTAAAGTTGGACACGCACTTTGATAATAACGCGACGGTCTGTTGAGAAGCAGAATGAGGGCTTCAACTGCTCGTACATGCTGGTGTCTTAGATTAGCTGGTGACTGTGTGAATCTGACTGCCAATCAAGGTGCAACATTAGCAAAAGAATGCGCAGCCATCTTTGGAATTGTCTTTGTGTTTCCCATCAGTGAACGTTGAAGTTTCAACATTGAAGCAGGTCAGTGTAGGTTTTTCCGTTCAGAAAGGGATTAAAGAAAACAAAAAGAAAAGTGGGGCTATTTGATTTCCATTTTAAAGTTCAAAAGTTTAGTTCAATTTTTTCAATTCAAATCAAATTTATTTATATAGCGCAAAATACAACAAAGTCATCTCAAACTTAACAATATAAAATTCATAGTAAGAAAGAAAGAACCCAACAAGATTTAGCGACAGTGGGGGAAAAAAAAAATAAAACTTCCTTATAAAGTTTAGATGAAATTGAGGTAATTTATTTTACAAGGGTAGAAAAGAGATGAACAAAACTTTAAAAATCGGTTGATTTTCAATTTAACAAAAAATAAAATGTAAGAAAATTTTTTTTTTCTATACTGTGTGATTAAAAGTTGCCGTTTTCAAAGTAAGAGCGCGTTTGAGGACGGTGCTGTGTAGTAGAGAGAAATCATTTTTTCGCGGCTGTGTAACAGATGTTGATAGACATAGATCACTACGTTGATTTTTCCAAATAATATAAAAGTGTGTCTCAGGGAAAACGAGATGATACATGACACAAAAACCTCTTTCATCCCCACTTTGGTGTGATATGCATGGGAGATTTCTGCAGAAGACAAGCCTTGTTTTATCATGTCAAAAATCATGTCGGTGTAAGGTTCCGTAGACATTTTAGCCTAGGCTTGGGAAACCACATGTAGATGTCTTTTTTTGGCAATATTTTGGCAAACTTCCTCATACACGCTCTTTCTTTGAAAATGGCAACTTCCGGTCACACCATATGAAAAAACGGGCATTTTTTGTTTTGTTTCTGTCTTATAACATCACTTTTTTTGTTTCTAGAAACATCAAATGAAAATCACTCGGTTTTTAAAGTTTTGCTCATCCCTGCGTGATCTTTTAATTTTGAAATAAAAATCAAATAACCACTAGTTTTTTGTCTTCTTAATATATTTTTTCTGAATGGAAAATCCAAAGCAAAGCATACACTGACTGTAGAAGCTGAACTGGAACACCAGCTACACCTATGAACCTGCTTTATAAAAATGCAATGTTGACAATGTTGACATCTACTCTTAAATTTTACAACACACCTGCAGGTGGAAAAAACTCTTTCAATATCAAATCTTAAATCACCTGCAAGGCAAGTGCCAATCGAATGAGGTCCACCACCACCTCCTCGTTGGCCAGTTCCACGCTGAGGAGACCTAGGAGAGCAAAGAGGCTCTCGTAGTGTTGTCGGCCGCTGCTCTGCTCCTTACAGCCCAGGTAGATGTGTCGGTATAACTGCTGGCCATGCTGTGGGAGGACAAAATCCAAGGGTTTAGTTGCCAATGAAGAGAAATGACTACGCCAAGAAAGTAAATAGCAAAGTTCAAGTAATAAAACAAGCCAGATGTATAAACTAGAGGGGAATGAAAGCTTGTGTACCTTTTTCATGAATAAATTGTCCTGCCTGGAGCACTTGTCCACTTTGAGCTTAAGCATAGAGATGTCCGAGATGCTGCTACAGTAACAGAAAACATCACAAAAACACGCAGGTACGTCAGTCTCACTGGTATAACACAAAGCTGTGTTCATCCAAATCCAACCACACACCTTATGTTGGCGAACTTTGGCCTGTTATCATGGCGGTCGATGAGACTGAGAAGGATTTGGAGCACCAAGAGCCGAACCTCTGGATCCTCAGTCAGAGAGAAGGAAAGCAGAGGCTCCAGGAAGGAACTGGGCAGCGCTGTGAGCATGTTGGTGGTCTGGAAACCAGCTGTTACCTGCGCAGGTAAATAACACACACTGTTCAACGCAGGCAAATAGGAAACAAGGTCATAGCTGCACGTTTGAACTGTGGTAGCAAAGAGGCATCATGGCCTACTCCAGGGCTTTTCAACCGTTTTGGAGCCAAAATATATCTTTTCATTGAAAAAAATCCACTAAAAATGTTAAAATAAATCAACTTTGTAGCCTATATGAACAATGTACAGTCATTCTTCTCAAAGTGTCTTGAATAAAGAAAAAAGTTTTGGATTTGACATTTTTTTATTTATTTATTTATAAAAAGTGTAATGAATAATATGCAGTAATTCTTATCAAAGGGTCTTGAATACAAATCAAACAAAAAAAAAATCATCTTTTGTATTTTGCATACTTCATACACATCGTGGGAGTTTAAAAAATATGAAATATGATCAGAACTACAATTGAACTTTATTCTGTTAAATATTGTTTTGTTTTATATGAGGATATTTTTTATATTATACAATTTCATATAATTACAATATACCTTTGTTCTGGTTAAGACTCGAGCTGCAGCGTTCTGAACCAGCTGTAGCTGTTTGATGCTCTTTTGCGGGATTCCTGTCAGAAGACCATTACAATAGTCCAGTCTGCTGGATATAAAAGCATGGACCAGTTTCTCCTGATCTTTCTGAGCCATTAAACCTTTCACTCTGGAGATGTTCTTTGCAGTTCTATGCCGTATATAAACTTAGTACATAAACTTAATGTAATCTCACTCTGGGTTTTTATGGGGGAAAAAACAAGTAATTCACAAGTTCAACTTACCTGCACCAAAGACTTAAGCAGCATGATCTGAATCATCCTGGTGCCCTCAGGCCTGCCAGTGAAAAACAACTCATTAGGATACAAGCGTGTCCTTGCACGATACACATTATTACCAGAAAAACATGTTGATGTTAAAAACACGTGCAGCTCTTGATATGCTTGTAAATCAAAGAATATCCATGCATGATGTTAGAGTTATTAACTCACCCTGAGCCTGTGGAGGTCAGAGCTGGGTGTACTCCAGGAACTGGGATTTTGCCCATGATAAAGAGCATGACCTCTGACCTCTGGTAGGTTGGTAGAGTGTTGGCAAACGACCCTAAAGGAGAGAAACACATGCTAATCAGATGGCTGTAGAAAATACTTTTGATATTTTATTAGACAGGAGTGCAGCTCCTTCCATTTGTACCACTCCTCACCAATGGTTCTGATGACGGCCTCCTGCAGCTGCCGTTCTTCGTGGGCTTTGATGATCTTGGTGCCAATGTTGGTGTTGCCGTCATATGTGCCGGTTAATTCGTAGTCCACACTTAGACGGAGCTGTCGCAGCAAAGTGTTGAACACCTCCAACACTGTAGGACCTGAAACACAAAGCAAGCCCTTAAAGCCAGTGGTTCTCAACCTTTTCAGCCCGCGACCCCTAAAACAGAGACTGGGGACCCCCACTGTAACTGAAGGTGGTTAAACAGACATGAACATTGAAGAACAGTCATGTGGAGACAGGGCCATCTATAAGAGGGAATAAAGGAGAGAGCTTTTTGGGGCTCATCCATGAAGTCAGCAAAATGATGGTCCATTGTTTTATGAATCTGTGATAACCACATTTATTTATCTGAATAATATCCACTGTTATCAAGGAAGTTTATTATTATTTGCACTATAGTATATAGCCATATTAAAGATTAAAATCCTTGTTTTAATCAGATATGAAGAGTTAAAAGTGAACAAAAATGGTGGAAAAGGTGGTGAAATGGGATTTTAAAAACCACAGAAATTGGTTAAAAGTTGCTAATTAGAGTGGCCAAAAAAAGACAGAACAAGTGGTAAAAGTGGTTCAAAGTGTCAATATTGGAACAATTAGTAGGAACAATATGACAGTTTAAACTGGCAAATAATGGGCATGAAAAATCGTGAATGTGGTTAAAAGAGATTAAAAGTGACAATAATCGGTCAACATATGCATTATACATTAGGTGGGAAAAGTGGTGGAGAGAGTTTTTAAGTGCCAAAAATGTCTTGAAAATGGAAAAAATGTTATAGTTGCAGAAAAAGGGTAAAAATAAGCAAAAATGGTTGTTCAAAAAATATTCTTAGTTTCTTAAAGACATCTGGCCACCCCCTCCCAGTGTCTCGCGACCACAAATGGGGTCCTGAGCCCAAGGTTGAGAACCCCTGCTCTGGGCCTTCTGGTCCAATTGTAAGCCATCTTTACATTTAGTCCATTTAGGGTAAAAACCTACAAAGCATGTGCATGTATGAGAGGGACATACCTACAGACCCACTGGCTGCAATGGCAGCTGCTTCCAGCAACACTTCAACAATCCCAGCACGCACTGTGGCTGAGTTCTTGCTGTTGGCGTCGAGGTGGCCGAGCAGTTGTTGGATCACAAGGTGAGAGTGTTGGGACTAGAAAAGAGACGCACACACAAATCGATGAGTAGACAAATGCGCTTATCAAATCTGAAAAACCTTAAAGTATAGAAAAATGAACCAGGTGAGGAAAAAGCTTGTGAAAGATATGAAGCCTGAAGGTCTCACCTGGATGGAGTACATGATGATTTTAAAGCAACGCACAGCAAAGGACTTCCCCTCCCATAGAGAGTGGTTGTCCAAGTGCCTGGAAAACAAGGCAAATGGAAAAGATAAAGACAGAGGAGGAGGTAATACACTATCAAAAGTGATAAAAACTATGTTTACAAGGTTTAAACAATAAGGGTTTAGAGCAGTGGTATCAAACTCATTGTAGTTCAAGGGCCAAATAGGGACCAGTTCGATCACAAGTGTGCAAAAGAACAATTTGAACATTAAAGTCCCCAAGTGTGCACTTACAGTTATAAATAATACATAAAATAAGGAAAGCATCAACAATATCCAAGCAATAAGTGACAGATACTTAAATGTCTTGATTTGTTTATTTTTTCACCAATTTTTATTTAATTTAGGGAGATTTTGTGGAATGATTTGATAAAAACGCATGGATTTTGGAAAAAAATTAGTTCTTTAAACAACATTTTACAACTGAATTATTTGGTAATTTGCACAATAATTCATGTTTTCTCTGTGGGTGGATTTTAAATCAGAATATATCACTATTGCTATTACCGTTTACTTTTAAAGCTCCTACTGCATAGAGTGTTAATAAAAGTTGGAAAACTACATTTAAATTATTCCAACAGTGGGCAAATGTACCAGGAATAATTGGATTGCGTAGACAAAGTAGGAAGGGTGACAGTACATTAGAAACAAGGTAATCTATATATACTTCTACATAGCTGCATCGACATCGTCTTTCTTTGTAGCATTAATACTAAAATTAAGAGGCCCAGAGGGAGCCCTGAGGAGTCACTGCTCATAGTGGCTCAGAGGTACGTCAATAACGGACTGCATCAACAACACGTCAGGTACGGAGTTGAAATATTTCTCATAAAACAAGGAATATACAGTCATCTCACATGAGCACCGGTGTGACGGCGTTCTTGATGTTGCCATAGGCAGCTCGTCCCAGCAGCTCCCTGAAGCAGCGCTCCGTCAGCTCCATCGGGCTTTCCTTCTCCTTCTCCGACGCCTGCAGCGGTGAGGGCGAGCGACTAATGCAGGTGAGGAGAGAGAGAGAGAGGCATGAAGTGAGGAGGGGGGAGGAGGAGGAGGAGCCGAGGAAACAGAAAAGAAAAAGGGGAGGGTGCAGATTGGAACAGTGAACGGAAGACTGTTCAAATCTGTCTTAATGTTGTCGACTAAACATTTTTATCATAGTTTTCGTCAATAACTGGACAATGAGTTTTAATTTTAATGTTAACAAAAACTATATCAAAATATAATTTACTTTATTTTTCAAAAACTATAACAATATAAATCTAGATTTTTTTTTTTAACAATAACTATGTCAAAATATATCTAATTTTTTTTTTTAAACTATATAAAAATATATCTACAGGTTTTAACAAAAACTATATCAAAATTTATCTGTTTTTAAAATATAAACAATGTCAAAATATATCTATATTTTTAAGAAAAACTCTATCAAAATATACTGTGTGTACTTTTTGATTTTAAACTGTGTGTATTGTATACTTTTTGATTTTAAAATGTGTTGTGAAGCACTTTGTGGCTTTTGTCTGAGAAAGGTGCTATATAAATAAAGGTTACTTACTATGTCTATATTTTTTGATAAAAACTATATCAAAAACATATCTATATTTTTTTTTTTACAAAAATCTAGACTACAACTGAAATAGTCCTGATGACTAGACTTTAAAACTACATTGTGTATTAGTCAAAAGACTAAAACTAAATCAAAATTTGCTGTCAAAATTAACACTGATTAAAACACAGCTGTAAATCACAGCTTTGATTTCACTGATTAATGTGATTTTCCCTCCAGCTAAAATTAGCCATATTAGCGGATAAGTGTGTGCGCGTTTATACACTGAACATCTGCTGGGATCACAGTAAGCATGTCAGTCCCTACATGTGTGTGTACACAGTGTTTCAAGCTTTTCTTCGTTCTCATGCAAACGTTAACATCTACTGTGACACTAACTTGACCACGACCTGCTTCTGAAAAGTACATAATTTATTAAGAAGCCCAAGCCTGCTGCTGCAGATGAAACTGGCAATCCTGCATCTCAGCATCTCCATGTATTAAACAAGATTAAGCAAACGGACGATTAGGTCAGGACATTAATGTTAACACATAATTTTCAGCGCAAAACTTTTGTACAACAATAGGGTGGTGCATTTTTTTCCTCAAAAAGCATTATCAAAAAGAAAACAGTCATCTACATCCCCCGCCAGATTGGTTGCCATTATAACACAACCTTTTCTTAAATGTCCTAAATCTAAGAACTTAGATGTATACATAATGAAATATCACATTAGAATATAAACTTACTGACACGGTTTCTAAGAAAAGCTGTCCCCTTTGAAGATACCTCGAACAGAATAAAAAAAACAGCACAAGGGCAATAAGTCCGGAAAAAATACTTGTGCACTTCTCATTTTCGAACTCCATCAAGGTATTGGTACCTTGAAGCCACACACCAAATTTGGTTATCCTATCTTAAACGGTTTCTGAGAAAAGTTGTTCCTTTTGAAGATACCTCGGACAGAGTCCAGAAAACGGGACATGGGCAATAACTCCAGAAAAAATTATTGTGTTTCTCTCATTTTCGAAATCCATCAAGGTATTGATACCGTGAAGGCACACACCAAATTTGGTTATCCTATCTTAAACAGTTTCTGAGAAAAGCTGTCCCTTTTAACTCGGACCTATATCCCCCTTCTGCACCCCCTTGTGGCGGGGGATAATAAAATTATAATAGAAAGATTAACCACTGTCTAAAGGTGTTCATTACAACAGTGAAGCCTCTTTGCTGACATCTGATCTGATACATATTTACATCCTGCAGAGCAGCAGGAACGTAGTGGAAGTAGTGATGCACGATATTATTGGCACGTTATCGGTATCAGTCAATATCGGCTTTAAAATAAAATCTCAAACCTCGGCCATTCTGCTGATATAATCAATTGATAAAATATTGGGGTTTGCGTCCTTGATCGACCCATAGACGCCTCATCGGCCGTGTAGGGGCGGGACCAAGTGCTGCATCTTGTGAGTATGGAGCAGACTGCAGGACTGCCTGTAAATCAATGGAGGAAGAGACACTCAAATACAACTTTTAGGTATTTAACTGAGGTTGCAAGTATCTCAAATGTTTCGTTTGAAAATAATTGTCGTGAATAAATATTACATGTTTTACGTAACTTAACTTGAAGTATTTTTCTTGCTTTGCGCAATGAATGTTACTGATATGTTAAGGTTTCTATTATTCAAACAAAATGATGTTGCTGGAATTATTACGCGGAAGTCAATGAAACATCAAAGCTTTGTCTTTTGTCTGCATTTGCCAGTGGGCCAACATAATTAACAGTATGTACAATAATTATGTATGTTAATTCTACTACAAAAACTAAATTATCTCTGCAGTGGATGTAACTTTTTTTTCTTTTTTTTTTTTTAAACGGAGGAGGGTGGATATACGTTTATTAAAATCCCCAGCTACGTGTGGACAAGGCCTCACATTCACACACCAATAGAACTTAGCTGCCATGCAAGGCGCTAATCAACCATTGGAGCAACTCAGAGATCAGTGTCTTGCCCAAGGACACTTCAACACATAGACATCCATAGCACTGGGATCGAAGAACCAACCTGTGGATCAAGAAACGACCACTCTACCACCATGATTGTCCAAAAAAGTAATGTTTTTTAAGTTTTTTTTTTTAACAGAAGGGACTGTGGCACAAAGATACTAATAAACAAGCAAATGGGTTCTTGTATAACAGTATATAGACAAAGGTAATCAGGAGTGGTAATTATAAGTCAGTCTTTAACATCAGAACATTTTGGATTGTAATAGTCCATGTGCATTGTGGTTAAAGTAAAGATAGGATTGAGGTAATTAAACCCTGCACAGGCTGCTGTGGGTAATAATGAGTTGATCTCAGAATGAGGAGGAAATGAGGACACAGCAGGAGCAGCAGTAGCAGACCTCAGAACACAGAAGCAACCCTGTTACATTGTCTCACTGTGTTTCTTTTTCAATAACCTCTTCATTTCAATCCCTCCAATTTATATTAACTGTCATTCAAGTCACACAGTGTTCTACTCCTTCCGTTCCCATAACCTTGAAATGGCAGCATTGACATCAAAGCCAGTCACAGAGTGTGGAAAACTGCCAGGAGTGGGAAGTCTCTCAGCTACAAACTCTCAGGTCTCAGCATCTCTGAGCTTTCTGTGTCAGACATCTTTCATCCTCAACCCCAGTGTGCTCTATCTGTTCATGTTTCTCTTTTTTTTCTTATCTCCTTCAAATTCTTCCTCACAGGAAGTGGCTGGTTTAACCTAAGCTCGTACGATATTTTTTGAGATGTTTTGTGATTCATCCGGTCCTCTCATATGAAGGCATGTCAGTTACTAAATCATACAGACGACGAGAAAACAGCGTTGTTGTGCACTAGAGGTGATTTCAGCTGGGTTAAAGCCATGTTAGCTGTCTTTCTCTTTAAAGGGGTTTAAACCAGATTTGGGCTGATTTACATTTTTTAATTACAATTATGTCTTCAATTATCCATGCTCAATTACGATTACGTGAGCGGCATTTTTTCCAATCGACCCATGTTTTAATTCAGCTGTAAAATATGCAAAAAATATTTTCTAACACGCAATTTGGTTTACCTAAGAAAATATTAGTTTTAATCTAAGCCTTTTTTGTGTCAGTATACGCCTCCATTTCAGTTTTTTTTAATGATAAAATGATCCTCAAGAGCACTGACAGGTAGTGGGAAATGTTGTTATGAATCATATTTTAATAAATGTTAACTTTATGTATGTGTATGCCATAGAACTGTAACATGGTTCCCAGTTTTGCATTTAATAAAATTATAATTAACAATTTTTATTTAATTACAATACCAATTACAATTAGAAAGTTAATTATTATTATTCACTTTCATGTATTTTTTTTTCTTTTCTCTATGCTGTTGTGTTTGTGTGACATGTGAGATTGGGAATGGTGGAAATGTATGTGTTCATACTGAAAAAAAAAGAAGTTAATTATCTTTACTCAATTACAATTCAATTACGATTACAACAACAATATATTTTTCTATTACAATTACATATATAATTATGTCATTATTATAATTAATTATCAATTATGCGATTACAATTATAATTGACCCAAACCCTGGTTTAAACAGAGAGAAAAACAACCAGAAATGCACACATTCCCACTTACATATTAAGGTGCCATTGCATGTTTTTGAAATGACAGAGAAACCCAACCTAAAGTTTAGCGTGCTGTGGTTTTTTCCTTGGTGTTCTCACCTCTCTGTGCGCTCGCCACTCTGCAGGTTGAAAAGCAGCGACGGGACAATCTTGTCCATGTGCTGAGGATCCCAGATGTTCGCCTGCAGCTCGTCATTCACCGTCTTCCTCACCACACCTTGCAGACCTTTAATACCTGCCATGCGGATCCTTGGAAACAAGATCAACACTTGTTTTAACCAAGAACTAAAATAATACACCTATATATTTAGAAAATTTTATTTTTGTCTCCATTTTTTTTTTTTTACATCTTTGTCATGTTCTTTTTTTAAAGATGTGAGACTATTTTCAGCCAATGATGACTTGTAAAAACATCTTAAAATCACATTATGTAACCATTGTCAAAAGCCTGAAGTAAAATGGAGGAATAATCATTTCTTATAACAAAAATAGCAGCTTGTAAAAATTCTGTCTGCTGCGCAACCGGGTGTTTGTTCTCTTACTTTGTACGGATGTCTGGATCCTCGTAGCTTGAATGGCACATCTCACTGAAGCGTGACACAAAGAAGTCATAGCTGCGGTGGTACGAGGCCGTATCCTCCTCGATGTTGGCAAACTTTACAAACTGAAATATACAAAAAAAAAAAGTCTTAGTGTTTATCATAATCTGTGCTGCTTCCATGTCTCCTTTTTCTCAACTGATTAAATCATTTTCCCTTGAAGCCAAAACCTAAATTAAAATAAAACTGCAGCTTCATAACATGTAATTAGGAATAAAAGGTACATAGCAGAGGGGGGTTCTCCCACAGGGCTGCAAAATGTCATCATATAAACAGGCTGACATTTAGTCTCCCTCTGCGCTGTCATTAAGGATTCATGATCAAGACTTCTTTAGTGACGAGTGATTGACACACTAATCAAATTATGTCAAATGATAGGAAGTCAATATTGCTAAACTTAATAACAGCATGAATAAATTCCTATTTGAAACGTGACATTTGGTTAACAAAAAACATGATGTATATTTAAAGAAAACATTGTGGCTTTCTCTGGTGAATGTTTTTCATTGCCTACAAAGTCAGTGTTGACAGTGTTTTGAAACAGATTAAGTGTCCTTGAGCAAACTGCATAAAGCGAGCAGATGTCAGCTCTGGTGTAGCTGTTCAGCAGCAGCAGCAGCAGCAATTTACTACCTTGGTTTGTGACTGGAAGCTGGCGAAGCATCACTGCCAGTAAAAGCTTTTGGTGTCAATGCATCAAAACTGCTAGGAAAACCAGGATAGAAATTGAACTGAAAGCCTTAGGAGGGGATGTTAAGAACAAAAAAGGAAAACATGAGCAACAAAAAGCTGAGACTATCAAAAATGTCTTAAGGAGAATTCAGGCTCCAGCAGAGAGATTCATACAAATAGCCATATTTTCTGACATGCCTCAACTTCCTGTGTGGTTATTTAAGCACTTGTTAGCCTGTTATGATTCAGAACATTAAAAACTATTGATTTGCTTGTCTCATCATTTCCACTGCACCAGTTTCTATGTGTAGCACTTTATTAGATTATTTTTGTATAGTATGAGCTTCACCTACAGTGTGACTCTATCAGTGTTAAGTGTTTAAAATGAGAATTCATGGACAAGGTTCAGGTAAAACTTAAAAAAAAAAAAAAATAGCAGTGCTGCTAGGATTAACGCGTTTCCAGATGTAATAATATTCAGTGATTCATTTAAGAAATGTGTACAGTAAGTCTTATTTCAGCATATATGTTATCCATTAAAAAATAAGGCAGAAAATGCTCATCTTATAAAACTATTCCAAGTCAATAACATTTAAGTTATACATAAAAATTTCATTTTAAATTAATTGCTAGAAACAATAAGGAACTCACAGAGTTTGTTCCTAGAATCTGTAGGTTGGGTTTGTCTGATTCTAGCAACTTGCGCACCATCTTCAGAAAGCTTTCTACAAACAAGTTGATGCTCTGGCAGTGACAGGCCATCAGCAGCTGGTCGAGGGCCTCCATGGCTATGCACACATAGCTGATTAAAAAAAGAAAAACAGACAGAAACTCAATAACCTTTGTCAAAATAACAAAAATGCAGATTACATTCGTGATTAATACATGACACAATATGCGACTACGGGGAAAAAAACATCTTAAATCTATAAACGTTGTGATTTCACAGAAGTTAAAAGCCTTTATAAAATATCACGCGAGAGTCATCGGTGCAGAACGTGCTTGACTGTTTTATTTTATGCAGAGAGTCTGAAGGTTACCCATATCTGTGCCGAGCCACATCCCTTGACAGTCTCTCAGAGAGGTATGCGCCGATACGGTCCAGCTTCTCTGGAGCTGACAGGGCGTAGAATGTCAGCTTTTCCATGTTGGCCTTAACCAGGCCATCCTAGAAAGATGGAAAACAGGTTTGAAAACAGAACACAAAAACTGCACAAGAACATTACGCCAAGTCTCATTTGAGCATGCTTTAGAAAGAAAAACAAGCAAATTATCAAAGATAACAAAAAATGTTGTCGCTATCGAGACAGGAAGATAATGTAGAGATTGGTGCAATTACTAATACAATCATTTCAAGGGAACTTTGACTATGAAGTTATTTGGGCTTATAAAAGTGATCATCACTGACAATTGAATATTACTGTTATGCGTTTCCATTGTGGAAAGGTATTTATTACTTTTAAGTACAATTAAAAATGAGCTTAATTTGCTATTTATCCATTTATATAAAAATTTCCGTTACCATAATATCCAAAAGCTTGAATCACCAAGAAGATACTACCTCAAACACCCGACTGACACTTTGATCATACATAACTAATCACTTGTCTGATTACCAGCTGGTCTAACCCGTAGACTGTAAAAAGAATAGACTGGACAACCTCTCCAGTGGAGTGAAGCTTTTATTTTTAGAGCTCCCCCTGCTGACTAGCTGCAGTATAGGCCATAAACCCCGCCTCCTCAATGATAATAGATGGGATGTGGGTCAAACTGTAATGTTAAAATACTCATCACATAATTTTATTCCAAACCTAAACTCTGCTGTGATCATTTGTTATCACCACCATACATTGGGTTCCAGTGTTCATTTTTCTGTGAAATTTGTTTTAAATAAGTTATTTGAGGTTGAAAAATGGGATTTTACGCCGTATATGACGATGATTGACAGCCGCGGGTTTTGCGTAGCTCTCTTTGTGAATAGCAGTTACATCGTAAAGGAAAGCTGAGATGCCATTTAACTTTTCCGTTCAGTTTTTTTGGTCTTTTTTGAGCTGTCAAAATGAGTTGTTGCAGTACGCTAAATGGGCAGAGCGTGTTACCAGGGCTCATCCCGCCGGACCCCACTGGCTCCAAATGACATCAAATTTACAAGATGGAAGCGTCCCTAAGCGCTGTATTTTGGCTTCAAGAACGTTGAGTGGGAACAGCTACAGTGAACGCCCACTGGTCTAAACAGTGTGTGTGTGATCTAGCACAACACCAAACATCATTTATTATAACACAAAACTATTCATCTGTAGACAACAAACTGAAACTTCAAATAAATCTGCCAGCGCTTTTATTCATCACTTCATTCAATGCAGTTACTAATTGTGCAGAAGTTAAGCTAAAAATCTGTTGGCCTTTGACAAAGAGTTGCAGCCATTTGCCCCTTGATGGGTCAAAGTGGATAAGTACATTTTTTATCAAAAGAAACTGTACAAAGCATTGGTAAAATAAAAAAGGGTTAATTCTTGTTGTTCACCCTATTAATTAAAAATTCAATAAAAAATTGTGAAAAAAAAGAAAAGAAAAAGGTTGATTGAACTTCTCACCTCTGGATCTTCTGGGAAGATGTTGTCCACAAGTCTCTTGTAGCGAGGCCTGAGAGCCCCACAACAACCACATACCGCTGAGGACAGAGAGCAATAAACAAAGAATGAGAAAAAGGTACACCACAGTGAGATTTTGTGGAGACAAATGAAGATGACAAGCCTGTGCATGAGACCTCTAAAAAGCTTCTTGTGACATTTGAAATGAGGGCATAATGTTGTTTTTCATACTCAAAATATAATGTTCACATTCAAAAACAGAGAGGAGTGCAGATATTTAATTTCAAACTCCATAAAGCCCATCTTTTTTTTTTTTAGCACATATTGGATTGAAGTAGACAAATTCCACAAGGATCATGAGAGAAAATGAAAGAAAACAAGTGTGTTACTCTTAAAGGTTTGGAGGCACAATCACAGACATCTCATAGCATCAAAGCGAAGAAATAAAATGAAAACAATAGAATATTTTAATTAAAGAAATAACTATTTTTTTCCCTTCAAATTGAAGCATAAATCTCTGCTTTTATGTATAGACTAAACATGGTGACTGAGCTCCGACATCGCTCTGTACAAAGTCCAAGTATTCCTTAAAATTGATTAATAAATAAAATGAACAATATGTCCATCTGTCTACATCTGAGAAAATGGAGCCATAGAATGAGTGTGGCTGTATGGTCTTAGAGCCAAAAGAGTCAACTAACACTAATGGATCACAGTGGAGTGAAAACAGATCTCAGACTTTGCATTAAGGGAACACAGACCAGGCTGCCTGAGAGAGCCGAGCTCTGATTGGCTGAGAGAATTCAGCAGTGATGAGTCACAAGAAGACCCGAAGAGGACACAGAAACGAAAAGAGAGATTAACCTAAAAAAAAAGCCTTGAGCACGATATGCATATATCACTAGATTTCTAACTTCATCAAACACCGGTCACATCAAAACGACACGAGGAAAAGTAGGTCATCACACCGTCTGCAGTGCAAAGTCTTGAATGCTGGGGTAGTCTGATGTTTCATACACAGCTTAGACGTCCTGAATGTTGAATAAAAAACAAACATTCTACAAAGTAACAGCCTTTCCTCTGGGCTTCCTTCTAACTTCCACCTATAGACTTGCTTTTTTTTCCTTTGATTTTCCTCCAACAAATGAAAAAAGGTTTTGCAAACAATTCAAACACCAGACTAGTTTCACTGACATTGTTCAGATCTTTGATTCCAGCCCTCCAAAAGGGCTTGCAGGCAGCACGCAATGTCATAACTCATGATTGTCTTTGTTAGTTTTTATTCAAACTTCATTGACCACAGGTCAGAAACCGGAAACAGAATAAATGCCATCATCACAACACACTCATCAAAATCGTTTGGATTTTAACGATTCTGATTCCGATTCTAAACTTCAATTCCTGTTCTTAACAATTCTTGATTCCGATTCTTTGAGTTGTGCAGGTCAACAGGTCACAGATTTCACAAGATATTTTTTTCATTCATAAAAGCCTTTACACAGGCCATTTTTATTAATTCACTGAGTTGATACAGTTTAATTTGGTTGCTGTACTATAACTAGGGTATTCAATTACAACAGTCCCCAACTGTAACTGTAAAACTGAAACTTGCTGAAATAACACTACAAACAAGTTGGCAGCAGTCTAAAAAACAAAGAGTTGCAGTCCAGGTAGATGTGAAACAAAATAAAACAATACAGTTGATACAGCGGCAACAGAAACTATAAACAATAATTATATTTCAAACTTGTTTATATTGTAGGGAAGATATTATATACGTACATAAATGTAACTGGAGTGTAAAACCACAAAAAATGCACCACTTTAAAAAGAAAATTGACTAATATAAGACCTCATTACATGGAGTATAAGACAACAGAGAAGTGGAATCTTTGAACGTTTTTGAATCCTTAAATCTGTTGATTAAAGTAAAAGTATTTTTTTCTTTATGTACTACATACTGTATGTAAATTGTATATGACTGTAAATAATTTACATGTTTTATATAAACTGTTAATGTGTGAATTGTAATAGTGGTAAGGAGCGAACAAATAAAAAAAATAAATTTTTTTTTTTTTTAAAAAGCAACAACTCTCCCGGCCGTCACTGTCTTTAATTCCAAGGCAGCAGCCCCTCCCCCGCTACAGAGAAACGGCAGCAGCAGAGGACTGAACTACACTTCCTCATTTAGCGGGGCAAAATTAAAGCTGTTAACTTCTTGAATAAGCCTACATTCTGTGTGAACTCATCCTTAAGTAACTCCCTAATTTGATCATTTAAACCATAGAAGTGGCGCTGTCTATGATATGGCCAGAGAAGAAGTGATCAGCGCTGTCTTTTCCATCAGCCTATGGTCAGCGGCTCCACGCACGCACCCACACACGCCCAATGTTTTACTTTCAATAATCCCTAAACCACAAGGTAACTAATAACTACTTTACTCTGTTTTAAAATCATCACAGTAGACACCTTCAATCATCCAAAATAGATTGCTCACAGCAGCAATTAATTAAAAGACTTGTTATAAAACTCACAAAGTAAATAAGCACCAGCTTTACACAAAGCGCGCCAAGTCAATGACTGATTAGATGTTATTTGTTGTACATTAAATATAGTGGATTACTAAAAGGCCTATTTCAATGGGGTGCGGTTAAAAGTAGTCTTAGAAGTATCCTGAATTGTACCAAGGTAATTTGTTTAAAAGAAAAATCTATTCAGATTTTTTCTAGCAAATAAAAACTCCATCAAAAATCGTGATTTAGGGTGAGTTTAATTGCTATTTTTGATATGGGGTCAAATTAGAGTGAATTTAAAGGGATTTATAGTTCATTTTTGTGTGGGATGTTATACAAAGGGCTTCTTGGATTTCCTCTGCTGGCAGTAAATAAGTAAGGCCAACATCTTTAAGTCAACTGAAACAAGACAAACTGAATTAGTGAAACTGAATTAATTTGCTTCAGAAATCAAAATCGAAAACTAAGACTAAATCTAAATTTACTGCTAAGTTAACCCTGCACCTTACTTAGGAAATGGGTGACTTCTTTACTCTCAGTAAAGTTAGTATAGCTATTATTCTTCCTTATGCTTTGGTAGAGATTGGGAGTGGGAAAGAACACTAGGGAGAGCGATGGCCAAGGAGTGGTGAAGCAGGTCAAGCTATGACAGAGAGAAATGGTAAATGAAGTTGATTTATAACTGATTTATACCACTGAGGTAATCCCAAACCCTTGACAATATCAGCTCATTCACACACCAATGGGACAGAGCTGCCATAGTTGACCATTGGGAGCAACTTAGGGTTCAGTGTCTTGCCCAAAGACACTTGGACACTTTAACAGGTACAGCACTGGGCTCAAACTCCAAATCGCTCGATTAGATCAACCACCTGAACCTCACAGAGGAGCTCATTTAGCAGCACACTGCTGTCACAAAAAGGCTTCACAGACAGATAGACAGACAAGAGCCTTCATCCTCTGACTTTATAACAAAACATTAAGGAGGTAGACAATAACTGATTACATACATTTGTTTAGAAGTGATTTTAAGCAACCAATATAGCTTCCTTTTGACATATTCCAATAAAAAATTAGCCTCACTCTCTCTCTCTCTCTCTGTCTCACTGAGTGGACGTCTTACAGATGTAGATGCCAGAGTTAAAACTATTATCCCATATATAGTAGTCCTCTGGGATGCCATCTGCAACCTCTCTGTGGCAACAGGGCAGCAATGCAAGCTTGGATGTCCGTCTAATTCATGCTAACTACATAAAGCTCGCCCTGATCTCAGATTCCTGTCTGTTCTCTAAATGTTCATTTGAATTCTACTGAAGCAGTTGTGATGGAGCTTATCTCCATGAGATGGGTGTCTATTCAGAGGATTGTTCCCCTTTCACATCGCCTCTCTTCCTCCTGGCAGCATTACTGCATTGGCTCACATCCCAAGTGCAGGCAGACGTGAATTAATGAATGAAACTGCAGCATGCTCCTGATGCATACGGGAACTGATAAAGGATGAAGAAGTGAAGGATGCAACATGGACAGAGGAGAAGAGAAGGAGACGAGCAGATGGGCAAGAGAAGGGGGAGGTGGACTGAGATGTACTGAGTGAGTCACAGATTAGCACTACTTATTAAGTCCTCTCTGTCCTGCACAAATCTGTCCTGTTGGGAGAGAATACTGATTTTTAAAGTTAGAGAAACATTTTTTAAAAAGGCAAATGGATGCACAACTCTTTCTTCAGTATAAAAGTAGGTAGGTAGGTAGGTAAGTAAGTAATGTTTATTTCTATAGCACCATTCACAGACAGAGAAGTCACAAAGTGAGTCACAAAATTAAAAAACAAAGTACATTTACAGTCACAAAACATGATGGTCATAAAACAACCCTTAATTCACTGGAATTAAAATGCTTTCTGAAACAAAAAGGTTTTCAGTTTTCTCTTAAATACATCAACAGAATCAAGAAAGCCCAAGGAAGGAGGAAGATCGTTCCAGAGCGTCGGCGAGACGGCCTGGAAGGTGCGCATCAGGACACAACAAGTCTCTAATGTATCACAGAGCCTGACCATGCAAAACTCTGAAGGTCAGCACCAGGATTTAAAAATTGAAACGAAAAGTGACTGGGAGCGAATGAAGGGCTTTTTAGAATGGGAGTAATATGAGCCCTTCTGCTTGTGCGGGTCAGTAACCTCTCCTCAGAGTTTTGTACCTGCGGAAGATGAGACAGCTCCTATTGGTTTAGACAAGAAAATAAACTGTTACAGTAGTCTAAAAGAGAAGACACAAAGGTGTGGATAATCATTTCAAGATCATCTCTGGACACAATTGTTCTAAGTTTAGAGATTTTCCTCAGTTGGTAAAAACAATTCCTTGTTAGCAGAAAGAAAGTATAAACTGGGCAGACACTATTTCATACATCTGTGTTACCCAGTCTAGCTTTCCATATTCTATAAATTACACATTTTACCTATAGGGTAATGCTAATTCAACACAAGGACGACGCACCCAAAAAAGCCTAAAATCCTTGAGTTTCATTTCATATGATGTAATACGCTAAATACGACAGCACCAAATTAGGACACAGTAATCCAGAGCTGGGTTCAGTAGTTTTTCCTCAGTTTGTATTAAATCAAGACATGTTATTGTGTCTTTTCTCCAATAATGGGTACGTGTGAAAAAAGCTTACAGCGAGGTGGGTGGACAGGGACTTGGACAGCAGCTGTGAAAGCGCATAAAGCAGGGGGTCTCACGACATCCGCCCACTTTGCACGGCAAGCTTTCAACATGTTTAATGCCTGGAAAACTCCTCCATAGTTACAGTAAATACACCCTAGCATGCAGTAGAATCTGTGATAAACAGTGATAATATGGAGAGATATTTTTTTATAATAACAATATAGGGTGAAAGAACAAACCTATCAGCAGGGTGGTGTGACAGAACTGGTATACTACACATTTACACAAGATCCTTGTAGTTGTTTTACTAATCAGATACCAGGCTACTAATTCATCAGGGATGAATTTAGATGGCTCGCAATTTAAACGTGCGAGAGCTCTCTGTCCCTAATAACAACTCAGCAAGGAGCGAGCCAATCACTTGTTTATTTTTAGCATGACACCACCGGGTGGGTACATTAACAGATTAAATTCTGCATTTAGCGCTGGACACCATCCTAACATTTTCACATGAGAGTGAGGGGAGGTTAGACAGAGGGAATAGAAGGAAAAGAGGCACATCAACTTGCTGATGTGAGTGCTTGTAAAAGGAGTATTGTGGTCCGATAGTCATCTCCATGCTGGTGACAACAAACTGACAACATGCATTAATGCCTGAGTGATCTATAAACTAATTAGGATTGCATCATCCATATTTTTGAATTCGGACATCATGACAGTTCATTAAAATATATATAGATTACAAAATATGTATTAGCATTAGCTGTCCAAAGGTTATACACATTGGCCATCAATTATCAACCTTGCGTGAAAACGGGTGCACATTTGGTTGTACGACAGAACCAATGAGTGATTTAAGAAACATTTGTATCTGACCAATCCCAGCGTACAAATGATGGGGTGTTGATAAATGCAGCGGCTGAATTCGATTGTCATTAACTTGTTACGCCCACTGAGGTCAAACAAGAAAAGAAGCTTTTCCAAGCTGAAAATCGGCATCCTCACATCTGAGGTGGAGCAAACAAAGATGTGCTTTCTGAACATGTGAAAAAGTTTTAATTAAAGAAGCGCATTTAAACACTCTGTGGAAGAGGATCAGCTACTGAGCAAGTGACGTCTGCCCCCCTGTGTGCACTTCACTGCAAAGATCCTGGAGAGACATACAGTCTGCACGCTTCAGGTAATAAATATTATATTATACAGTATTCCATGAAAGGAAAACCAAAAAAGTCATATCAGTCAAAACATGGGCTTTTTATAAATTTATTTTTATTTGGTTTAATTTGTTTTAATCTGTTCTGAATGTGTGTTTGCTTATGCTTAAATGACAGCTGAGGCTTGTTGTAATACTTGATTTTCAGTCTCTGTCAGATTTTGCTGTGCTGAACCACAAATCCACTAGGGGTGAGTATTGGCAAGGATGTTGCAATACGATACGTATCGCAATATGTGGTCACGATACGATATTAGCGATATTCTACCCAGTTAATATCAAAATTAAACGTAGAGATGAAAAATCAATTTGCTATTTATGTTCATCAGAAGACATTGATCATTCAGAGGACAAATTAACTCAAAACTATTTGCTTCAAAACATCCTATTCATTATTTATTATTAGTGTATTTGCACATTTTCACTGGAAAAAAGAAAATGTAGTGGTATACACTGCCATCATAAAATAAAGTGCAACAAGTTTCTTTTCACTGTAGAAGTCTCAAAGTAACAATGACAACATAATGACGTCATTGTAACAACTGTAACTTAAGTGAGAACATTAAGGATAAATCACCCTGAGTTACTGACAATGCACAAAAATAAGAAAAAATCATTTATCCTATGGTATCAGTTTAAGCACTGATCTGAACACATTGAAAGCATTGTAACCACCACTGAAATATTGCACAAATACACAAAAATATTGATAACTTTTTTTTAATTTAAAATAAAATTTTTAAAAAATAAAATAAAATTCAAAATTCAAAAATCGATTTTTTAAATTACAAAATTGATTTAAAATCGGCACCCAAAAAAAAAAAAATTGCCATATATCGTGAAATTGATTTTTTTTCACACCCCTACAATCCACACAATAAGATTTCTGTACAAGAGCTCACACCTGACCAGATGGTAGAATTGATAAATACCAAAGCTTACGCGAATATGGTCGAACGTATGAACGGTTGATAAATGAGGGCCAATATCTGCAAATCAAACACCAATCTAAAGAGGAATGTAGTGCATTGCTAAAAGACACCATTGGTTATTTAAAAAAAAAAAAAAAAAAAAATCAACCACTAGAAACAAGGCATGAAATGACTAATAATAATCCCACACACTTTACAGTTGTATTTGAATCTTTAGCTCAGCTGTGTCCAAAAATGATGCCAAAACACAACATTTGACACCATAGGGAGCCACATGTTTCCACTGTGACTGTATTCACAAGAAAAAGACATCAATACAAATTGCAACAAACAATAGACCTCACCTTCACCCGAGGTCATACAAAAGCAGGCAGTGGCAATAAGACGCATCATATTATACACATTATTACTTCCCCTTTCCATAATGGCTACATTATATAAAGTCAGTGCATTTCAGTGCACATTCAAGGACGCAGTAGATGTGGACAGAGAAAGAGCAGAAGGAAAAGGAGTTTGAAAAGCTGTGCTGCAAATGAGCACAGGAAGTATCATGGAGAAGAGGTAAACACGATTATGGAAAGCATGGCGTTGTGTCAGCAGCACTGGGTTGTGTTGTTTTATCTCCTGTTGCGAGCAGCAAACAAAAGCTTTTTAAACAAGTTGCTATTCATAACAACAATATCAATCCATGGAAAGACTTTGTTGCACAGAACATACATGTTTGCCCAGCTAATTAATCCAAGCACACTCACTATGATCCAAAGCACACATTCAGTTAAGAGTGGGTGAAGACAACACAGCTGATTTAATAGGACCAACACATTGATGTTTGGACCAGCAACCAAAATACTCCAAGGTATGAGAGATAAACACAGAGCTCAATTTCTATACACTGGGCAACAGGAAAAGCCTTGACCCTCTAGTTTGCACTGATGCCTTTTTCCATTAACCTCTTCAAATAGAAGCTGACTACAGAACTCATCAGCACTTTTCATTAAACTACTAATTAGGGTGTAAGAAAAAAGCGATTCCGCGATTTATCGCAATATCTCAACCTGCTATTATCGTATCAATCCCAAAAATTTCCAAATTGTTGTTTTTTAATCATTTTTTTTAATGAAAACACAAAACATTTCATTGCGCTAACATATGCATAGCACGTAAACGCCCGATCACTAGGTGTCAGTGAACTGCATCAGATCTTTTTAAACTACCTCACTCCTCAATGCATTTTAGCATGGAAGTTGACTGCACTTTATTTTCATAAAACATACTGTGCACTTTAATAGATGTGTGTTTCCGTTTTTTTTTTTTTTCTTTGAAGAATTTAAGAACTTAACAAAATCAGAATCTGTTGTAGAAGCAAAAGTGAATGTAATTTGACAGTTTTGATAAGTAAACCACTTGTTTTTGATATTGAATTACAGTTAGTTACCATTTACTCGTTCTCGCAAGTTTAAAAAAAAATTAAATAAATTGTATTTCATACCATTTTTTAATTTTAAAGGTGAAATTTGTAATTATTGATATCGCAATAAATCCTGATGTATATCATATTTTTTACTATCGGGACATAGTGTATCGTGATGCGCAAATCGTGAATCGTATCGTCACATTCATGGCAATGCACACCCCTACAATTAATCACTAGTAACAAAAGGGCAACAATGATATTCCCCAAAGGAAATTTACAAAGAAATTCACAGTTTCTATTTCTAAGGAACTATCCATCATTTAACAAAAACACTAACAGATTTCAATATAGAAAAGACGAACAAAAATCACTCAAGTGAGCGACACTATCTATACTAAAGTAGCTACCACTAGCATGGAACCGGTTTTCTTAGCTGAAAAGCTGCAAGATATTAATATGAAAAAAAAGACAGTTGAAACAAATGTGTGCGTTACCAAAAATAAACATCTTCGGGGTAGAGTTTTCCTCTGATCAAACAGTGCAATGCAAATGAGTATCCAGAGTCTGAGCTAAGGAAGAGCACACTGTCAGGAGACGCTACACTCCACAAAAAAAAATAATCGCCACGATGATTGGAACAGAAAAATGTTGCAGAATGTGGCAAAACTCGTTGAGCGCTCAATGCTCGACATCACGAGCACACGCAGCAGAAGACACACACACATACATACTTAAACACACAGCAGAAATAGCACAGGATTGCTTACCGTACATCGATCGTGTTGTGGAAGCGCTCACTACTGACGCTTAGGTTTCCCTAATGCAGCTCCAGCCTCTCATACAGACTCACTGCTGTGCCTCAAGGCACTGACAATATACACCAACCCTCTCTGTTACACGCGCACACACACTTACACACATACACAACTCACTTCAGAAAAAATGCCTACACGTGCGCTCAGAACTGAAAGGCAGAGGAATGCGCACCGTAATTGGTGCAGAAGCTAGCTCGATGATTTACACACATGTCTCTCCCACACATGCACACACACACATACACCAGCATTTACACTCTAGCACACAAAAAAGGGGCTGAAACTCTACGTCAGAGGGACGCGTGCATGTGATGACCTTGGAATTTCCCAGCCTTTCTTCTCATGGGGGTAGAGCACATAATTTACATACCAGAGCAACGACCTCACTTCTCATCAATCAGTAAAATACAATACAATATAAAAATGAAAAGGAGAAACTTGAGATGATAGAAAGAATGATAAAAACCAGCGGGAGCCAGTCCTTTTACTGCAAGCACCAAACTGTCATTGCGCTCCATTATTAATCACCTGATTACTCTTTTTCAAATCAACGCTATAATGGGGAGTAATAATAACCTTACTTCAAAAGCCACAAATGTCAACCACTTTATAACAACAATAGGCACAGTGACAGCTCTGTACAAACATGTGGTTATATAATGTAAACCTCTTCATACTGTGGTATTGTCAAAGCATACACGAGTCCAATGATTTGGTTTAGTGTACTTTGCTATAGTTATAAACCCAAACAAAAAAAATTATTGCTGATTACTTAAACATCAATTAATAGTATGCAAGTCACAAATAGATATATGACATCTTCTTCCAAAAATATATATCTAATAAATCAAGGACCGTCTGTGTGTGTGTGTGTGTGTGTGTGTGTGTGTGTGTGTGTGTGTGTGTCTGTTCGACCTGAAACTTTCTGACCAGCTTGCGCATGGCCCCTTGGTGTGCATCCGGACTTATTTGGTGATTACGTTTCAAAATGTTTATTTTCATTTTATTTTGAAATCACAATGGAATCAACGCAGGTTACACCGGACGGAGGGTTAGACCGGAGAGGGGGGAGGGGTGTCTGAGCAGCCGCACTCACACTGATATACTAGCAAAGCTCTCAAGTCTCACGCATTGGACGTGAGACACACGCATTTCAACCTGACGTTAGAGTGGGTGCACACGTGCAGCTGATGTGCTTGTTTGGGTGTGAGCCCACGGATAATAGATGGACACACACACACACACGCACATGCGTGTGAGAGTGCCGGCCCATGAAATGTTAAATGCTAAATAAATAGTTTGATTTGTATGTCTCTTATCAGATTCTACCCAAACCGCCGCATTAGTACAAACTTCATTTATTAATTTATCATGCGCATATCCCATAGAATTAAACCAGGGAAATCGCACACGCTATTTTACTTTGCACGCCTGTACTATGTACACCTATTTGTACATCCAACCTTCAAACACATACTCATTTGGCCATAATTAGCCAAAACAGAATATTTCAACAGAAGTCCAGGAGCATCACTTCCAACCATTTTATGTGAAAGTGTAATTTCTGCACAAACCATCTGCACTCCACTATAAATAACTTTTGTTTAGTGGTTGCTACTTCTGAGGACAAAAATATCATAACTAATTCACCTACTTCCACCTCATCCAGCTTCTCTCCTACCCCTGCCTTCTTGGATTTAACTGCCCAGATGAACGAGCTGGTTCTGGCTGGCACAAGACTAACACCCCACCCTTTACCCCACCATGGTCAATCTGCACCACCCATCCCTCCTCGACGATACCAGGCTCAGGATCACTCTTCTCCTCAGGCCAGCTGTGTTCAACTTAGAGCGACACAGGCCTGATGTGTGCTGGGTCCAGACTGCAATAGCTCTATTTTTAGGAACAACCAGAAAAAGTCAGGGCCCTATGAAGTTAATGCAGCTTCTTTAATTCCTGTGGTGACAGGTAACACAGGTAAAATTGTGAAATTAAAGAAAAGCAAAAAGCTTTATAGAGATAAAAATTTGACTCCTATAACATGTCATCCAAAAAGTCCACCAGTGTCTCCAGTAAAGTCTTTAAACTTAGCTCTTCTTAATGTTAGATCTCTTGTTAACAAGTCACTAATAATTAATGATTTTATTTTGACACATCACTTGGACTTTTTATTTCTCAATGAAACATGGTTGAATGATGGTATCAGTAATACTATTCTCAATGAAAGTGCACCACAAGACTTTATTTATTTAAATAAGTGTCGTACTTGCAGGAAAGGTGGTGGAGTTGCTGCCATTTTTAAATCAATATTTCAGTGCAAAGAAATAACATTTGGTGATTTTATCTCCTTTGAATATATGTCATTCTTACTGAAGGGTGATTCAAGAGTTCTGTTTTTAGTCGTTTATAGACCCCCAAAATATTCTGGAGAATTCATGGATGAGTTTGCTGAACTGCTGTCAGTTGTATGCACTGAATTCAACTTTTTAATAATAACAGGTGACTTAAATATTCATGTAGACAATAACATGGACAATACTGCCAAAGAACTGTATGCTTTAATGGATACTTTTGGTCTTACACAACATGTGACTGGTCCGACACACACTCAAGGTCACACTTTGGATCTGGTTATCTCTAAAGGTGTTGATATCTCTGCTGTTGATGTAAGAGACTTAGCTCTATCTGATCATTTCTGTGTCTTTTTGACCTAGAGACTGTAACATCTGTTCCCCCTAGTTATGTGTGTTTAAAGAAAAGGTACATAAATGAGAACACAAGTGCACAGTTTATGGAAGCCATAGCAATGACACCAACATTGAGTGCTGAGACAGTTGATGATCTTCTGGATGAGTATAATAGAAACGTCTGTAATGTCATAGATGTGGTGGCTCCAATCAAAACTAAGAGAAAACCAAACACACAGAAAACACCTTGGAGGAGGACTGAGATAATGCAGAATTTGAAATCTGACTGTAGAAGAGCTGAGCGTAAATGGAGATCAACAAAACTCCAAATTCATCTAGAACTGTACAAAATAAGTCTGCGAAAATTCAATGATGGCTTGTTCAAAGCAAGGCAGCAATACTTTTCTGAAATTATTGCCAAAAATGTCAACAACTCTCGCATGTTGTTTTCTGTAATTGAAAAGCTCACAACCCCCCCAGATCAGATAGCCCCTGAATTACTGTCAGCTGGAAAATGCAATGAATTTGCTGTATATTTCAATGAAAAAATACAATCAATAAGGTCAAACATCAGAACAAACCAGCAAAATCACAAAAAGTTTGAACAGCTTCAACCACTGAGGGATGAGTCAACTACAATGTTAGAGTTTATTACAGTGAACCCAAAAACAATAGAGGAGACTGTTCAGCAGCTGAATCCATCAACGTGTTGCCTTGACACAATACCCTCAAACTTCTTTAAAACTGTTGTAAAGTCAATTGTCACTGATTTGTGTCAGATAATTAACTGCTCATTCCAATCAGGCACCGTACCAAAATCCCTGAAAGTAGCTGCTGTGAAACCGCTGTTAAAAAAGAGAACACTGGATGCCTCTATACTGGCTAACTATAGACCAATCAGCAACCTTCCATTCATGGCCAAGATCATTGAGAAGGTGGTCTTCAACCAACTGAGTCAATTCTTAACATTCAACAAAATATTTGATAAATTTCAGTCAGGTTTTCGTTCTCATCACAGCACTGAAACTGCTCTTATCAAAGTGATCAATGACATAAGGTTGAACACTGATTCAGGAAAAGTATCTGTTCTCATTCTGTTGGATCTAAGTGCTGCATTTGACACTGTAGATCATACAATTTTGTTGCACAGATTGCAAACATGGGTTGGACTAAATGGAAAAGTAATGCAATGGTTTAAGTCATACTTGGAGGAGCGAAGCTATTTTGTAAGCATTGGAAACTTTGAATCTGACAGATTACCAATGTCCTGTGGGGTTCCTCAGGGATCTGTTCTTGGACCCCTTCTGTTTAACCTTTACATGCTTCCTTTAGGACAAATTTTACAGAACTGTAAGGTTGATTATCAGAGCTATGCAGATGACACACAACTATATCTATCACTGAACCCAGATGACCATGGTCCCATTGAGGTGTTGTGTGACTGTTTAGAAAAAGTAAACTGCTGGATGAGTGAAAACTTCCTTCAACTAAACCATGACAAGACGGAGGTGATTGTCTTTGGTAACAAGGAAAAGAGGACTGCTGTCAGCAATTATCTTGAGTCTCGATCTTTAAAAGCTAAAGACCAAGTCAAAAACCTTGGTGTTCTGATTGACTCAGATCTTACATTCAGCAGTCAGATCAAATCTATCACAAAAACAGCCTTCTACCACCTAAAGAACATCTCCAGAGTGAAAGGTTTAATGGCTCAGAAAGACCAGGAGAAACTGGTCCATGCTTTTATCTCCAGCAGACTGGACTATTGTAATGGTCTTCTGACAGGAATCCCCCAAAAGAGCATCAAACAGCTACAGCTGGTTCAGAACGCTGCAGCTCGGGTCTTAACCAGAACAAAGAGGTCAGAGCACATTACTCCAGTTTTAAAGTCTTTACACTGGCTCCCAGTCAGCCTCAGAATAGACTTTAAAGTTCTGCTGCTGGTGTATAAATCTGTGAATGGGTTTGGTCCAGAATACATCAGTGACATGTTAGTCAGGTATGAACCCAGCAGGTCTCTCAGATCTATGGACACAGATCAGATAGTGGAGCCCAGAGTTCACAGTAAACATGGTGATGCTGCTTTTAGTTGTTATGCTGCAAAGAAGTGGAACAAACTGCCAGCGGAGCTGAAGTCAGCATCCAATGTGAACATTTTTAAATCAAAGTTAAAGGCACTTTTTTTCTCTACTGCATATGATTGAGAGAGAGATTTTTTGTCATGTTGTTGATGTAATGATGATTTTACTGATGATTTTAATTGATTTTACTGATGATTTTAAATGTTCTTATTGATTTAAATGTTCTTATTGATTTTAAACAATTGAATGTTTTATCATGTAAAGCACATTGAGTTGCCTTGAGTATGAAATGCGCTATATAAATAAATTTGCCTTGCCTTGCCTTGCCTAAGTGCTTTCAAAAGCTGAAAAACTTGCAGCAAAATAATAGATAAAGCCCTCCATTGATGGGTGACCCCCTAATTACAATCTGAGTAACAGTATCAGTTTCTCTGCACAACTAAAAGGGTAAGTGTGTGAAGATTGATTGATTGATAGACTAACAGATAGATTGTGTTTTATCTCCTGTACACTAATCCTCAATGACTGGAGGATATACCCTAATATAAGCTCAACCAGGTTCAATGTGGGAGTGTATATTAAATAATTCCTACCGGAAATTAATATTTTTTTCATTTCCATACACATTTTTGTAATTTAATCGTCAGGAAAACAGATCGACATCGATAAAGTGCATTATAAATCAAACTTATTATTATGATATATACAACTAATACATTTATTTTAGTAACATGAAATTTATACCTGGACTAATAGGTATTTACTAGTGCCTTAAATTTGGTCTATTTTGTAATTGCTAAAAGCGCTGAGGTGCCTTTGATTAAACAAAGAAGGGAAATGTGCTTACTTGAAGAACGGATCAATGAATTGAAGACGAAGGCAAATTAATCTTAGTTAGGCAGAAATATAAGCTGACCACGGAACTTACATTTAAAGAATACCTTAAATCATTCCCTTGCTAGCTTACCTGTCTTCCAGTTATTTTAGTATATTATTAAAAGGGACAATATATAGAAATAATGAACATTTAAGTAAATATGGAGACCGGCATAACCCAACAAAATTATTGTTGTTTTCCAAAAAAGTTAAACTTTTTTCCATGTTGTTTGTATTAGAGGTATAGTGATAATAGGTTCATTTATTAAAGCTAACACAGCAATCTAAGATTAAAAATAATCGAATGTTACCTTTGATATGACACAATTCAACAGCACCTTTTGTACTAACATTGGTCCAAACTGTGAAATTGGTGAACTATGACTTTGAAGAATGCAAAGTCTGAGCTATACCACCATGACGTAGAAGAAAGAAACTTCACAAGGGTGAAAACAGAGAGGCTGCTGTTGTCACTCACCCTTTCCAACGCGATGGTCCAGAAGGGTACGGCAATCCAGTGCCAGCCTCTGAGAAGCTGGGACATCAGGCGCAGGCAAGGGCATGGCAGGCGGAAAAAACCACGCACACACAAACGCCACACAACCACCTTCCTAATCAAAGCTTAACAGATTCAAAAATCTGCAAATTTGTAGTGAAAAATTGTACTTCCCACCAAGTGAATCAGCTGATTAAAAACAGCAAACATCTACACAACCTTTTACCTTTTCCAGTCAGGCCCACAACAGCTATAAAAACCTCCAAACTGATCCAAACATCCCAAGTTCAATTGAATTCCTTACTTACACCCATCACTGGGTCACTACCTCCAGGGTTCTTCATATTCCTATGAGTACGCCGGTAGGTTGTCCGCATTAACCAAGAGATTACCGATTAGTCCCTCAATAGCAGCTCTGCACTCTCTCTCTCTCTCTCTATGCATGTCTCATTAATAAACATCTCGCCGACACAATGGGCCTCACTATCTGGACAAGCAGTGAGGACAGAGAGCAACAGGGAGGAGAGAGGGGCACCGGCTGTGGGACAACCATTCAGTGAGATACAAGTCCAAGGAATGTAGCCATTGATGTCAGCAGAAACTACAGCGGCCTAAACTTTTCACTGAAAGATCTGAGTAAGTTTCTTCTTCACACACTTTACTAAAGACTCAGAAAGCTGCACATGCACAAAACAACTCACGCTCTATTAACAGATAATTGCATTATAATCACAATAATCCATATACTTTTTTAGTAGCTTTTTGATTGATTTATCTCTTGGAATGCAATACTTTTCTCTCAGACAAGCATTTAAAACTAAAAAACTCAATTGCATTAGGAAAACGCTACCTTTTGTAACTTTAGTCCTAATAACCCATGAATTAAGATGTTTGTTTAGTATAGTCACTAGGGGTGTGCATTGCCATGAATCTGATCGCGATACTAAACAATACCATATTCATTGTGATATAAAGAACAAATTTCACCTTTACAGGTACAAAATAGTATGAAATACAATTGATTTCATTTTTTTTTTTAACTCACGAGAACAAGTAAATGGAAATTAACTGTATTTCAAGTACCAATATCAAAAACAAAGTGGTATGGAAATTTCTGGGATTGATACGATAATCGCGTGGTGAAATATCGCGATACATCGCTGAATCGATTTTTTCTTACACCCTTAAAGGCTCAAACATACTCGGGCGGACACCCGCAAAGCGGAGTCCGGGTCAATTAAATGCAAAGCTCAGATTTTACTACCGCGCCGACTTCGCCGGGTAGTTGGTGTCACACAAAACACTGCTCGCCATTGTATCGACCCGCATTAAATGTAACATTGACCTTCATTTCACCCTCCTGGTGAAACAGCGGAGGAGAGATGAACACGAGCTTAGAGGAGAGGATTATGGGACATGTAGGATTTTAATGGAAACTACCCAAGTATGTAAGCTCTCAGGAAAGTGGACAGTCCGCGCCGAGTCCGTTGTGCGCGGGGTCCACCCAAGTATGTTTAAGCATTGATAGTCACCTACCAAAAATACAAAACTATGGGCTAAGGGACTTGCTCAACATCCTATAGTGAAGACCCAGGTTGGATTCAAACCGGTGACTCTCCTTTAACTGAACCATGACCCACACACACTGAAATATAACTTGAAGGATTAGCAAAACTATGCACTGAAGTAACCATTATAGGTTATAAAATCTAAATAAAAAGGTGGAGCATATTTCTTTATGGGCCGTGGCAGCGCCCCTCATTGGCCAGTTTAGGTGACGTGATAGGTGCACCACGTGACTTAAAGTTCCGTCATTTTAATTTTAGCTCATATTTATTTTTAGCTACCCTGCCAACCCTTTTATATATCCCAGGAAATACCTTTAAAAAATTTTATGTTTTTCGTATATGTCTTTTTGAAGGTGGAATTTGCCGCGTTAAATATGTTAAAATGAAAAAATATATATGACAAAAGTGGGATTCAAACCCACGGCAGCGGAAGGAAGAATCATTGAGTCAGGCGCCTTAGACCACTCAGCCATCCTGACACGGTAAAAACACGGAAAACGTACCCATCGTCCCGGGGGCTATTGATACGTTCCCATATCAATAGACACGTCCTTCTTTATATTTGTCAGCTGTTGAAATTGAGTAAACAACCAGTCTGTGGTGCTCATTCACCATTTTTACTGTAAACATTTGGTTTATATCATCTAAAAACATGCGCAGTAGATTTGATGCAGTGAACCGATTGATTATAAAAGTGCCAGATATTTAATCTCAGTGTATTAGCCCAACAATTGACTGACTACCTTGTGTAATGATGAATGTGTACATTTCCACATGCTTTGAGCCAACTATGTTTGACCATGATGAGAAAGGCATAAAAAGATAGATTTTAGGCTCAAATCCTATTTGAAGTGTATTATCTTACCTGTCATATTGGACTTTAGTCACAAGGAGGCGCCACTCCTCCGGAACCAAACAGCCCAGTGATGGGAGGCTCCTCAGTGCGGGAATGTAAATCGACCGGTCGGTCACAAATCAGGAAACAATCTGGATTGTTTTTGGCCTGCTGGGAATAAAAAGCATCATTTATCAGAAGAAAAAAAACACGTGAAATGTTCAGTAAAATTTCAGCATCGAAAGTCAAAGTGGCATTTAACAGTGTATCCGATCTACTAGTTACAATGCTATTCGTTGGTCATCTTCCGTATTTCGAAACGTTTCTTTATCATTTATTTAATGTAAATAAAGTCTAAAATTACGGAAACTATTTTAGTTAAACGACATTATAGTAGAATGTCAAAAACATTGGTTGGAAAAGGAATTTTTTTTTTTTTTTTTTTTTTTGTAAATCAACCTGCTAGCTTCCTGCTTAGAGCAGAACCAGAGGTGTACATTCCAACCAAACACGACAAATTCTTACAAAAGACCCAAAACTAAAACTTGACCCAAATAAGATTTAAAAGCAACAACTACGAGTCCATTTGTTTTAAATGGTTTTATGTATCGAACAGCAACCTATAAATTAGTCGGAAGCAGATCACCGTTTAGCCTAGAAACTACAAGATCCAAAACACAGATCGGCACCAACGTCAAGAAAACAAGAATATAAAAGATTAGAATAACAGTTTAACGTGATTTATGGTGATTAAAAACCCGAATACATTGAAAATATAATATTCACCCAACATCACGATAACGTTGGGTACATGTTATTACCACTATTGCTGTAGTAGAAACTGGAAGTAGCAGCATAGCATGCTAGCTATACCTTACATCTACTATCTGACAACGTTACAACGTCAGAAACAGCTTCTTACCATTAGGCGAAGAACATGAATGTCCTAAAATGTGTGGGAGTCAGAGAGAATCGTCCTTTGGTGAAGACTAGCGAGTGGACAGCAGTAGCCATGAGTGAGGCGGTGTTAGCATCCACCAGCCTGGGGACTGGGAGTGTGATCCACAGCTTAGCCTGAGCTTTAGCCACAGAGAGCCAAGCACTGCTCCTGCTGTTCACTGTCACACATTCCTCAATGAATCATGTCTGTGCAAACAATCATGGGTGTGATTTACAAAATCAAAAATGAGGATTACAAATACTGTGCAGCTGCTTTTCTCAAATAAATAATTATGGTGGAACTGACAATTAGATAAGCTGGGTTTGTCTCATTTCCTGCCTCCATGTGCCAAACTCAGGCTGGCTCACATCTATGGGGTGCACATGGCATGCTGAAATAAACAATGCCACATTTAGCGACAAACCACGTCTAAAAAACGTATGTGAATTGTTTTATTTATTTTACTTTGGACCAGATTTACAGCAAATAACATTTAGATTTAGATTTAAGGTTTTTAAATGTAACATTTAGATTTAGATTTAACATTTACATTTAAGCTTTACATTTAACATTTATAGTTAAATGTAACATTTAAATCTACATTTAGATTTAACATTTAGATTTAAGATGTAAATTTAACATTTATAGTTAGATGTAACATTTAGATTTAAGATGTACATTTAACATTTATAGTTAGATGTAACATTTAGATTTAAGCTATACATTTAACATTTAGATTGTCCAGTGTTTAACTTTTTGTTTAACATAAGGTTGCATCGCACATTTACCTGTTTGCTGTTGTGACGCAGGGCCTTGTTGCACAGTTCCGCATTCACTTTGATTGACAGTCTGAAAACTGGAAGTCGAAGCCTATTGGCTGGGAGCACTCAGCGATCATTTTTATTTGTATAGGGGTCTATAGGACGAAGGAGGGACTTATATACATTGATGTATATGAATGGCCACTGGCAGTAGACCATAGTAAAAGACTTGTTAGGTGATTTTTCACATTTCAAAAGAATCCAACATAAACATAGATTTCTCAGAAACTCCAGATATCAGCTTTAAGCTTAAACGGGTTAGCCGTTCAGAGTGAGTTACCATGATGAAGTTAACCAGCATCGTAGTACAGCGCACAAGGAATACATCCTGTAATCTAGCACGCTAACTGGTAATCCATCTTTGTAGTGCAGGCCCGTAGTGTCAACCTATAACAACAAATGTAGACATGGGAAATAATATAAATAACTGCTTCCACAATCATATGGAAGTTTCTCCTTTATATTTACAGCAGCACCCGCAGGAAATAGAATATTGAAGGTGAATTCAAAGCAAGAAGATTATGACCATAATATAGAGTTAACTCTGGAAGTATTACTGTATATTAACCTGTCAGAGATGAAATAATGTGGCGTAAATGCTTCCATACAGCAGTTCATCACAGACGCTGATGCAGCACCTTTTCTGGCACGCACAAATAGATCCGTGTGCCTGGTATCAAGTGAGAATTTTGGCAGGTGCACAGGCTTTAGGATTATTTCTGATGCTCGCTTGGGCTTCACTACTTGTGAGAGTCAAATTATCAGCGGGCAGCCAAAGCAATTAACCTTAATCCAATTTAGATTCTGGGGTTTTTCTTATTGCGGCTTTTCTCCTCCCACAAGTGAATGAAAGCTCATTGGCACTTCAACCAATCCAATGCCAAATTTATATTTTCTGTCCTATGCAATTGGTTAAGTTATTATAAAAGTGCAGGAGTTGAACTTTTTCCAAACCTAATGGCCTAATTGCCTTAAACTTAGCAGCTATTTTTAGATGCGCAGTAATTAGCGAGAAAGGTATAAGACATATAGTCACGTGTGGACAGATGGAGACTCATTAGATCAGCCTTAAGAGCTTTATGTATTTCCTGGACACACTCAGCAAAGCACGTCTCACTTCCCACGTCTGCGTATGTTGTCATAGGTTAAAACTGCATGTAGTGAAATCTTTTTACAACAATTACGCATATTTAATTCTTGCAAAAAACAACACATACTTTATTTTTGCATAACTGTGACCGTCACCATTCCTCCCTAAAGACGGGCAAGCTAGACTTTATTAGGGGGTAGATTTCAAGATTTAAGATGAGAAACCAGTAGACCTGAGAGAGGGAGTAAATAGAAAGGTAAAGGGGTTAGGGAAGACAGGACAAAGAGGGTCGAGAGCTTACTCAAAAACTTTAACCAGCTTACAATTAATGCCGTTCCAAGCCCACTGGATCAATCAACTTAGCAGGAAGTATTATAGACAGTACGCTGAGGTCTGCTATACGCATTAGGATCCCTTTAGTTCTACTATATCTTGGTTTACTATTGTACATTTTTTTATTCGTTTTTAAGTTACTTACACAATGATTAAACAGGTTTAATTAATTTGGGTATATTAGAACAATCTGTGTTAAGATAGCTTAAGCCTGTATTAATGAAAAGAAAAAAAGACATGTAAGGTAAGAATAGTTTGTGAATTATGTGTGTCTGCTCTATTTCCTTACAACCTGTCCTCCTAATAATACACTGCTTTGTAAAAAGTATTGCAGAAAAGGTTGAAATGCACATATCTATGGCAATTTGTTAACAGAAACGTAAAGCATTTTACAATGGGGCAATGTGGATGAATATGTAAATTCATGTATAGTCGTCCCAATTTTTAGCAATCTGGTCTCAAGGCTCAGGGTCGGCGACTCTCTGATCTTGACAATCACGTAAGTAAATGAATGGAATATGTTATTATTTATGTTTTATATTTTCACTGAGAAAATTTCAAATGCACTCCGGCACCTACTTCAACACCTGATCAACAAAGAACGAATGCTGCTGTACTCCACGTACATGGTGAAAAATATCAAGTGGGAAACTGTAGTTGGTTCTGTGCATGAAATCAGGTTTGTTTTGCGTAAGTACACTGAACAAAAATATAAACGCAACACTTTTGTTTTTGATCCAATTTTTCATGAGCTGAACTCAAAGATGTTCACCCCACCTTACAGGTGTGGCATATCAAGATGCTGATTAGACAACATGATTATTGCACAGGTGTACCTTGGGCTGGCCACAATAAAAGGCCACTCTAAAAATGTTCAGTTTAATCACACGGCACAATGCCACAGATGTCGCAAGTTCTGAGGGCTCGTGCCCTCTCCAAAGGCGTTTTCAGAGAACTTGGACGTACATCTAACTGGCCTCACAACCACAGACATGTAACCACACCAGCCCAGGACCTCCACATCCAGCATGTTCACCTCCATGATGGTCTGAGACCAGCCACCAGGACAGCTGCTGCAACAATCGCTTTGCATAACCAAAGAATTTCTGCACAAACTGTCAGAAACCGTCTCAGGGAAGCTCATCTGCATGCTCTTCGTCCTCATCAGGGTCTTCACCTGACTGCAATCCGTCGTCGTAACTGACTTGAATGCTCACATTCGATGGCGTCTGGCACTTTGGAGAGGTGTTGTCTTCAAGGATGAATCCCGGTTTTCACTGTTCAGGTCAGATGGCAGACAGCGTGTGTACCATTGTGTGGGTGAGCGGTTTGCTGATGTCAACGTTGTGGATGGAGTGACCCATGGTGGAGGTGGGGTTATGGTATGGGCAGGCGTATGTTATGGACAACGAACACATGAGCATTTTATTGATGGTATTTTGAAAGCAAATATACCGTGATGAGATCCTGAGGCCCATTGTTGTGCCATTCATCCACAACCATCACCTCATGTTACAGCATGATAATGCACGGCCCCATTTTGCAAGGATTTGTACACAATTCCTTGAAGCTGAAAACATCCCAGTTCTTGAATGGCCAGCATACTCACCGGACATGTCACCCATTGAGCATGTTTGGGATGCTCTGGATTGGCGTATGCGACAGTGTGTTCCAGTTCCTGCCAATATCCAGCAACTTTGTACAGCCATTGAAGAGGAGTGGACCAACATTCCACAGGCCACAATCAACAACCTGATCAACTCTATACGAAGGAGATGTGTTGCAGTGCGTGAGGTAAATTATGGTCATACCAGATACTGACTGGTTTTCTGACCCCCCAATAAAGCAAAACTGCACATTTCAGGGTGGCCTTTTATTGAGGCAATAATCATGCTGTCTAATCAGCATCTTGATGTGAGGTGGGATGGATGATCTCACAAAGGAGATATGATCACTAACACAGATTTGGACAGATTTGTGAACAATATTTTAGAGAAATAGGTATTTTTTTCTTGCTAGAAAATGTTTTATGTCTGAGTTCAACTCATAAGAAATGGGAGCTAAAACAAAAGTGTTGCGTTTATATTTTTGTTCAGTATAGTTTCAAGTGTTCAATATGAACATACCAACCGTGTCTAATTTAACAGACAAATGTTAAGAGTGTCAGAAAAAAACTAGCAGTCATCAAGTGCCTATTACCCTTCAATTCTGCTTTAACATTAAGATGTAACTGTTTGTCTTTAAATATATACTTAAATAACGCTGTTTCATGTAAGTCAAGGCTCAATATACTGTATGTGTATTTGCTGTTTTCTTTTTAGATAACCTGAGCTTTGCAGCCCAGGGAGAGCGGCTGCTGACTAATTAATCTTCTTTCGCACGACTCACTCCGACAGTGTTGCTTTGTTGACTTCATTACAGCCAGGTCCAGGTGATGACCCACAATGCTGTTGAGAGGCTTCACACCTGTTGGCTCAATTCCTCATCAATGGATACCACAGCACTGCCAGGATGACTGAATATTTTGTTTTACTTTCTAAGGATTGTACACTAATTTTCTTCACAGCAATGGAAAATGCAGAAGTGGAATATGACAAGCTGGCTGCGCACAACCAATGGCAAAACATGAGGAGCAGCTACACAATATGTAAATCAATACAGGTCAGTTAATGCACATCATTTTAAAAATCTAAGGTAGGATCAGAGTGTATAGACAACAATGCATTTGGATGGTAAATACTCTTAATACATGTATACTTGTATGTTTAGTAGTTATATGCAAATAATTGTTCAAAAATATTAACTATTATTTTATTTCTCAATATTTGAGATTCCCTTTCATTCACAAAGGCAACTCTTCTGATATGAAGCGTTTAGTATAAGTCACTGCTGAGCTTGTCACCAATCTAATACAATCTTTTGAGAATCAGGCAGTTGGTGGGACTGTGGCATGCTTTAGCCAGAAGGACTTGAAGGATTTTAACTCTGAGCATTAACCTGCTCAGGTCTAAATCTGGCCCACCAGATAATTCGTTGGAAAGCTGCCTTTCTTCTAGCGTATGCTGTGTCAACACATGGAGCTGAGCAAGCTTCCCTTTTCCAACAGACTGAATGTAAACAGCGATATTGGAGGAAAAGGATATGTCAACAATGAGCTGAAAAGAATTGGATGCTTGGTTTGTATTTAATCTCAGGAAGAGCAAAGACTACAGAATTAGCTTTTTATGAAATTTTAGGTGAAATATCTGACCTCCAGCCAATTTTGGAAAAAAGGAAAACACTCAAGGTAAATACGGATTTATCAGCAAGGAACTCCAAACTTTATTCTCTATTGAATACACTTCTTTATAGCCCTCTAACATCACAGTGCACACACTGAGTCACAAAAACATCCGACCGGAAACACAGCCTTCTCAACACAATGTTCCCCACTACTTCAACGTCACTGGGGGAATTATGAACGTAACTGATCGCCACAATATCATCCATTGTATGAACACCACTGGCAACAGTGAAGCCCCTCCCCTCAACGCGCGTCCCGAGCATCTTCGACGCTGGTGACAAGCGTACTGATTCAATGAGCACAAGCGTCCAACTACGTGCGTGAGCATGATTTTGACGCCCGAAACGCATTTGGTGTGGACGCAGCATAAGTCATCTCTCTGTTGTTTAGAGACAGTTTGGATTTTAACGACCAGAAAAGCTAGTTGTCAATAAAAGTGCCCGTGTGGCATTTGCTCTGACTTTTGACCCAGAATTGTCTCTCCCGAAACAAACAATAAGATTCATAACGCCGTTTTTGGAAAAATGTTCGAGACATTTTGTTCATTTCCCAGTCATACTCTGACCTAGTCATCAAGCTTATGTACTCCTTTTTAACCTCAACTAAATCCTTGCACATGCTATTTACCTTGCTTTAATACTTCAACTTTGAGGAGAACATGTTTACCTGGAGCAATAAATCTACAGACTAAAAAAGGTTCCAGCACTCCAAGACTATGGATGAGATTCATTCGGATAGGAGTATAAGGTACCCTACCAATATAATTTGGCTTATTTTTGTTTAAATTTATTTATTTTTTGTCTTCCTCTCTTTTAGGTTGCTCTAAACTCCTGATCAGAAACCAACAGCCAAAGTCATCACCATGGTGACCTTTAGTGAGACAACGCAAGTTTCACCAAGTGAGCTGAGGGAGCCCTCCCGTCAGACAGCCTCTTTGTCTCCTGGGCTCCGGCGGAAGAAGATGTTATGGAAAAATGCAGTAAAACACATCATGATTCAGCAGGAGCTCAGCACCCAGGTAATTGATCCATTATCCAGTCCTAAATACTTTACGTTACCGATGTTGAGCAACGTCCAACTAGAAAATGATCATAAATAGACAAGCTGGCATTTGTATCCTATTATCTATAGGTTGAGCGTTATCCTCATATATGTACATTGCTAAACATGTATTTTTTTCCTCAATGACAGTGCTTAAGCCTTTGTAAACGGTTGTTGTTAAAGAGACACTATGCTTGTGGAAACTGTGACACTTTTTGTACAATTTCTGCTTGTGTATTGGCAGGTGGGAGTAGAACCAGCGCGCAATATCTTGGTAACAGACGCTTACATAGACGAGATCAACAGACAAATCCGCAGCAAGTCCACGCGTGGAGCCACGAAACGCCGGTCCTCCACATTTAGAGTCCATTCTATGTCCGCTCGAGGTTCCACCAGCACACACAACAGCGTTGGAGGTTCTTCTACGGAATATTCCAGCGATGCCGACTTCTTTGTGCACTGGGGACACCCTATTCGTGGTGTTTACAAGCCAACGCTAGGACACACTTTCAAGTCAAAACATTTAGAGAGACTCTACCAGCAACACTCTTCCCACCAAAGACGCAACTCTTTAGCTATCACTAATGTGATTGATGCTCTGGCCAAGCTGCATGTGTTGGTTCTGTATCTAGCATTGACTCCAGAGGCGGACACAGATGGCCTGCGAGGTTGCTTGACAGGCGTTTTCATGGTGCTTGCCATAGCACTGTGCATTGTAGTACTAACCTGTAAGGACATGTCCCCACAATGGCTTCACTACGCTGGTCTGGCCAGCTGGTTATCACAGACTATGCAGGTGTTGGGAGGACTGGTTTATGGACTGGAAAAAGATCCATCCTGGTATGTCTTGTTCACATTGTTTGCAACATATACCCTGTTGCCACTGCCTCTGTTGTGGGCCATGTGTGCTGGCTCTCTCACCTCGATAACACACCTTGGGGTGGAGGTGGTGCAACACTTCCATGACGATGTATTTTTAAGAAAGGTGAGCAATATCAATTCAATTTAACTTTTTTTGTATAGCGCAAATTACAAAAAAAGTCATCTCAATGTGCTTAACAAAATATATAATTCATAATAAGAAAGAAAAAACCCAACAAGATCCACATGTATAAGCATTTAGCTACAGTGGGAAGAAACAACTCCCTTTTAACAGGAAGAAATCTCCAGCAGAACCAGGTTAAGAGGTGGCAGCCATCTGCCTCGACTGGTTGGGGTTAGTGGACAGAAGGACCAATAGAACAGGATAGAGAGATAGAACATCAGAGTGTCCCAGACCAGTGGAGCCATGAACCACAGACCAGAAACTGCCATCTCCAGCTTCACAACACCTGAAAGAGAGAAAAGGGCGAGGAGAAGGTACTGACTGCAGAAAAACATGATACATTATTATCAAGTCAGCCCGCCTTGGCCTTGGGCCTCACTCCCATTGGCCTTATTATAAAGGTGACGAATCTCTTCCCGTTTATTGGTAAGCTAACAGCGACTCCAAGGTCTGTAAATGCGACCGTTCACAGACGAGCCCATGTCCGCTCTAGCGGTTAGGTTATGTTATGATTCAGTCCTGTAAATCATAACCAGCTACATCAGAATTTGAATCTCTTCCTGTTTATTGAACCAGTAAATGCAACCGTTTACAGACGGTTTTTTTTTACTTCTCTCTTTAAACCAGGTGTTATTAGTTTTTTTTTTCTTTTAAAGAAAGCAAAACTGACCAAAAGTACTGTTTACTCTAAAATGCAGGTTTTTGCCAAAGGCCTTTTGTATCTGGGAATGAACACGGCTGGCCTGTTTATACACTACCTGACAGATCATGCCCAGCGGCAGGTTTTCCTTGAGACGCGACGGTGCATTGAGGGTCGCCTCAAACTTGAGCAGGAGAACCAAAGACAAGTAAAGTGCACATGATGACTGTCACTAACATGTCATTCAGAGAGTGTAATGTTCTAACAACACCGAATCCTCTCCAAAAAATATACTTAGCTTCTATCTGTAAAATGTACCGTCCTGCACACACCATTTTTTAATCTCTATGTTGCCATGCAGGAACGTTTGGTGCTGTCAATTTTACCTCGCTTTGTGGCCTTGGAGATGATTGGTGACATAAGCTGTTTGGAAGAGGAAGTCAACCCTCAGGAGTTTCACAAGATCTATATTCACCAGTACAAAGATGTCAGGTACACTCATACCTATGATGATATTTTCAAGGCTTTATTTATTGCTTGCATGATCTTAAATGTATTTATCTTGTATTTCAATGATTGGTCTTTGCTAGCGATATTACGTTTTGCTTTTCCATTTGATAAATACTTTATAGATTTGCCTCACTTGTTTCTAAGTTCTAAGGCACCTTTGCTTTTTCTTTCACACCCATCTCTCTTCCCCACTGCAGTATTCTTTTTGCAGATATCAAAGGTTTCACTCAGTTGTCCATGAACCTATCGGCTCAGGATCTGGTTCAAACTCTCAATGAGCTTTTTGGGCGTTTCGATCGACTAGCAGATGTGAGATCGTGGTCTTTTTTTAACTAACTTATCACAGGTTGTCCTTGGATATTACTGTATGATAATCTAATTTTTTTTCTTCTTGTTTTATTTTACTACAGGAGCACCACTGCCTGAGGATAAAACTATTGGGAGACTGTTACTATTGTGTTTCAGGAGTTCCTGAGCCTCAGCGTGCCCATGCCCGTTATTGTGTTGAGATGGGCCTGGCAATGATTAACACTATCCGGTCAGTCTTTTATTTGCATTAAAAGAGACAGCAGAAATATTCTGTAAAATACCGGTAGTTCAAAAATAGGTTCAAAAATTTCTATTACAACTGATATTAATAATTTTTTTTATTGTCTGTCACATACCAATACCAGGTTTGTACGTAAGCAGCTAAATTTCAACATGGATATGAGGATCGGCATCCACTCTGGCTCTGTCCTTTGTGGAGTGATGGGACTACAGAAATGGCAGTTTGATGTCTGGTCCTGGGATGTAGGCATCGCTAACATGCTGGAGGCTGGGGGAATACCAGGGTGAGCTGGATTTCCACTAGCACCAAGGACTGGCAGAGCTAGAAAAGTAATCTCTCGATAGATACAGTTTGGACTGGAAAGCATGAACTATATCCTCTAACCTAGAACAGCTTCTCAACTTAACTTTGCCTCTTCACTGTATCCTCTTCATGCTTGAAAGTGGTACAAAGTGTTTTGGCACTGCCTTTGTCTGGTCACACTTTATTTAAAGTGTTGTGCATAAAACTGACATTACACTATCATTATTTGTCATTAGCATGAATAGGGGGGCATGAAAGCTGTCAGTAAATGTTGGAGTGTTGGAGCTATGTTGGCATATTTGGGGTTAAGTAGAGGGATCTAGTGGGGTTAGGTATAGAGTTATAGGTTAGGAATTATGGTAGCGAAGGGTTAGAGTTAGGGTAACAAGCGGCACTTAATGACAGCCTTCATGACACCTTATTCATGCTAATGACTGGTGTCATATCATAATGTCAGCCTTTATGTATAAAACGTCAAGTAAAGTGTTACCCTTTGTCTTCAAGACTATGCAAATAATTTCCTTGCGAGGAAGGGTTTCCCTTTTTTATCATACTTTATACTATATGTCTTTGCTCAGTGATATGAAATTACATAGAACTCTCTCCTGGTCCGTTCTGTTCAGACTGCCCTAAGCAGGAGAGATACCATCGTACACTGCTAGTATTCACCCAGGCCTCTGCCTGAAGAGGCTCCGCTCTGTTTTGACTACCGCTATCAGCAACATACAGTACATAACACTGAGAGCACTGAACAGCAGCAGATTCACTGAGGCACACACGCTGAAACGGGTTAATCTTCAAATCCCAGACCGGTCAGCTCAGCTAAATCCTGTGTCCGCATCTGACCAGCAACCCTAAAGCTTGACTCTGTCTCTTTCATCAAAACAACAGTCAGTGTGGAATATTGGTTTCGTGTCACTGCGTTCAAGGTTGTATTGTTCACTTTTGATTTTGCCTGAGACATTCGTCAGACATATTAGCCCTTGAGATGTTGATTTGTTGTTATCGCAATAATAATATTTCTTGTGGGTCCAAGAATTTTAATTGTATGTCAGAACGCAAATGCTTGATTTGTTTAACTACTCTCACTGAGAGCTTGTCAATCACTCAAGGCCGAAGCTATTAACATTACTGATAGAGATGATTTCCATCCAATAGACTGATATGCTCATCTTTGTCTTTCTTGTCCAGACGCATCCACATTTCAAGAGCTACTTTGGATTGCCTCAAAGGGACATACAAGACAGAAGATGGACACGGCCGGGATAGGAATGAGTTTCTACGAAAACACAACATCGACACTTTTCTTGTGTGCGCTCAGGAGGACAAGAGTAGAGTTCAGCAAATTATTCCTCCCAAAGTCCAGAAAACTATTCAAACCTGGACTCCAGAAATGCCTTTCAGGAATGGAATTGACATGAACAGTGTAAGTTCATAGGCTATATTAACATTTAAACGAGAAGCATCTCAAACTTAATGCAGCCATAACACCGATTTACTAAATTGAAATTGTACTGAAACTGATTGAATCGATTGCTTATCTTCTCTATTGGTAGATACTGGCCTCTTTCACAAATGGCTCAATGCCCAATATATGGCACTCTACCTCTAAAGAGATTAATAAACGCATCAAGCATGCAATTGAGGTTCGGAGTAGCGAGCGCATGCATAAGGAGCACATTACACCGTTGACTTTGGTTTTCAAGGACACACACATTGAGGACAAGGTAAGCAAGTGTGGACAAAAGACAGACAGGTTCAACATATCACGTATACATCAGAAAATAATCATATATCATTGATGACCTGGGACAAGTTCTTAAAATGTCCTAAATTTATGTTGCTTTGCTCAGTTTTCTCAGATGAGGGATGAAATGTTCAACTCCAACCTGGTCTGCTCCTTCATCATGCTGCTCTTTCTAATGGCTGCCCAAGCCCTCATTCCAGCCCCGAGGTAAAAACACACCTATCAAAACTCACATATTCAGTCATGATTCAATCAATTTAAAACAATAAAAGCTTTTTTGAGTTTAGTGGTTTGGATATACTGTAAATAAATATTTTTTTTTACTGTATTTAACTTCAAGATAAAACAAATCTTCCTCTGGTTTGCAGATTTTGGCAGAAAACGTGTAACTTTAGCACGCTCTAGAGGTAGTGTTGGGAATGATCTGCTACATTTAAAAGCTTTTCTTTAAACCCTGGTTTTCATCACTTTTTTCCTATAACTTGCCCAGCTTTACCAACTTTCTGCTTTCCAGTGTTCATTCGCTGCTTTTCACCCAACAGGGTATTCCCAGCTATCCTCCAGTTTTCAGTCTTCTTCCTTGTCTATATGCTGTTACTCCTCATTGCTCTTGCTGAGGAGTTCAAGTGGACACCTGCAGCTCTTCAGCAGTTTGGTTGCTGGATCCATGAAAACAACCGAGCTCGCAACCTCCTCACCCTTACAGCAATCATCATCAACTTTGGCTTGGCATCTACCAACATGGTAAGAGTCCGACATGTGTCCATGCATCTATAGTTCTGCAATTAACAGTCATTGTAATCTAACAAACATGGCTCTTTATCTGTAGTAGAAAAAAGTTATTAAAACATGAATTCTAAGGAAAAATAAAAAATAGCACATTGGAAAAACTACCACCAACAACCTTTTAGGGTTGCATTTGCAAGTTACATTATTTGTCTATGTTTACAAACCAACTTCTGTCCATGTGTTTCTTAACCTTTGCTGCCTTCAGGTTTGGTGCATTCTCACAGACACAGAGGAGAACCACTCGGTCCACTTGGGCTCACATCCACTCACCTTCTGCACTTACCCAGAGGTCAGAATAAGAGTAGTCATAGTCCTCCAAAATTTCTGTCTTCAATTAGGTGAACATGTAAGATGCTCTTGTAGAGCTGAGCCTCGCTTGCTTTTTCTCAAACCCTTTGACGCAGATCTTTGTATTGAGTGGCGTGATTGCAATGGTGACATGTGCGGTGTTTCTACGCCTGAACTCTCTGTTGAGGCTTGCAGTGCTGCTGTTGGTTGCTGCTGTGTACGTCTACCTCATCCACCTGGCCTTCCTCACACTAATACGCCAAGACATGCAGCACAGGTTAAAGTATAAACTATATTTATTTAAATTGCTTTACATATACTTAGCTTTTTATAAACCGTCTTTCTCCTTCCTTATTACAGGCCTCATTATGTCAGAAGAAAGGGAATTTCTACCCTTCTCATGGTCATGTTTATTGTTGCTGTCTTCTACAATGGACGACAGGTAAGGCAGACGCTCAGTTTGAGTCTAAGTTTCCCTTATTTGAGCAAAGTCCAAACTAAGTGGATGCTCGAGACTTTGGCTACAGGTGACGGTGTGATCAACTCCATACTTTGCTTTGCAGTGGGAAGCCACCGCACGACTGGACTTTCTGTGGCGTCTGCAAGCCCAACGCGAGGTGGAGGACATGAGGGAGCTAAGGGAGCACAACGAGTGTTTGCTGCACAACATCCTGCCAGTGCATGTCGCGCAACATTTCTTGGACCGCAGCAAGAATGACGAGGTACTAAAACTTTGAAACTGAAGCAGTTGTGACCTTTTACATTCATACCTCCAGAGGTGTGAAGAGTACTGATATATCCTACTCAAGTACAAGTACTGTTACTTGATTGAAATTGTACTTAAGTACAAGTAAGTCATACATAAAATACTCAAGTACAATTAAAAAGTAGTTCAATGAAATAGTACTCAAAGTTACTGGTTACTTTCACCCCCCACGTTTATTTTTGGTAATAAACTCCATAAAAGCAACTCAATTACAGAAATGAGAGTTCTTCAGCCTTGTTCTGAATGTAAGAGTTTTCTCTACCTTGGACCCGGATCTTTTACTTGAACAGCTTTGAGGACAAATGACACGAGTCGTATAATTTCAATGTGGTTTATTCTAGTTACAGCAGCAATTTAGCAGACTAAGCAAGAGTACAGGTGACCGGAGGAAGAAGTCTATGTCGATTTATGTTTCTGTTCTATGTGTATCTATGTATGTCTGAGTCTATCTGTGTATCTTCATGGCTGGGCCCTCCTTCATACTTAAAGGTGTCTGGTACAAATGTGATCTAGCCATATATCACAGGTCAGTCTAGCTCCTCCGTAACATTGAGGCAGGGTTGGTGTCAATTACAATTTTTAATTACAATTACGTCTTCAATTCTCCATGTTCATTTACAACTAATTTATGGTTACGTTGACCAGGATATTTTCCAATTTCAATTAAAATTACGATTATTATTTTCCCCCTGAAAGTCAATTACAATTACTTTCTCAAATACTAAAGTTTAATTACAATTACTGAGCCTTAAAAAAATAAGCCCATAAAATGTAACCTTCCTCTTGTGTTATCTCTCTGTTAGTATCTCTTATGATAGCGGGTTGGTTTTGACCCATGTCTTCATTCAGCTGTAAAATACACAAAAAATATTATCTATCATCCATTTTGTTTTTACATTGTTAGGCTTCCTTATCCATTAAAATATTGGTATTAATATTTTCTATGTGGACGTCTATTTTTTTTGTCAGTATACCCCTCGATTTAATTTATTTCTTTTTTAAATGGTAAAATGATTATCAAGAGAACTGACAGGTAAACTGACAGGTTTGCATTTGATTAAATTGTAATTGACAGATTTTTACAGAATTTCCATTCCAATTACAAAGCCCATTATCTAAACTTAAATACAATTCAATTATGAGTACAAGAGAAGTATTTTTTTTACAATTATAATAATGGCATAATTGTAATTGATTGTCAACTACACATACTGTATATAATTGACCCCAATGAGTGGTCAAACCAAAAGCCTACCAGACACAAACATTGAAAAATACAGAAGTAAAAGAAATATCTCTCATGAATAAGGACAAATGTCTCATAACCAAGAGTCTGATTACAGGACGTCTACTCCCACTCCTACGATGAAGTGGGTGTCATGTTTGCATCTATTGCTGGATTCAATGAATACTTTGAGCAGATGGAAATCAAGCACGAAGGAGTGGACTGCCTCAGATTGCTGAATGAAATCATTGCTGGATTCGATGAGGTAAGAAGAAAACAACAAAATTTGACCAGTCAGATTTATTTATTTGCTTATTCATATGTCTTTGTTGTCTCAGCTGTTGGAGGAGTCATATTTTCACTGCGTAGAAAAAATCAAGACAATCGGAAGCTGCTACATGGCCGCGTCGGGTTTAGCTCCGGACAAACAGGTGACGGATCTTTTGGTGCAAGATTTTCTTGAGAATTCCCAGTGTGCTTCAATCCTGTATGAATATTTCAGGCTTCAATGGAGGAATGGAACCACCTGAGCGAGCTCGTTTTGTTTGCGTTGGCAATGCAGGAGACCTTGAAAGAGATTAACAGGCAGTCGGCCAAAAACTTCAAGCTACGCGTGGGTAAGTGGCTAAACTCAAGCATCAGCGTGGTGCTTGTGGTCATGAAGGATGCCAAAGACTAGGCCCTGAGTGAATGAATTAAATAGAACTGTTGGACGTTTGCAGGCATTACCCATGGGCCCGTGGTCGCAGGCGTGATTGGTGCCACCAAACCTCAGTATGATATCTGGGGTTCCACAGTGAACTTGGCCAGCCGCATGGACAGCACGGGTGTGAGCGGACGCATCCAAGTACCTGAGGCTACGCGCAAGATCCTAACAGACTGGGGCTTTGTCCTGGAGCTACGAGGAGAGATCTTTGTCAAAGGGGTGAGTTAAGAATGATTATTTGGTTTGTGCTGGTCATTATAAGGCTGTTTTCTGCATGGATTATTGTACAACAGAGATGGGCCACTTCCATCACAGTGGGGGGGCCACACAAATGTGATTGTCTGATTCTAAGGCCACATTGTCAACCTTAATGTCAACATTTAAAACAATGACCAATCTGAGCATTAATACAAGCTTGAAAACACACATTTTGCGTGTTTTTAAATTCATTTTGTAGATTTTTTTTAATCAATATGGCACATTTTTGTTGTCTTTTTGTGTGTTTTTCAAGTCATGTGTTTTTGTTATATTTTTTCTGTTCTTGTTGTAGTTTTGTGTCTTTGAAGTCCTTTTGTATATGTTGTTGTTTTTGTAGTAATTTTGTGTGTTTCAGTGGTTGTTTAGTGTCTTTGTTGTCATGTTGTGTGTTTTATGACAAATTCTTTGTATTGTTTTTTATCTTTTGGTGTTTTTATTGTTACTTTTTGTACTTTCCTTTACATTGTGTGCATTTCGCTGTCGCTTTCTGTGTTTCTGGAGTTTTGTGTATTATGTTGCTGTTCATATAACTCCCAACTTCATGAATTACATAATTGTTTTGGGGGCCACACAAAATTAGACCAAACACCGCATGTGGCCCCTGGGCCACCAGTTGTCAAAAACCTTTATGGAGATATTCTGACTTTTAAGAAGGAAATTAACCTTAAACAGTGAAACTGTAAAAAAAAAATAGGGCCCCATGATTTATATTTACATACAGTCCAGCAGATGATCATTATATTTAACAAAAAATGAAGCAACATTAGAAACTAGTGGCTCGGGGGAAACGTGTTTACCCAAGGTAAACACACAAAATGACAGGAAAATGCACAGGACAACATGAGGACGCAAATTTACTCTAAAAACTCTGAAAAGTAATTTTCTGAGCAACTCTACACAAACAGGCTGATTTGCGGCCTACTTATGCACATTTATGAGTGGGCGTGTCTATAGATGGGACACTGACTTCCTCCTCCCCGCACGGTGACGCAGGGCCAGAGGACGGAACGCCTTCCTCCCACCCACTCCATAGCCGAGCTCATGCTGCTTCATAAACACGAGACAGAGCGTGGGGGCGGGGCGTTCACATACATAGACTGTAGAAAATACATACATAGCACTGCCCGAAGGACGCTGAAATGCTCACCTTCGTGGGCGTGTCTGTTTACATGTCAGTCACGGCAGAGAACTTCCTGGAGAGCTCAGTGCCGGGTCAAATTTGTCATCAAAGTGGGAACGTGTCATCAAATTGGAGCGAGGTGTTTGGGCTCACCCTGCAGTAAGAAAGGAGCAAATCACCCTCTAACTAACGATTGAGGGAATCAATGAAAAAAACCACTTTGGGCATGTGTATGAAGCCCTAATAGCACTTTTATGATGTTTAAAGCACAGAAAAGTTGACTTAGCGTAACATGGGCCCTTTAAGGAAGCGGGCCTGTAATTAGAGCCCACTGTTCCTCAGGGAACAAATTTCATGTATGTACGTGTACTTCTACATATGTAACAATAAAGGTGATTTATCAGGCTTCCTTTTCCGTTACTCATAACACAAAAATTTTCAGAAAAAGGCTCCAAAAACAAACAAAAGTGCAACATAAACACAGAAACTGTTTGTTATTTCCCATATTAATGCTCAGATTGATCATTATTCTATATACTGGCATGTTGATAATGTGGCCCTTGGATCAGACAATCACATTTTTGTGGCGCCGGCTGTGGTAAAAAAATTTAAAAAGAAGAATCTTATTCCCCAAACAGTTTCAAAAGCAGTGGGAGAATAACGGTTTTACGGAAGTCAAATATTGATTTTCACATAGAAGTTATAGACTTGACTCGATTTGTTGCCTTTGGGAAATAAAAACAGGGTTTACAGTATATTGCAGTTTTATACATTCTCCTTTTAAAAACATTGCTCAAAGTGGTGAAGAATTTGCATGTACTTATACCTTGCAGGTGAGCGAGTGCAAAGGAAAAGTTCGCACCTATTTCATCAGCACCATGCGCAGTAACAAGACCAATGGTGGCACAGATGGCCGCTTGGCGGGGCGGACCGGAGGACGCCTGACACTGGCTGAGGTGGTGTTTGGCCTCGTCCAGGCCAGACACAAAGAGAAAACCAGAGAGCTCAATGGGGGGTTTGGTCTGGCAGCCCGTAAACTGCAGTGCTGAGGGATCAGCGTGTTAGCTCCTCTTTTTTGAGCTATCTCAGAAAGCTGTACAGGTTGGTTGTTTTTATATTAATGAATAAGCAGTTTGAAAGGCAATCCCAGATGCTTAAAGTTTTAAAATCTAGTGACAGTTTCTAATTTTTTAAATAGTAGAGAGTTCCACCCTCTGGCATTCATTTAGGAAAGATGCCAGGATGGGTTCTTTTTTTTTTTTTAAAGCTAGGGGGTTCTCTGTTGGAATTGCCATATCAACACACCAGAAGCGTCAGGTTTTCAAGCCAAAGGAAAAAGCCAACTTTTTACCACTTCTTATTTTCTGAAGCTGAACAAAATACCTCGATATACAACCAGCTCAACCTCATTTACGCTACCAATGGCCTAATTCATACACATGAGATTACTGTGTTTTCTAACATGTAACTTTCCTGCCACGTTTACAGAATTGTTTGGTACACCATAGCTGCTAATTTAACTTTAAACAGAAAGTTTATATTTTATGATTCTGTTTAATTATTATACTTTATAGTAATAGTATTCAAGGAAATCGGTGCCAGGTGAGGAGGCCTTTTCCTTACTTTATTTGGAACCTCATCCATCCTCTATCTGTGGAGACCATTGAATCTCACTCCTCTCAACATCAATAAAGTTTCACATGATTCTTCGGAGTCTTCAGCATGTTACTTCTTTTCTGCTGTTCTTCCTTCAACAGTTTACCTTCATTTTCTGTTCTTTTTTTTTTTTTTTTTTAAACTTGGTTTTCCTCATTTAAGCCCTTGAACTGAATCATCTGTCTATCAATGAATGTTGCAGGTGCCAACAGGCATTTGCTTTTACAGTCAACCTAAAGTATATATTTAAAGCTTTAAGAGGAAACATGAGAATCTAGGGTTAAGACATTAATGTTCATAGGTAAACTTACTTCAACCATCCTCTGCCATGATTTATTTGATCCTTATAACCGAGAAGCAGTATTGACCTTTTAGGTTGGTTCATCTTTTTTTTTTTTTTTTTTTTTAAGTTTAGTTGTCATCGCAGTTTTTCCACGATAAAGCAACCCGAGATTGTATTGTTACATTTGAGGTCCTCACCATAATATACAACTTAATCCAACCTGATGTCACTTTTTATGGGACTGTTTCAATCTCGTATATTTGATTTGCTGAACATTTCTTTTTAGATTTCACTCTGAACTGTGCTGAATATGTAACATTTTGGATCATCTTCTGACTGTGACTAAAAGTCATTGGGCCAAATTAAAGTTACCACTAAAACACTCAGCTACTTAAATCCACTTAGACCTCCAGCACAAGAACCGAAACAACTCAGATACCAAAACATCTCTTGTGTTTCTTAAGAACAAATTAATTTTCCATATGTAAAACAAAAACAAAATTGTCTATTGTGACACAGGACACAGCTTTGTGATTCCTGATAGTGGTTTCTTTTGATTTCGAGTTGAATATAAAGATATGAGACTTTTTACCAAAATAAAAAGCATACTGAAATACGAGTGTTAAGGTGACGGAGTGAAAATAATACTCAATGTGTGTATCTTTGTTTATGAAATGTTTACCGCCAAAACAAGAAAATAATTTAGCTTAATAAATGGTATAAAAAGTAATCAAAATGCTACTGATTATAATTTAAAAAAAAAAAAAAAACATTTAAAAAACATTGTTTCTAGTTTGTCTTAAACTGTAGTCCCAAACAGGCTGGAGATTATCTCTATTTTTGCTGCAGGCCTTAATTCAGATAACCTGCATAGTTCAGGTCTGCTGGAGCTTTACTGTTGTCAGTGTAGGCTATGGCTAATGATTTCCCGCTGTCAAAATGTAAAATAAAAGATGCTTTTAAACTTGATCTGGTGAGGTTAATATCACTGTTATAGAAAAATTAAATCTTTCAAATAAAAGGTTTTAACAATCTATTTTCATCCTCAACTGATTTTTTTTAAATCTGCAAATCCCGACGATTTCTCTGAACTCCATTAGCTCTGACTGAGCCTAGCGCGGGTATTCAGAGTCTCAAAGATCCTGTAATATAACCGATGACTCACTCAGTTAACTAGCAAGGGCGACTTTTTCATACCTAACCACTACTTCACTGTGTAGTATGCATTCAAATATATACATTTTCTATTTTCGTATCGTATTATTTGACAGAGAATAGTTTTAATAGAAGTCTTTCTAAACGCTTGGCTCGTAGAATTGCTGTTGTCGGAAACACGGTGGGAGTGGGAGCTCGTCGTCTTCGTGTGTCTTTGCGCCGCCGAATCATCCAGCCACGCTGTGCTGTGAATCTGAGCTGATTGTTGTAGCTCATACAAGCCCCGACAAAGTTTTCCTCGGCTGTTTCCCTCCTCTTTCCACCGTTCTACTGTCTTACAATGGCAGAGTCACAGGAGGACAAAATGTACAAAGCGGAATACGCAAAGAGCGGCCGCGCATCGTGCAAGAAATGTAAAGAAAACATCGCTAAAGACTCGCTGAGGATGGCCTTGATGGTGCAGGTACGGAGAGGCAGCTCTGAGCTCCAGGCCTGTTTCATTCAGCACTGTGGTTCACTTTCTACAGCAGGCCTGGTTAGGTTAGCTTTAGAAACAGCTCTGCACACAAAGAGCTGCTCAGCGTCTGCTAAAGTCGATCATCTGCCTTTAAAGTGATGGAACACATCCACAACAATCAGGCCTGTTCTTCTATACAGGAATGGATGCAGACGGAAACGTGCTGCACATGGCTTCTGTTGTGAGATATTACAAAATAAAACACGTCATTATTGCTTTTGATTATTTTTGTTTTGAGCTGATTTAACCTTAAACAGTGTTTGGACTTATTTACTGCAACAACAACAATTTAAAGAAAAAAACGTTTAAAATGTGAGCAACCAAAGTAGTCAAACCTCCCAGAGGAGAAGAAGTCAATGAAAATATTTATGAATTTGAAATATAAGAAAGGAAAACGTTTTCATAACAGTAAATTACAATTTTAATAGTTAATATTAAAGGACATAAGCAGCACATTTACATCTTATAACTTATCTATCAGTAGACCAGTAAAATTTAACCTGACAGATGCTTGTATATGTCTATTATATTTGTATTATTATTTTTTATCCTTTTTATTTTTTTTCTACTGTATTCAATTCTACTTTATTTATATAGCGCAAATTGCAACAACGTCATCTCAGTGCACTTAACAAAATATAAAGTCCATAGTAAGAAAGAAATTAACAGTATTTTCCTTTTTTCTTTCTTTATTTTCTTATTTCTTTGTTTAGTGTTTATTCTTTTCATTTGTAATATTTAATGTCGAACCTCTGTGACTAAGCAATAAATAAAGTACTTCTGATTCTGAAACCAAGATAATATGATATTACATCAGACAAGCCAACTAAATAAGATTTTAATTTGGGGTTTTTAATGAAAAAAGAGAAAGCTTTTATAAATGTAGTTTATTTTGGAGGGAACAGACCACACTGGCACAACTTTAGTATTATATTCTTTGAACACATAAGTCAAGAAAACACATCAACAGATCTTTAAATTAAAACACTAATAGATATGAATGAAAACGCAACAGTGTACCAATGGTTTGTACCAATGTGTGTACTCATACTTGCCCCAACCATACCACTGATGTAATTGTAGCATCAACTAATTGAATTAGTTATCAATGAGGCGGTGTAGTTGTAATGTAGAAGGAAAAAGCTGTGTGGGAATACTGTAAGGTTCGTGAGTGACAATTCTTTGAACGTTTATAAAGAAACCAAATTAAAGGCTTACATGGTTATAAAAAAAAAAAGTTATAATGCCAAGAGTATGTTTTGGATAAAAGAACAATATCTGCATATGTGTGTACCGTATTTTTCTGACTATAAGGCGCACCGGATTACAAGGCGCACTATCAATGAATGGGTCTGATCGGGTCTATTTTCATACATAAGGCGCACCGATTTGTTGTTGTTATTATTATTATTATTAGTCTGATAAGTCAAACTTTATTCAACTCATTAACAATAACTCTCAACATTGTTCAGGTTTAACACATACAATATAGAACATTACACTCACTTTTTCAGTTCAGTATGTTGAAGCACAGTACTGGTACATATCACTCCACGAGACGCCTGACTACGGTAGCCCTGAAGCGCCAAAAATCCATCAAGCGGTGCAGCTTCATAGTTTACCAAAGTTGTAATAAAACATTTTGACTTATTAATTTCATACATAAGGCGCACCTGATTATAAGGCGCACTGTTGGTTTTTGAGAAAATTAAAGGATTTTAAGTGCGCCTTATAGTCCGAAAAATACGGTATTTGCATCTTGAGGTTTTCATATCGGTGAGTGCACTAATGATTGTGTACTAACCCTAACCCGTTATTGACCCAAAATATAAATAACAGAAATGTTGACTCTACCCAACAGATTTTATAGCCTTTTATGAAAACATCTGTACCAGATCAAGGAAATGACGCTGTACGACTTTGCTTTAGAGTAATATAATAATCAGTATAAAAAAGAAAAGTAAAAAAACTAAACTCTACTGTTGTTGATTTATTAACTTGGTAAATATCCCCTGTTCACCTGCTACCTGCATTTAACTCTCTAATCCGTGTCTTCCAGTCGCCCATGTTTGATGGGAAGGTCCCTCACTGGCATCACTTCTCCTGCTTCTGGCTGCGAGCAGTTCCAGAGTCCACCGCTGACATCGCAGGGTTTTCTGATTTGCGCTGGGACGACCAGGAGAAAGTTAAAAAAGCCATCGAAAGCGGCGGAGTAGCTGGAGGTCAGTGTGGAAAGAAGTCTTCCGAGGGAGGGATTTGCTCAGACTTTAATATAGTGCAAATAGCACAGGTTTGGTTTGCTGATGAATACATTCTGAAATAGCATATTCCATCTTACAGGAAAAAGTGACCAAAAGGGCGGAGCCAAAGGCGAGAAGACACTGAGCAACTTTGCGGTGGAATATGCCAAATCCAACCGCAGCTCATGTAAAGGCTGCCAGCAGAAAATAGAGAAGGTCTGTGGTCGCTCAATAATCTGCCTGGATTCTCTAGACGTTTCCATCTTATCTCTCTATTAAAGCGAGGAACGTCTGTGTGTGTGTGTGTGGGGCAAATTTCTCCCCGACACGTGTCTGTCTGACTTCAAACTTTTTGAACAGCTTGCGCATGGGCCCATGGTGTGCATCCATTATTTTCGAGTTATTTGGTGATTACGTTTCAAAACTTTTATTTTAATTTTATTTTGAAATCACTGCAGAATCAACGCGGGTTACACCGGACGGAGGGTTAGACCGGAGAGGGGGTAGGGGTGTCTGAGCCGCACTCACACTGATATACTAGCAAAGCTCACGCATTAGGCGTGTGACACGCACACACGTGAGTGCATGCGTGCGACTGATGCTCGTGCATGTGTGTGAGAGCAAGCCCACGGAGGAGAGATGAACAGGCAGCGAGTCTCTCTCACACACACACACACACACACACAAGGGTGCGTGTGTGTGAGAATGCGGCCTGTTCTTTCTATAGGAGACCACAACAACAAAGAGGAAAGGTTTTAACAGCACCTTAACACATACAAACGACAGCACTAACCATAATATCATGCGCGCACACACACACACCATGTTTCCTCTGGAAGTGTGAGTCACACACATGATTTATAGATGAAGTTATTCTCAGTCTGTTTGTATATGAATTTCTAACCTTGGATGATAAGCACCCCTGCACTAAGAAGTAGTTAATAAATAAATGGTTTTATTTGTACCATAATGTCTTTTTTCAGATTCTACCTAAACCGCTGCATTGGTGCAAACTTTATTTAATATTAATAATGATAATAATGCATCAATTTTATATAGTGCTTTTTTGGACACTCAAAATCGCTTTACAGAATTAAGGGATTATTCTTTCACTCCACACTTAGTGGTGGTAAGCTACTGTTGTAGCCACAGCTGCCTTGGGGCAGAATGCGAAGCGAGGCTGCCAAAGTGCGCCATCAGCCCCTCTGACCACCACCAACACTCACACACTACATTCATACTAGGCAATGTGGGTAAAGTGCCATCCACCTACTAACCAGGACCAGACCTGCTTAGCTTCTGAGAGCTGAAGGGATCGGGCAATGACAGGCTGGTATGGTCATATTTATCAATTTATCATGCACATTATGTCCCATAGAAATAAACCAGGGAAATCGCACACACTATTTTACACCCACAAATAAACCCCTTTACAACATGACAGCGAACAGAGTATGTACACCTCTTTGTACATCCAACCTTCAAACACATACTCATTTGGCCATAATTGACAACTCTACTTAATCTCCCACTATATGAATACATACTTCCAACGGGCACTGCACTATTAATAATAATAATACTGTATCTTCTCCAGGATCAAATTCGGGTGTCTAAAAAGTCAGTGGACCCGGAGAAGCCGCAGCTGGGGCTGATCGACCGCTGGTATCACACGGCGTGCTTCGTGAGCCGCAGAGAGGAGCTGGCGTTCAAATCGGAGTGCAGCGCGGCCCAGCTGAAAGGATTCCAGGCGCTGCGGGCAGAGGACAAGGAGGAGCTGAAGAAGAGGCTTCCTGCTGTCAAATCTGAAGGGTGAGACACTAAAGAAGGCATGATGTGAGCCCAATTCTGGGACCCTCTTTATTGCTCACTGACCTGCAAAACTAGGAATGGGGTTTTAACAGTCCTATTCTCCTTGGGGTCAAATTGATCCCATTCAATGTGTATCCTTCAAAAAATTATAGTTGACTTAATTTGTTGCTTCATATTTCATGACTTTTCCCAATTTGATGGGTACAATTGATTAAGTATTAAACTATCATAATGACATTTTTTCAATGTGCTGAATACAATGTAAAGCTGGTTTAGCTGTGTTAAAGTTGTCTGTACACGTGAGTTGTTACATGACATGGGGGGGGGGGACAGGTCAAAAAACAGAACAAACAAGTCGATTGTCTAACTAATAGGTTGAAGCAAAAGCTTATACACACCTACCCCATCACAAAAAACAAAACGAAGGCTCTCTAGATAATACTTGTAATAATAAGTGTTATATATACAGTTTATACATGCACATCAAACATATATACATACACACATGCATATACATGACATTTACATAATATTGATAATATGCTATTTAATATTTACTACACACATTTCATCAAGAAATAAACAAAGTGCTTGACACAAAAAACTTGATCAACAAATTTCTAAAAATCATTTCCTTGAGGCAAATAAGCCTGGGTCATTTTGACCCCAAGGGTAAAATGTGTTAGTAATATTTGAGGACAATTGAAGTGTTAAATTGTCTCTCTAAGGTGTCACAGTGAAGGTGGTGACATCATGAAGAAAGCTACTAATTACTTCAATTGAGGATTTAATGCAGCATGTGTCCTTTCGCTCCTCATTTAGAAGTGTAGTATTCTGTTTTTTTTTTTAGGACCTTTTTTCTCAAAATGTGATTCTTAACATCCTTACTGAGCTGCTGTGTTTTTGCAGAAAGCGTAAATCCGATGAGGTAGACGGGGCGTCAAAGAAACAGAAGAAAGAAGAAGAGGATGAGAGGAAGAAGCTTGAAGAACAGTTGAAGGTAGGATATTTCAAGGCCACACATGCTAATCTTTTTCATTTTTAGTGTGATTTGCAATAGCATGCATGTATATTACATGACGTGTGTGTGTGCAGATTCAAAGTCAGCTGATTTGGGGCTTAAAAGACAAGCTGAGGAAATATTGTTCCATAAACGACATGAAGGAGCTGCTGATCGCCAATGAACAGGAGGTTCCCTCTGGAGAGTCCAACGTAAGGAGGGAGCGCTTGTTTTTTGAGTGTTAAAAACTTAAGAAGAAAAGAGCTGTTGATTTTAATTTTGTTTGTAAGCTGCAATGATGGATTTGGAAAATTTGAAAATTCTAGATTTTTTTTGTTTGATTGAAGGTGATTGACAGCCTGGCTGATGGGATGGCGTTTGGGGCTCTCGAGCCCTGCAAGGAGTGCTCTGGCCAGCTGGTGTTCAAAGGTGATGCTTATTACTGCACAGGGGACATTTCCGCCTGGACGAAGTGTGTGTTCAAGATCGCAACACCTTTACGCAAAGACTGGGTTACTCCCAAGGTGGGTTTGTCACCTGTTTGACCCGTAACGGAGAACTCCAATATGGATCCGTCTCATCCTCTTACGTCGCTTGTATTGTTGTGTCCTTTCAGCAATTCCACGAAGTTTCTTTTTTGAAGAAGTTCAAGTTTAAGCGACAGGACCGAGTTTACCCCAAAGAGGCTCCTGCTAAAACCCCGACAGAAGTCAAAGTAGAAGCTCTGCCCAATGCTTCCAGTGCTCCAATGGAGGCGCTGCCTGAAGGGGCCCCATCGGGTAAGAAAAAAGATCAATACAAAGTGTCATCTTGTCTGTACACTGAAAGGGTTTAGGAAAATAAAGTCAAACAGAATGGAGGCCGTCAGTACCTCAGTCACCCTGTAAGAGCAGTGTTAACAGACTTCCTTATGCTGGATGAAGCAAGGCATTGGCTGTGTTCAAAATCGTCTACTGACGTACTAGACACTCAATGAGTATATACTGTCTACTATATACTATTACTATGATTAGGATGGTGACCGTTCCCACTGAAGTATACTTCCAAGTTTCCCAAGATGCATTTGGAACCTACGACAAAAACCTGAAGCACACTGAGGCTAAATATCTTAATTTTCCACCTGTGAAAGTTCTGAAAGCATTTTAAGTGAGAAAGTGACCAAATTGAATATCAACATGTGGTCATTGGATCCATGAAACTCGCGGAAATACATCTCATGCTGACTTTTCGGAGACCCGCCATTGTGCTACTGAAAAAACTTCCGGTTAACTTCAAAACAAGAGCCCGATTTACAAAAGTGTTAAAAAGCTAATAGAAGACAAGAAGAGATGCTTTTGTTTTGAAAAGAGGATGTTTGACTTTTAGCTTGAAGCTGGTCCCAAGACCATTTTAAGTTCAGCTCGCAATGCATCATGGAGCGGTTGAGTATGATGATGAGTATGTAAACTGTGCATACTGAAAAAATGTCCCCATATAGTATTCATCCGTGTATTCTTTATGTATTCAATCTTTTCATTCTATCTAATATGAACGCACTACATACTCATTTTGACGACAGACTTAGTATGAGTAGTACATTAGTGACATTTCGAACACATACTGTGAGAATTAAGGAAACGTTTCTGGCTTTAAATACAGTTTGAAACATTTGGTTTAAAGGTGTATTTGTTTTGCTGAACAGACAAACCTCTGACTGGGTTGAAGCTGGTGACTGTGGGCAAACTGGCAAAGAACAAAGATGACCTGAAGGCAGCTGTGGAGGAGCTCGGAGGAAAGCTGTCAGGCACAGCCAATAAGGCATCTCTGTGCATTAGCACCAAGAGTGAGTAACGTTCCAACAAAACCGATCCATAAATACCCTTCTGTGTTTCAACTCCATTGATTTGAACTGAGATAATCGAGTGAAGTTCAGAAAGTGGCATCACTTTCTAAACATCTTTGGATGTGACCGCCTTCTGCTTGGATTGACTTAGTTTTCTCCACTTTTGGTTTCACAGAGGAAGTGGAGAAGATGACTAAAAAGATGGAGGAGGTGAGAGACGCCGGCGTGCGTGTGGTCTCTGAGGATTTCCTAACAGACATCAAGTCATCAGGCAAAGCGCTCCAAGAGCTGGTGTCGCTGCACGCCATCTCACCCTGGGGTGCAGAGGTCAAAGTTGAAGCACAGGTGCCGACGTCAGCCTCCAAATCTGGAGCTCTGCCTGCTAAGAGCACTGGGAAAGTGAAGGAAGAAGGAGGTAAAATGTGCATTTAGTATTAAAGGCTTGTATTGAAAGGAGGATAAAAGTATTTTTTAGCATGAGCAGAAAATTCCAGCACAAATTTACAAATAGTTACTTTTAACTGTGCAGGCGGCAGCAAAGCAAAGAAGATGAAACTGACTGTCAAAGGTGGAGCTGCTGTAGATCCAGACTCAGGTAGTCATGGAAACCTTGAAACCTCAGCTCTTGTTTAATTAATTTAATGCAATGATTCCCTTCAATGCTGTTCGATGTTTCCAGGTCTGGAGAACAGTGCCCATGTACTGGAGCAGAGTGGGAAGATGTACAGCGCCACTCTGGGTCTGGTGGACATCGTCAGAGGAACAAACTCCTATTATAAACTACAGCTGTTGGAGGATGATGTACAGAAGAGGTAATTTGAGTGATAGCAGAAGTATTTAGCTACGCTTTCAAGTTTTTCCACTTTCTGGTGGAATTAAAGTGGTTATACTAGGCCGGCTAAATCTATATTAAACCCAGTACAATAGAAATGTAAGGGTGCTAAAGTTTGATGACTTCCCAACACTTTGGCCAGGTATTTGTAACAGTGACTGGTGAAGTCAAAGTGATTGAAATTCTTCCCACTGTCTTGACTTCGAAGGTACTGGGTGTTCCGGTCCTGGGGCAGAGTGGGCACCACCATCGGAGGCAACAAACTGGACAAATTCCACGACAAAAACTCTGCCCTGGACAATTTCCTGGTCTTGTACAAAGACAAGACGGGAAATGAATGGAGCTGCTCCAACTTTACCAAATATCCCAATAAGTTCTACCCACTGGAGATCGATTATGGACAGGTACACAAGACACTAAATCTATCTATTATTTACATGTGGTACAACTGTTTTTGGAATTCTTGCTTGTGAGCAGGATGAGGAGGCAGTGAGGAAGCTGACGGCCTCAGCTGGCACCAAGTCCAAGCTTGCCAAACCTGTCCAGGAACTCATCAAGATGATCTTTGATGTGGAGAGCATGAAGAAGGCGATGGTGGAGTTTGAGGTAAATGAGTTCTAGAATGTTCCTTTTCGTTTAGCATTGGTTTTATGTAGCATAATGTAATAATTAGCTCAATTAGACCTTTTTTCTTTTGCTGCTCAGATTGATCTCCAGAAGATGCCACTGGGCAAGTTGAGTAAAAGGCAAATCCAGAAGGCTTACGCTCTCCTCACTGAAGTACAACAGGTTTGTTTTCAGCAACAGTCGGAAGATCTCGTATTCATTTGCTCTGGTGTCTTCATTGTTCACACTGTCATGTTGTGATTGCAGGCTGTTTCAGACTCTGCACCTGACGCCCAGATCCTTGATCTCTCCAACCGCTTCTACACTCTGATACCTCATGACTTTGGCATGAAAAAACCTCCTCTACTGAGAAGCCTGGACGACATTCAGGTGAGGTTACACACGTTGGTGTTTGTGGAAAGTGCGTGCATGCCTGCGTGCTTGCTCGGGTTGAATGAGTCGCACCACATCAAGCACAGGACTGATCCACAGTGAACTAAAACACATATAGTTGGTAAAACTTTATTCTTTCTTTGCAGCCTGGTACCAAATGGTCCACGGCCCGGGGATTGAGGACAATATGATGTGAATCATGACCATGTAGATTTTTTCAGAAATGGTCCTATCAGGATTATGCTAATATTTTAAAATGATCTTCCTTTTGTTTAGACATCCATTTTGGATGCTGGCATTGGTTTTGCTGAGCTAACTACAAAAGCTGAAAAGAAATGTGTATATGTGAGTTTTAAGGATTTAATGACCATATGTTGATTTCCTAGTACTTAGTCACTTTCTCGCTTAAAACTTTTTTTTAGAACTTTCAAAGGTGGCGAATCAGCAGATATATTTAGGATTATGTCGTTGGAACTTGGATCTATACTTCAGTATAGATACTCATATTTATAGTATATAGTAGACAGTATATACTAATTTGCATTGCATAGTACGTTAATGTGACATTTTGCTGCTAATGTGTATGCCATCTTTGATCACTTTGTCATTGCGTCCTTCCTTTTTTCCACTAGGAGTAGAATTGGTACCAGTATGAAATGTGGATGTTATTCCAACATGTTTACAGGTCGCATGAAAATAGATCATTACGATGAGGAGTTCCCAGTTATAAACCAGTAACCGTTCAGAAAATGCTGTAAAAGGAATAAAGCTAATATGTTATGGTTTCATTTATTCAGACTGGCAGTTTACAGTTGAAACATGTCAGGAGCTCAAATCAAATTTCCTGAAGAATGTTTGTCTGAATAAATGAAACCATTGCATATTATTCAACAAGAAGACAAAAGGAACTTGCTGGAATTAAGGAATAAAGCTGTAAGTCACATAATCATGAAGGCATTTTGGCAGCTTAATCGAGGTGAAAAGAACATTTTACTAAACACTTGAGATTACTCTATCTACCCCCCAATATATTGATTTATATTACCAGTATTTAGGAAGCCATTGTTGTTGTTTGTTTGTTTATTTTCTGTGTCCGTCCCCTCTTCATCCAGGGTAAAGTCCAGATGTTGGACAACCTGTTGGACATCGAAGTGGCGTACAGCTTGCTGAGAGGAGGCGCCCAGGACGATGAGAACGATCCCATCGACATTAACTACGAAAAACTCAAAACCCAGATCGAGGTAAGAACTTCAATCACCAAACACGGTTTAGTAGTTTAATAGCATTAATATGTAATGTTGTTTTTTCCTCTTTAAATCAGATTGTTGAGAAGAACACGAGAGAGGCTCAGATCATTATGGATTACGTTACCAACACCCACGCTGCCACACACAACTCATACACACTGGAGGTGCAAGAAGTAAGTGACTGTGACTAAATCCGTTATTTATTCAGAGGAACACGCTTACAAACCGTCCTCTTCTAATGTAATGTTATTTTTACCTCTCAGATCTTTAAAGTTGCTCGAGAGGGAGAACGTCAGCGGTTCCGACCCTTTGAGGAGCTCCACAACCGCCAGCTGTTGTGGCACGGTTCTCGTGCTACGAACTACGCTGGTATTTTCTCTCAGGGTCTGCGTATTGCTCCTCCAGAGGCCCCAGTCGTGAGTGCTGATTGGATGCTTCATTTTTGTAGCAGAAAAAAACATCCTCATTCATTCTCACAGGTTTGTATTCCATGTTAAGTTTCTGTTTTCTCCTTTCTCCTCCAGACTGGTTACATGTTTGGTAAAGGTGTTTACTTTGCTGACATGGTGTCTAAGAGTGCAAACTACTGTCACACGTCCCAGGCAGACCCTGTGGGTCTGATTCTGCTGGCTGAGGTTGCCCTGGGCAACATGTGAGTCATTTTATGGGTGTTTTTAGTTTTTTTTGTCAAACCTTAGGTCAAAGGAAGTAATAGTAATTTGTGTGTTTAATTTGCAGGCATGAACTGAAGAAGGCCTCTCACATTACGAAATTACCCAAAGGAAAACATAGCGTTAAAGGTGAGATACTTTATTTATTTAGATGAACGATTTATTATTAATCTTTTAAAACTTTTGATAAGTTTGGTGTTGAGTGCTTTATTACATTTATTTAAACTTTTAAAACTTTATTTAACCAGGAGAGTCTCAATGGCCACATTTACATGGGAGCTTTAATTCCTCTTTAAAGCAGAATAAAAGTTATTTCCTCTTTAAACCATGTAAACACTTAATTTCTAATGCTAATTTATTCCGAATTAAACTTAAATTCGAATTAAATGGCTGGTTTATTCTGATTTTAATTCCTCTTTCTTGTAAACATTTAACTTGCTTAATTCTGCTTTAAGTTCATTCGGGTTGTTCTGGGCATGCGCGATTTACTGCGATGACATAATCCAAGATGGCCGTTCGGACTAGAGCCGAGACTATTTAATTATATGATCCTTAGAATACATGGATATAATGAAAGGAGTGGATGGATGGAAGCATTAACATGCAGACCTTCACACGGACTTATTAAACACACACAGACCTTGGTAAACACGGTACATGGAACAGGCTTCACCGGACGGCAGGCACTAGGACCCGGAGGCGGAGTAAATGCATCCCCGTACTGCATTCACAGGCTGTAATATCACCAGTTTATCATTTTACCAGTTGTTAGAGCTACTATCTTTACCAGGGAGCAAATATTTATTCCTGGTGATTGTTTTCCAGGGTTTTACTGGACTATATTTACTGGTGATTAGCTCCTATCTCTCTTCCACTCCGCGGTCCAAAGTGAAACCGTGTGTTATTGTCGAGCTGTTGCTTCAAAACTACAATCAAAATAAAAGTGAAAACAGTTCTCATGTGTGGTCTTCTGTGTTATAGCCGACAATAAATGGTTTGTAGTGTGTTTTTCCCGATAGACGTAATACGTCACGTTCACCCTCTGTCCAATCAGAGCCTTCCCAAACCCCAGACCTAAAGCAGAATTAAATGTAGCCGAATAAACCAGTTTTTCATGTAACCCTCAATTCGAGAATTACTATTTCCACGTAAACACGAAGCAAAACACTTTAATTCAGAATTATTTAATTCAGAATAAGTCATTCCAATTTAAAAAAAAACATCATGTAACCGTGGCCAATGAGATTAAGAATCTGGAAGCGTTTAGGTTTAAGGAACTTAAGGTCCCACAGTGGATTTGAACCAGTGACCCACCAGTTACAAGCCATCTTCCTTCACCATGTGGCCAAAACTGCCCTAAATCAGTGCATTACTACATTTACAGTAGTATGCAGATTAAACAGGTAATAATTATAATGGTAAAGGAAATCTGTGTAAGCCTGAAACGATTTGTTGATTAAAACAATTAAGAAAATTACTCGATGCAAATTATGTAAAACAATAATACACTTACCGTAAGTTTGCCATGTAATTGCATATAAAACTAAAGCGACCATTACTAAATAGACGTGTTCCAGTAAAATCCCAGGTACTCTCTTAATTTTAAACATTTTAAAACACAACATTTTATATGTTAATATATGAAAAACAATGTAAATGTAACTTTGTTGCATACATTTTGATAAAACCCTTAGAAATTGATAGCAATGATGACTTAATTAACAATATTTTGTGCTTGGACATACTGTAGCTACAAGTATTACACTTTATCACAGGCAAAAAAAAATCTACTTTAATATTTGTTTTAGTTTTAAGGTTAATTTTCTGTTGAACTTTGGGAAAACTTTACTTTTACCTCAATGTAGCATTGTGGTTGTGTTTATTTAGGCATTGTTGTTTATCAGGCCTTTATTTTAGTAATACCTGTTAGAAATTATCTTTGTGCAATAAAAAAAAGCTCAAAGGGATTTTTGTGTCACAAATCTGTTTATGGAATAAGATCAAGAAGCATAAGCTCTGAAAAACGTGCTATTTCTCTTTAATCGATTAAAAAAGGGATGGATTAATCGATTACTAAAAGAATTGTTTGCTGCAGCCCTATAAATATGACTTTTATTTATCTCTTTTCTTCTCCATCCAGGTGTGGGTAGAACTGCTCCTGATCCAAGCGCTTCCGATACTTTAGACGGAGTGCAAGTGCCTCTGGGAAAAGGAGTCCAGACTCAGTTTGAAGACACAAGTCTACTCTACAATGAGTATCCTTTATTACTGATGTCTCTTCTTGGGTTTATAATATTAGCTCTATTAAGGCTTAGGACGCACTACACGATTTCTACAACCAGATTTGGGGAAAGGTGTGGCCAAATAATTAGAGACAGACATGACCTATTCAGAGAGACTCATTCAGTCAGGCAATTATTATTATTTAATCTGGACATTTTTGGATGTTTTCTGCATCCTCATGTTTTGTTAGTGGTTGGCAATAATTCATGTTTTTTTTTTACCAATTTACTGCCCCCTCCCTCCCCCTTACCCCCATATGTTATGTTGTGTGACCAAAGCTTAGTTTTTTTTTTTTAAAGTACCGTATATAATTCTTATTCTCAATGGGGCTTCATGTTTTCTTGTCTTGAGCACTATGTTAAATCCCAATTTTAATAAATTTGCTTTTTGTGTAGAACATGTCAAACTCAAGGCCCGTGGTCCAAATCTGGCCCCGTAAAGATCCCAATTCAGTCCGCAGGAGAAAGTGAAAATGACAGAGAAAACATGACTCATTATGTAAATCACCAACTAATTCAGTTGTTGTTATCTCAGTTTCTCCACATACACAAATTCAATGAAACTGCACATTTTCTTCCAGATCTCACAGTTTTCCCAGGCTAATATCACATGAGTCATTTTTTAATCTAAAATTGTTGTAAGTACTTTCAATTTTTCTAAAAATCCTACAATTTTCCTCAAATTATCCCCAAGATTTCCACAAATTAAATAAAAATTGGTCACAAAATTAAGGACATTTAAGATCCTGAAGGGACTGATATTTGTCACTTATTGCTTGGATATTGTCGGTGCCTTACATACTATTATACATGGAAGTGCAAACTAGGGTGTAAGAATGATAAAATTGCTTGTTTTACCGCCTATAATCTGCAGCCCACTTGAGATTAAACTGGTCTGTATTTGGCCCCTGAACTAAAATAGGTTTGACACCCCTGGTTTAGAGGATTGAAGTGGAAAGCAGTTTTTAGTATCATAAAATAATTGAAAAACAATTTCTGACTTTAACACATTACTGGTGAATTCTTCTATAAACTATCCTGGATATTTGATGTAAAATAAAAGAGCTTTAAACCATTAATCATTGACCTATGCTACATAGTCTGTATGAATGTCTTCCTTAACCCCGAACCTTTCAGATACATTGTGTATGACGTTGCACAGATCAATCTGAAGTACCTCCTGAAGATCAAGTTCAACTACCAGAATTCCCTTTGGTGAAACAGGGTGTGTTTAAACCTGTTCAGCTGAAAGAAAAAGAGAGAGAGAGAGAAAAGACCAGTGTTCCCACTAAATGCCTGGGCCCTGATTTCTGTTTTGGCAAAGGATTGTCGCTTTGCTGTTCACTTTATTACATTTTCATCAGGTTTAATTGACAGATGGTCTACCTTTGTATCACATTACACACAAACATCTACTCTCCGGTCATGGCAGGCGACGCACCCTGCAAAACACCAAACATGTTGCTTTAGCGATAAATTTGATTGAAACATTTCTTGCACATTCACAATTTTCAGTCTTTTATTTGATGTTATTGTCATTTATTTGTCTTTGGTAAAGCCGTAGTTGCCGTGGCGTAATGCTGCAAGTTTAGAGAATACAAACCCAAGCAAATTGTTTTACTTTCACTAGGGTTGTGCACTAAAGTAGCCACTAAAATGCACATTTCGTCTGCTGCGTGCGATAGCGCCGTAAACAGTCATGACATGTATATATTTGTTTTGTTGTTGATTTCTCAATACTGTCTTCCTTCTTGAAAATAAAAAAAAAAAAAAAAACATGCAAGTTCATGCAAAGTTGTCTCTAAAATACACATCCATGTGTCATTATTTCCCACTAACTTAAACATGATAAACAAAAGGAGCTGCTGAAAACATTAGATTGAAAAGTTAATGATTTGTTAGCTTTAAATTTACAATAAAACCAACATAGTTGAGTAGTATTGGGGATAGTAAAAATATGGCACTAAGTTGGAAAAATACTTAAATAAAAAGGCTACATATGAATTGTTTTTGTGGTTTAAATAATTGAACTCTTCTGAAATACAAAAAGCAGATGTTTTAAATGAAAAACAAAGTAAGCGACACCTTTTACTGTCATTTTAAAAATGTAATTAATTAATGGTAAATACACCTGTCACAACTGAAAGACTTGAGTGAGGCTGTAAAATAATAGTTTCAAAGTTGTAGCTAGCATGTAACATGACTATGTTTTATGGATTTAGTGTTAAGTAGATAACACATTTAAATATGAATACATTTGACAAAATATCAATTTTGTTATTTATTACAAATTATCTTAAAATAAATCAATATAACTTGCATTGAAAACGAGCAAGCATAGCATTTACTTAAATATTACCAAAAGAACCAGTTCTGATGCTTTTTAGTCAACTTCAACCGGAAGTATCACCCATAATCAGGAAGTTAACTAGGGCAGAAAGTAAAAGTAATCATTATTTATAGCAGCCCGTATGGGATTTGAAACAGTTGTATAATATTAAGCAAGAATATTTTAATTCAAAAACATGTTGGTATTTTTCTCATTAAAGGAACTTATTTACTTAATTCAATAATGTCTGCTCTTTAGGCCTTGATTATTTTTTTTTTGATTTTTTTTTTCCCCCTTCGTCATATGCTAATGTCTATATTTCTGTGTCGTCAAATGTGCGTTAATGGAGGTTTTAGGCGTCTTTTGGAGACATTAAACCATAATAAATGGTCAAACTGCAGTAGAGACTGCGCATAGACCCAGAATGCATCCTGACGAGCTCTTTGAAAAAGCGGCGCGGCTCATTCAAGATGGCGGAGATGGACCAGCTGTTAGACGAGAGTGAGTAACAACACCTATCCTACGAGCAAGGTCCAACTAACGCACACGTACCCCATAGTCTTCCGTTGAACACCTAAATATCACCTCTCTGTGTTGCTTATATAGTAGTTGGTGTAGGTTTTGAGAATACTTTATAAAATCTAATTTTGAGTCGGTTTAAGTCAGCTAGCGCTGGTTAGCACCGGAGGCTAACCATGGCTAATGCAGGAGTTGGACAAGTAACTTTAGCCTACCGGGTAAACAAATACCGCTAGCCTAGCTTCGAGCTAACGGACAAGCTTTACATACAAAAGACATTTAGTAATGACTGGACCACCACAGCGCCATGAGTGATGAGTTTATCTTTGTTTTTGTTGTGTGTGTGAAATAATTCCCAATGTGTTAAGGCTGGTTTTAGTTGGTTCACCTGCCGTGGGGTTGGCATTAAGGGACACAGGCTGAAACAGTCGAGATGGACATTATATCTTCTTTCGAACACAATCTGCTTGTGTCCACACTATTTGTGTATTATTTTCTATGTAGGAATTGTCAAGCCGGTGTGTTAACAGGCGTGTTTGACAGCTCACATTAGAGATAAAGGCCTAAAGTCCGCTAACCCTGACTTGCTGCTGTCAGTGCCTGTCGGATCTGTCACCCATCCACTGCCCTGTAATCATACACCGTAATATTACACTATGTGGACTACTTAGTTTATATGTCAAAGATGGAAGCAGTTCGGATGCAGTTACCAAGCTGGTGTCTTATGTAGAGGTGTCCCAATCCGATATCAATATTGGATATCGGTCCGATATTAGCCTGAAAACGGATATCGGATTCAAATTCTCCGATTTTTTTTCCCCAATTAATTTTTTATGTGTTTTATTAAATTGTAGAATACTGTAGATATTATGTTGAAGATTAAAAGTTATGTAACCAATTGGTTAATAATAAATGAGTCAGTTTTTCTCATCCCTACTGTTGCTGACTATTGTTCTGTGTTTGAGTAACATCACTTGATCAAGCCTTTTCTAACATTCCACACTACAAAATAGGTCATTATTATTTTTTCATGAAAGAAAAAAAAAACTATGTATGATTCATGCTGACGGATACGCAAGGCTGCAATATCGGTATCATATCGGAAATGAAAAAGTTGTATCGCGACATCCGTAGTCTGATGTTGACTTTGTGATATTATGCATTTATTGTGTCCTGTTTTGTCCTCGTTCACAGGCTCCTCAGCAGAGGCACTCGTCAGTTTAAAAGGTATGAAGCAAAGTTTCTTTAATACATTTTCATTAAAGCTTTTAACACTTCTTCCCCTGGTGCAGCAGTTTCACCAGATGGTTTTAAACCCCATTCCTTTTTGTATAGTTAAGAGAATAGTATTTATTTTGGGGGGCTTTCTGTGTATTTCAAAGTATCTAATTGATGAATTAACAGTTTGAGTGTTCTACAAAATATTAAAAAATAAATAAAAAATCCAGCAAATGTTTTGTGCACCTGTGAAATGTAGTCAATGTTCCTGTCATTTAGACTGATATGATTGTTGTTTTGATTTTCATTTACAGAGGGCAGTTTGTCCAATACTCTGAATGAAAAGAATAGCTTCCCCAGAGCTCACAACACCAGGGGTCGGCATTCCTCTCTCACTATGGACACTGTAAGTGATGGGGATGTGAATCTTTGGGTGTCTCACGATTCAATTCGATTCCGATTCTTAGGGTCACGATTCGATTCAAACGATTCTCGATTCAAAAATTGATACAATGCATAGTGTGTTAAGGCAAATTATGACATCACAACAATACAGTTTGTATAAGATAATTCAACTTTAAGACACAAGGTAACATTTATTCATGCTAAACAAATACAAATTTACTTACTGTACAAGAAATAACTTGCATAAAGAAAATTGCCTAAATAAAAGCTTCTTCTAAAAGCTTTATAAAAGCTGCTTCTTTCTTCCAGAATTAAGTCTCAACTCTCAGAAAATAAATTCAAGGTATACACAAAAAAAAGTGGCATAAGAAAAAGAGTGGAGGAGGTGGGTATCGTGGCCCCTCAGCCTCTTAGGGCGCTGGGGCTGTCGGCTGAGTCAATTTAGAATATTTTCTATTATTATATGTGATTTTGTTATTGAGATAAAATTTTCCTCTCTCCATCCCTTTGTTCTCTGGGTGTATGCTGTCGGGTTATTGTCATTTTTTTTTTTTTTTTTTAATCGATTTTTGAAGTTTATGAATCGATTCAGGATCATGGATGATTAGAATCACGATTCTTATGTTAATTGATTTTTTTTTTCCCTCCACCCCTAGTAAGTGATGTGCTTTCAAAATAATAAAATGCATCGGTCAGATGAGGGGTAAAAAGAGTACTTTAGTTTGTAGGAGCTATTTTCTAGGTTTATATTAAATTTATGTATGTTGATGTGAAGTCACCACGTGACGCTTCATTAGTGCGGCAGGTTCGTAGGGTGGGCGAGAACCAGGAATGTACGGTATAAGGTTTTTTTACCTGGAATCTGAGTGACACGAGAAAACGACAAGTTGTCAGCACTTTGTAAATATTGGAATAACCCAAAGAAAACACAAATAATGCTTGGATATTGACTTTCTTTAAACTTGCGTAAAGTCCACTTTAACTGTGTGACCTGGACATTGATTGGAGTTTCTTGCGACAACAGCTTTTAAATAAATTTAACATCTTGTACTATTGGTTAGTCCTTACAGTTATTTCTCCTCTGTCATTTTTATTTGGGAATCTTGGTGGATGTGAGGCCTTATTTACTCTTTTGTGAAACGTATTTTCCTTTGTTTCATCATTGGATTCCTTTGTTCTGCAGCCCACACGGAGCTCAAAGAGGAGTCGTTCTTTTCGGGATGAGGATGAGCTTCCCCACACACAGCAGCGACCTCCCTCCAGGTCCCCTCGGAGAAGTCAGCGGGTCACCACCACCCCGCAGGTTAAAACGGCTAGACTATACAAGTTTTGCAGTGTTCATATTGTATGAAACAGTAGAATCTATCAGAGAAAAAATGATCTTAAGGTTTTTGGTCCTGTGTGCTTTATTATGAGTTAATCATACCATCCTAAAAGAATGGGCTCCTTTTAGGAAACCTTGTAATTTATTTTCCTAAATTTTTAGTAGAACTTGGGTCGATCAATTTTTGTTTACGTTCAGTCACTAATGTAAGTTTGAGGGGTTTCTTTTCATTTTTGTCTCCTTAAAAATAATATTTAAAGTATGACTTAATCAGCCTTTTTACTTGACCACATTAGGATTTTTTTTATTTTCTGTCCACTTGTGTAATAACCTATGCATTAAGTACTAATTCCTCTATGCTTTTTGCAGAAGTTCTCCAACATTGTGACACCAGATAAAAGGGCGTCCCAGAAAATTGGGCTGAGATTGCGAAACCTCTTAAAGCTTCCCAAAGCTCACAAATGGTGCATCTATGAATGGTTCTATTCCAACATTGACAGGTAAAGTATAATTTTCACCCTCCAAATGTTTTTTAAAGGCTGTAGAAATTAAACTGACAAATGTCTCATTTAAACATATGTTTATTTTACTGTTGTTGCAGAGTTGGACATTTGATGGTTTTTGTTTTTTTAATAAAACACATTATTTAAGTTTAATTATCACAACCACATATCTTTGGTTTTAACAATAGTAGTTATGCAATCAAATTGTACTCATGTTTTTTTTCTCTGAATTTTCTTAGGCCTCTTTTCGAGGGTGACAATGAGTTTTGCCTCTGTCTCAAAGAAAGCTTCCCCAACCTTCTAACAAGAAAGCTGACGAGAGTTGAGTGGGGAACAATCAGGAGACTGATGGGAAAACCTCGACGGTATGCTGGGATCTCATAATTTTGATTTTAAGACACATTTTTGTTGCAAACTCCATTAAAAAAAAAAAAACAAATAATGGCTGTTCCTGTGTTGCAATGGGTGCGGTTTTCCAGATGTTCTTCTGCTTTCTTTGCTGAGGAGCGAACAGCACTGAGGCAGAAGCGGCAGAAAATGCGTCTGCTGCAGCAAAGAAAACTGCCCGATGTGTCCAACTGCAAAGACCTTCCCGATGAAATCCCTCTGCCTCTCATTATAGGAACCAAAGTTACTGGTAAGATTGCTTCTAACTTTGTTTATTGTGTGTTTTTTTTAATTAGAGACTTAAATACGCATACAATTCAGCTCTGTCCTGATAAATTATAAGAATAATGATTAACTAGGGATTTTTCGATACAACTTTTTTGCTTCTGATACGATACTGATATTGCAGCCTTGAGTATTGGCCAGTAACAATCCGATACGATAGCAGCACGAATCATGCATACTTTTATTACTTATTTTGTAGTGTGGAATGTTAGGAAACGCTTGATCAAGTGGTGATGTTATTCAACAATAGTCAGCAACAGTAGGTATGAGAAAAACTGACCCATTTATTATTAACCAATTGGTTACATACATTTTAACCTTCAACATAATCTTTACAGTTTTCTACATTTTAATACATATAAAACATTGTGGAGATTTTAGATGCAGTCCGATAAAATCCAATATTCGTTTTCTGGCTGATATCGGACCGATATCAATATCGGATCGGGACACCCCTACAATTAACCAAAGATGGCAAATAATTATTGATGGAAAAGCTCCTAAAGTAGTATTTACAATTAATCTATGTACAAACAAATACTTTTGTTTTTAGGTTCACTCATTAATTTCATGTTATTTTACATTTATTTTATTTTTTTAATTTCCAAAACTGTCTTTCTCTCCATAGCTCGACTCCGAGGTGTCCACGATGGGCTCTTCACAGGACAGATTGATGCAGTTGACACTAGTGCTGCCACGTATCGAGTCACCTTTGACCGCACTGGTCTGGGAACACACACTGTGCCTGATTATGAAGTCCTGGTAAGCTTGTTACTGGACTGAGTCACTGTTTAAAGCCCATTGATCCAAATTCTAAACTTCCTTTTTATGGTTTTTCAGAGCAATGAACCCACCGACACTATGCCAATATCAGCGTTTGCCCAGACTCATCGGTCAGCTCGCTACATGCAAAACCTCATGACTCCGCCGAGAGGGCCTTACCCTTCTGTCACCACCCCTGTTCAAATGGTACTTCATCTCAAAATGTTGTTTGTTTTTATTTTTGTGACAGTTTCATTATTTATTTTTTTTTTACATAATTTGTTTTTAGGTTAAAATTATTTATTTTATTTAGGAAGCTATGTTGTATGGAGACCCTGACATCAGATATGCAGTACATCCTATGCTTGTGTACATGTATTCATTAGCTGATCATTGTCTAATTGACAGGATAATGACTCTCTTATCACCGACTCTCCATGGAGAAACAAACTGCCTGGAGCTGATGGAGATACTCTGGGTGGATTTCCTGTTAAATTCCTGATCCAAGTGGTACCTTGTTTCCTGTCTGATGTGAAACTAAAAGATGACATTCTAAAATGTTGACATGGTGTTTGAACAATTTTTTTGTCACCATTAACAGACCAGACTGTCCAAAATTCTCATGATCAAAAAAGAGCACATCAAACACTTAAAGGAAATGAACACAGAGGCTGAAAAACTGGTATGATCATTAAACCTTATCAAGTCTATTGAATATATTTTAAGATAAAGTCTAATTTCTCTGGTTTACACTTATTTTTGTGTGAACAGAAGTCGTACATGCTGCCGATAGACCTGGATTTCCAGCGGAGGTATGCTACCACTGTGCTCAACCTGGAGCAGCTGAATAAAGATCTCAATAAAGTGCTCTACGAAGTCCAGCAGTTCTGTTGTGAAGTAAGTGAAACAAATCTTCACATGAATTGTTTAGATCTCATCAATGATCAAGAGACAAAGAACGAAGTAGTTAGATTTGTTTTCTAATCTTGCATCATGACTTGTTCAGCTTGCTCCAGATCAGGGCATGGTTCCAGCTGATCAACCCACTGAACTCAGGTTGCGTTGTGAGGACGAGGCGCAGCAGATGGTGCAGATAAAAGATCAACATCCAAACGTGACAAACACCAACCTTTCACATCTCATTTCTCGCCTTACTGCACTGCTTTTACAGATTAAGGTAAAAACAAAGCGGAAAATTATAACTATAGCATATTGTGCTCAAGCAGGCATGACCAGTTAAGTAGCACAATATTTTCTATAGGGCAATCAGACAGAAAAATTGGAATTCACATTCTGAAACAAAGATAGTGTTCTGACCTACAGTACAGGGCACGGAATTGCCTCACATGCATGTTTTGGGGCAATATCAAGCATTTAAATGCTATTTTTCACCGGAAAGTGGCTGATTGAATCTCTAGAAAGTGTGATGTGCAATTTCACCCATAATCCCATTCAAAATCTTGCGGTACGTGTAACTGTTCGTCTGATGATCGTGTTATCCTGTGGTTGGAAATTCATGCAGAGCTTTATCTAAAGTGTGTTTTTAATGTGTCGTGATGAACAAGCAGTTCATATTATTATGACTGCATTCAAATATGAAAATAATACATTTTATTTGTATTGCACTTTACACATGAAAACACATTTCAAAGTGCTACAGGTAAAAACACAAAACATATAAAAGCAGCATATAGGAACAGTAAAAACAGCAAGAAAAGACAAGTTTAGCTGTCAGTGTATCACTATAAATGCTGATGAGTTTTACCTGGTGACACATAACGACACAAGCATTCCACCTCCATCACACTGCTGTGTGGGATTCCATGTGTCCATGGTATTGTTCCTGTTAAACGGGTGTTGGTGAGAGTCTGGCTCACGTCGCTCTAGCTATGTAATCTCGCATGATTTCAACATAACTCTCGTTTTATTAAATTTGCTGAAGCATATCAAATTATATTACGAAATAAAAAATATTTAGCATGTTTGGTATGATTTCAGGAAGATTATAATAGCCAGTAAATTCATCTAAACAGGTAAAGACAATGAAACTTTTTGTTTGGTACAATGAATTACAGGTTGATTATCAAAATAATTATAATCTAATGAAGTTCTGTTGCCTTCGCCAAGGAATAGGGAACAAGTAATTAGGAATAATTTTAGGAATAATATAGATCAATGCACAGTTTTAAAAATGTTGCTTCCTCAATTACCTGAACAAGTTTTATGTGAATCTGATCTGGATTTTGCATTTCATTGCAATTTAAAAAAAAAAAAAAAAAAATGGGGGTCCCCATACTTTTGGACCTACTGTATCATTATTAATGGAGTATTTAAAATGTGAATGATCATGGTACCATGATCAGGAACACTGATCCCGATAACTGACAATATCTGGCAAAGAGGAGATTTGGCGTTTGGCTCAGGTTTGTGCTCTGAGTTCTCTTCTTTCCTCCATAAAACATTAAGATCAAAGTGGATTAGGAATTTTTCTCTGAATATCTACATTTCTAAAGTAATTTAGTTATTTGTATTATAAAACTACTTGTCTATTCATCTTCTGTACTTGCGTACTCATCTCAAAAGGCTGAGTCACCCTGAACAGACAGACAGACAGACAGAGCAGCTGGACCCGAATCCACAAGCTCCTTGCTGTGAGGCGAGTTGCATTACCTGTTGCATCACTTGTGATGATCTAGACATAAATTTTTTATGTCCTCAAGTTTCAACATCTGACTTGCATAACAACACAAACTAAAGAAGCACATGCTAAGGAAGATGGCAAAACTATCTTCTTCTATTGTAATTAAATAGAGTTTAGTCGTTCCATTTGCGTAACAATTCTGGCATTTAATCCGCAATCCATAATCTAAGATCCATTAACAGTTGGTTTTTGAAACTAAAGCTGCTGTATTAACTAGTTTGTCCATGCAGGACAATTTGCATTTAACAGTTTTTTTTAGTTTTTTTTAAATTTATTTGTTTTTTAGAGGCAAACCGTTAATGTTTACTATAGACTTTCTACACCTTGCAGAACAAATAACCTTTTTAATATGTATGTTTGACAACCATGGCCAAAATCTTTGTTCATGTTGCACTCATTTAAAGTGAGCAGCAGCTTTGTTTGAAACTGGCAACACTTGGATTGCTTTTTTTTTTACCCGCCACAAAGTCTGAAGGGAGATATAGGTTCGTCCGTCCGAGTTAAAGGGGACAGCTTTTCTCAGAAACCGTTTAAGGTAGGATAACCAAATTTGGTGTGTGGCTTCAGGCTATCAATATCTTGTGGAGTTCGAAAATGAGAAGCGTACAATTATTATTTCCAGAGTTATTGACCTTTTTCCGTTTTTTGGACTCTGTTCGAGGTATCGTCAAAGGGGACCGCTTTTCTTAGAAACTGTTTAAGATAGGATAACCAAATTCAGTGTGTAGCTTCAGGCTATCAATACCTTGATGGAGTTTGAAAATGAGAAGCGTACAATTATTATTTCCGGAGTTATTGACCTTTTTCCGTTTTTTGGACTCTGTTCGAGGTATCTTCAAAGGGGACCGCTTTTCTTAGATACTGTTTAAGATAGGATAACCAAATTTGGTGTGTAGCTTCAGGGTATAAATACCTTGATGGAGTTTGAAAATGAGAAATGCACAATTATTTTTTCCAGAGTTACTGCCCTTGTTCCTCTTCAAAGGGGACAGCTTTTCTTAGAAACCGTTTAAGGTAATTTTACATTCTGATGTAATAATATTTTCTCATGTATATATGGAAGTTCTTAGATTTAGGACATTTAGAAAAAGGTTGAGTTATAATGACAACCAATCTGGCGGGGGATGTTGATGACTGTTTTTTTTTTTTTTTATTTAGTAAATGTGTGTTAACTGTCCCTTCACTGTGTTTCAGTGTCTAGCAGACGGAGGAGATCTGAATTCATTTGAGTTTAAATCGCTAACGGACTCGCTGAATGACATCAAGGCATCGATTGATCCCTCCAACCTCAGGTATACAACCCTGTTAGCTTCAATCTCATTTCAAAAAGAAGAGTAACATTTAGCATAACCAACATCAGTTTTTGTGTCTCGTCTTTTGTTCTCCATTTATGTTTAAATAGTTGGATTTGTTTCTCTTTCTTCTGTCAGTTGCTTCCAGAATAATGTGGAGGTCCATGTGGCTCACATTCAGAGTGGCCTTAGTCAGCTGGGTAACCTGCACGCCTTCGCTGCCAATAACACTAACGCAGTCTGAGGACGTGTGTTATTCCCACCACACTCAGGCTCCTGCTGGACTTCTGCTACTTTTTTATCACTCTGAAAACTGTCGCTGTCTCTTATCTGTTCTAAAGATCAACAAAGAATTGTAAATGTTGTCATCATATACATTTGAAAGTATGTTTTTATTGAAACTCAATTCTGTCCCGATTTAAACATCCACAACTGAGTGTGAGCCTTTATTTTAATGCAATGTCTCCAAGGCAGAAGTCTCACATTATTTATTGGTTTAATGTGCCAAGCATTGATTCAAACTGTTTTATGGTTCCTATTTATTTATTCACCTGTTGAGCGTGTGTGGTTCTGAGACTTTTCTTAGTCTGTTTGCCCTCTTCATGTTGTCTTCTGTTGCTTCACTGATGTTAAGCACTACACACCGTTTGTAGATTGTTGATAATTGTATAATATTTTCTCATTTGGACTATTGATATTTCTGTGGCATATTGAAAATGGCTTTTGTAATTTTGTGTGCACTGAAAAAAGTTTTTTTTTTTTTTAATTATTATTATAGGGGAATTCTGGGGTTTTGATACCTTCATGTTAGCGTTCTCCCATTTAGCATGTCTTCATTAATGTGTTCATAAAACTGTTTTTAGGTTTGTAAAGTTGTATATGGAAGCGCCACGGTGTACATAAACATTGTCTTTTATATTACACATGTTGCAACAACGCTTGAGCATTTTTGTTTTTATTGTCAAATATACATTGTAAAAATCAACACTTTTTTCTTTTTATATACAGTTTCTTTACAGTTCTATCCTGCGTGCTGTGTATTATATCACTATGAGCTCTTTTGACACTTCACATAAAGCTACTAAAACCAGACATGGCTTCACCCTCCCATTCTGTATCAGAGTCAGTCAGGTCCTGTGCCTGCGAGCTGTGAATGGAGTGCAGGGTCTTGAATCTCTCCTCAACGGCGCTAACTTGTGGATACTGCATTTGGCCTGAGTTCTCTTTGGTCGATGACCTGCTGAAGTTATTCTGAGTGGGGATCGGAGGAATCACGACTTTCATCTCTGGTCCAATCGTTTTGTTTGGTGGGAAATTGTCATACTCCACTAGAACCTGTGGGCGCCTGTTTCCTGTTTCCATGGCATCGACTTTGTGCTGCTGATGTTGGCTTTCCTTCGAATGAAACTGGACGTATGGGCCTGGAACTGAAACGCTCATCTCGTGCTGCTTGGGTTGCTCAGGCTTCACTTTGATGGCTTCCTTGTTGTAGATGCAGGAGCCAGGCGACTGCGCGTAACCACTGGATTTGGTGGAAATGCCGGTCCTGTGCATGTCCTCTGTGTTTTGGTGAAGTGGGGGCCTGAAGTTGTCCAGAAGTCCCAAACTTCCTGTTCTTTGAGCCTCAGAGCAATGGCTGTCATACCCTGGAAAGGTAAATGAAGCAGTTAATATATGAGAATATAAGCAACAATAAACATAAATGTTTGTATGTGTAGTGACCTTTCTCTGGTCCGTTTCTAGCCTGCACGTTGGACACTGAAGAGCTAACCTGGCGACGGGATTTGGCTCTCCTGTTTTGAAACCACACCTTGATTTTTATAAAACAAAATAAGAGTTAAAACCCCTGTGACAATCTGTTAATTAAACAAGAAAATCACGCCTCACTCGTACATACCTGGATCCTGGACTCTGGGAGGCCAGTTAGAGCCTCCAGTCTCTCTCGTAGGTAGATATCTGGGTATTTAGTGTCTGCGTAAACCCTCTCTAGAACCTCGATTTGTTGCTGCGTAAAGTTAGTCCTTTTTCTCCTGTGGGTCAGCATTGCCACACAATTGTCTGCCCGTGGAGCAGCGTTGGAGTTAAAGAACTTGGTGACATCTGATGCTCCAAACTCTGAAAACAAACACGTATACAGCTTTAGCATAAAGATTCTAAAAGAAGTGAGTTCTGCAGGGTTTGTTCAGCCTGAGTCACAAAAATGTGCAGATTAGAGCAAGACTTAAGCAAAAAAAAAAAAAACCTTATCAACTACCAGTGCACAGTTTAATATAACCTATTTAAAAAATATATGTTCCTAATGCAGAGGTTCCCTACCTTTGTTAGGTTGTGACCCCATTTTGAAATTACAAATGTCCCTCAACCCCAGACATTTCTTTTTCTAGAATTAGTTTTTAATCATGTTATTTTAATCCTGTGTTACAAATGCAGTGTAGCCAGGATTAGTGCACAAAGTGACACCAGCTCAGACATTTTTTTGAACAAGATATTTATATAACGTTTAGGTATAGAAAACAGTTCAACTGTTCAATTTAAAATAAAATTTTTTTTACACCAATTACTAGACACTTCAGGTGACCCCACATGAGATCCTGAACCCAAGGTTGAAAAACACTCATCTAATGAAATTTAGTAATAAATAAAATCTGAATAACATATGATAAAATGGCCCAATATATTTTTATTCCTTTTATTGAAAATCCGTCTGCAGGCCGGATCGGATCTCATGACGGACATGAATTGACTTGCGGGCCTTATGTTTGAGAAAGGAAAAAAAAAAAAGCATTGATTTCATGTTTTGTGTTGCTGAATTAGTGAAGATGTACAATATTCTCTTTATTGTTTTCCATTTACTTTATTATTATAGAATAGATTCTTTTTCCTATCTCGTGCTGCAAATTTAGTTGAAAATTGGAATTGAAATGTTCCCATTCAAACCTATTGGAACAGTGAACACAGCCATTATGCTTTTAGTCATTATATTACAGTTTACTGTAGTAATTATACTGATTCCAAGGGGTACAGCTTATTCCTCTCACTTGCATCTTCTTAGGGAAATGCAGTTCGTCATGGTATTTTTAGGTTTTTTTTTTTTGTTTTTTTTTTGTAGATTAAAGTTAATGTAAAATGTGAGAACCAGAGCTGGAACTGGTGCATACATTTATAGCAGCCACATTGTAAATATTATGAGCTGTGCTTAGAAAGGTTAAAAAATATAAGAGAGTAAAATCCTGAAGTGGATGTCCAACCTGAATTCGTCCTATTGCTCATTTGTAGAGTTCTTTCCTGGAACATTTGGAAGTTGTTCAAATCCCCGACGCGCGTATTCCCATGAACCGCAGACATGCTCCGCTTCGTCCTGCATCCAGCATCTGAAAGCGTCCACAGAGAACGTGTTGGAGCTTTTAATCCTCCTGCGATCAAAGGTGACGCTGTGCGGACGTGTGAACACGGGGGAACATGGGGGACCATCGGCAGAGACTGGCACTGCAGAGGACGTCTGCAGGGGTGCGAACCTCATGTCTGCTGACTGAAGCTTTAATGGATTCTACACTCTCAATACACATCCCAGAGAAAACATTTATCCGCTTTGGTATACATAAAGCAGCTGATAATGGACCTGTAGGCTTCAAAGAGAGGAAGACATGCGTTATTCATTTATTTATGGGGCTCAGATTGTAAGGTTGCGTATTGTAAAATAAAGAGCAACATTTAGCAACAAACCACGTTTTAAAAACGTATGTTTTTTTTTGTTGTTTTTTTTAAATGTTACCTTTGACAGGATTTACAGCAATATTTGTGAAATTTGTCAATGTTAAATCTAAATGTTACAATGAAATATAACTGTTAAATCCAAATGCTAAATGTTAAATCTAAATGTCACAGGTGAAACTGAATATTTAGCTTATATGCAAATTTACTGTTTAGATTTGTTATTTAACATTTAGATTTAGATTTAACATTTAGCATTTACATGTAGATTTATTATTTAACATTTAGATTTAGATTTGACATTCAGATTTTGCATTTAGATTTAACATTTATATTTAAATGTAACATTTATATTTAAATGTAACATTTATATTTAACGTTGACATTATATTTTACGAGAGAAAAAACATCACAAACTTCACAAATATTCCCTTTTGTGTACTTTTGATCAGATTTACAGTAATATTTGTGAAACATGTCAATGTTAAATCTAAATGATACAATTAAATCTAAATGTTAAATCTAAATGCTAAATGTTAAATCTAAATATCACAGGTGAAACTAAATATTTAGTTTATATGCAAATTCACTGTGTAGCTTTATCATTTAACATTTACACTTCAAATTTAAATTTAGATTTAACAATTAGATCTAACATTTAGCATTTAGATTTAACATTTATATTTAAATGTAACATTTATATTTAAATGTAACATTTATATTTAACTTTGAATACATTTAAATTTCACAAATATTGCTGTAAATCTGGTCAAAAGTAACATAAAAAAAATGTTGCAAAAAGTTGTTTATTTTATCATGCGCAACAATCGGCACCCCATGTTTACTGTGTAAATTGTGCATTGTAGTGACAATAAAGTTTTTTCTATCAATCAAGACAACCAAATCTGCATCCAATTATAAAAAAAAACCCTAATCCAAACTAGTTTTGTTGTTGTTGTTGTTGTTGTTGTCATAAATCAATCCTGTATATTCTTAGTGTTGTAGGACATTCTTTTTGTTTACTTAATACTTAATTATGCAGCCTACTAGAGATAGAAAACATATACATATTGTTTGCATAGTCAAATTCACAAAGATTACATTTGAAAAAACACAAACTTGTCACACAACCTATAACAAAGTTAAACTATGTTATTGTAAATTCGAAATACCCTCTATTGTTTATCAGTTATCTAAATAGTATAAGGGTGCCTATTGTAAAGTTGTGCACGCTAAAATAAACAGAAACTTTTGGCAACATTTAGGAACAAACCACATTTAAAAATCTCAATCTTTTTATGTTCCTTGTGACCAGATTTACAGCAATATCAGTGAAATTTGTGATATTCTTCTTCTTCTCGTAAAAATATAATGTTAATGTTAAATCTAAATGTTGTATCTCAGTCTAAATGTTAAATATTAAATCTAAATCTTACATCTCAATGTTACATTTAAATCTAAATTTTAAATGTAAATCTTAAATCTTTAGATTTAATATTTTACATGTAGATTTAGATTTAACATTGACATATTTTTACATGAAAAAAACATCACAACTGTTTGCCAAAAAAAATTTCAAAATGTTTTTAAAACATGGTTTGTTGCTAAATGTTGCAAAAAGTTGCTGTTAGTTTTCGCATGCACAACTTCACAACCCATAAAATAGATCTTCACTTTCAGATTTCTTTATGAATACAAATAAAATGGACAATACACATTGTTTGCTTGAATCATCCTCTGCATGGACTTTCCTGCTCCCAACAACCCATGTGTTGTGTTTCAATACTTCCTGGCCCCAGTAGTGTCAACAAGGTCAATCTCAATACACAATAGTTCAAAAGTCCTCTGATGTGAGCACCAATAGGACTAGGTCATCTCCATTTGATTCAGAGGTGGATCAGGTAAAGTGGTCAGGTAGCAACCCAGACGGGTATATTTTTATATTTAGACAACAATTGCATTTACTTTCACAGTCAAAGCATCTTCAGCGCAATGCTCTAGGACTATTATCTATGTATTTTGTGCATACACTGGCTGTCTGCTGGTGGTTTTTAATGTTGGTTGAGTTCATCATTAACGTAGAAACCTGAAATATACAAAAGGTCCAGAAATTCCATGTCGGCTTGTTTGAATATATTTTATTATAACCGGCTAATAATCCACTGTAATTCAGACACTACACATCAGACAGTAAAAACACTTTGGGATCAACATTTACCATTTCCAGCCAGCTTTTATTTTCTTTATGCAAAGACAAAAGTGTGTTCACACCTGGAAAGTCTCAGCCTGTGATTAATCTTCATCTCCAGGCCACTATACATCTAACCTGAGCACAGACAGGTAAGAGGTATTCACATGTTTGCAGTGATGCATGCACTCGTTGTGTATTAGTCAAATGGTTTATTCAGCTGGAGTGCATTTAATATTATAATTATCCTAAACAGGACATTTGGAAACACATTGTGTCATGGCAATGTGGTCGGTGTTATGCTGAATGGGAGTAAATAAGGTTGGAAAAAAATATTACATTTTTAGCTGTAAAATACTATGTCCACTTCACACAATTTGTTAAATGTTGTATTTTATTTTATTTATTTTTAAAGCCATACACCAACATAAGTGGTGATGGCTTGTTATGATATTGAAAGGTGAGAAAAAAATATGTATTTTTTTTTTTTTTGAGATTCTCCCCCCCGGCAAGAATCTCAAACTCCGCCTATGCCTTATTGTGCAACAGTGACAAGTATTATAATCTACAGTACGTTATGGTTAAACTAGACCAGCATGGGTCACTGGTGGCCCTCGGTCTAATTACGAAGTAAATGCACAAATTAACTCCAAAAACCACACAAAATGACAGCAAAAAATACATAAAAGGACACGAAAAACAAAAATGACCAAATCACAAACAAATGTTCAATTCAACTTTATTTATATTGCGCAAATTACAACAAAAGTCATCTCAAAGCGCTATCAAAATATAAAATTTGTAATAAAAAGGAAAAAAAAAACAACAAATCCACATGAACAAGCATCAGCGACAGTGGGAAGAAACAACTCCCTTTTTAACAGGTCAAAATCTCCAGTAGAACCAGGTTCAGAGGTGGCAGCCATCTGCGTCGACTGGTTGGGGTTAGTGGACAGAAGGACCAACAGAACAGGATAGAGAGATATACTCTCAGCGCATTCCAAACTAGTTGAGCTGTGATTCATTGATCAGGAACTGTCAGCTCCAGCATCTAGACACCTGAAACAGAAAAGAGAGAGAAGAGCGAGGAGAAGGCACTGACTGCAGAAAAACATGATACACTATTAGCAGGTCTGCCTGCATGGTTATGGGCTTTGTTCCTCGTGATTAGGTTAATGCTATTATACTGTATAATATAGTTATTTTTTTAGCTTGTTAGAAAGGCAACAAATCTCTTCCCGTAGATTGGTAATTACCATGGCGTTTAGTAATGTCTATCTCTGACGGTGGCTAAGGAGCCGCGTCTCCATGGTCTGTAGATACAGCCATTACAGACGAGACCTTGTCCAATCTAGTGGTTAGGTTAACGCCATTATACGGTTGAAGATAGAAAATAAACTCTCTAAAGTTTATTAACTTCACCATTATCAAAGGGTTTGTTGTCAAATGGCAACAATGTGACTTGAAATTTAGAAGAGTCAGCGCCAAAGCTGAAACATTGTGTTTAACGTCATTCTTACTGTAATTTGTGTTTATTTGCTACACAAGGAAGATAGCCATTTGCTTGATGCCATTTTTGTTAGGAGGTATGTTTTTGCATGGTTGCTGTACGGACAACCCCCGGTGCTATTGGTACGGTTTACCGAAGTACACGTACGTAGCGTCTTAAGGTTAGGGTTTGGTTATAACCCAATATCGCAACGATTTTTATGGATAGGGTTAGGGTTAGGTTTAGTCTTAGTCACATGACGTAAACTGGCCAATGACTGACCTATGAGGGGCGCTGCCGCTGCGTACGGATAGAATGTCGGTATATTGATACGGCAACCGTACGGAGAGCCACTGCCTTTTTGTTATGCTTTGTTTATCGTTGCTCCCCAGCTAATATGCAGTAATAATAATAATAATAATAATAATAATAATAATAATAATAATAATAATAATAATAATAATGCAGGTGTTTCTATTGAAAGCCAAAATATTAACATCAGTCATTGTTGTGTCAACAACTTTCAATGTGTGAAAAAAACAGAAATGTCACTTTGGCAGTGATTTTGGGGTCAGACCGACGTTAGTGGATGAGAATACCGTTTGGATGACTTACAGGTACAGTGTAAAAAAAGTGTATAATAGCAATTATAAATATATATATTTTAAGTAATATATTCAAATTATGGTTGATTTTCTTTTTTTTTACCAATAAACGATTATTTGGGCCATGCATTTATTTTTGCAGGATACGTAAAAGTTGCGTGATGACGTCACAGTCCGTTGGCTCGCTGCAGTCTGACCTCTGCCTTTAGATGGCGCTATGTGGGTTACAGACGGTCAGGGCCGGATTTTCCGAGCATCCTGAACGGAAGTAGGTACGTGGCTGCTTCAGCTGACAGTCTCTACATGATGGCGACAGAGGTTCAGAGCGGCGACCTCGACAGCGCGACTTCCAGCCGGCTCGAAGTTTCCATCGATGGCCTCACCCTCAGCCCGGACCCGGAGGGTGAGCAGAGCCCGGTGGTGGATTTAGGACCCGTCTCCGAGGAACCCGACAACGAGACGCCGGGTGCTGCGGGGGGCGAAGATGGAGAGTGTGCCAGGTCTACCATGGAGGGGAAATGGGGCTTTCCTCTCAACGAGTTGTACGGAATGGCTCTTAAATTCTTTAAAGGTATTCACTTGTTCTTACCATTGCTTTGCTTGGTCATACGGGTTTGGTGTTTGTGGGTGGTGGCTGTTGCTAGCAGGCTGCTAACTTGTTAGCTTGTAGCTGTCACCGTCAGTGCTGCTGCTGTCAAGACATTACTTTATTGGAGTGGCTATACATACGTAGCTGTACGGACAACCCCCGGTGCTATTTTAGGGTTAGTTAGTCCGTAACGTGGGTTAGGGTTAGTCAGTCCGTAACGTAGGTTAGGGTTAGGGATAGGGTTAGTTATTCCGTAACGTAGTGTAGAGTTAAAGTTAATTAGTCCGTAGCGTAGTTTAGGAATCTATGCATTAATAGCAAACAGAAGTACTGGCCAATGAGGGTCGCTCACGTGACCTTAACTGGCCAATGAGGGGCGCTACGTACGATACTGTTACGTACAAATAGCGACTGCCTTTATTAGCTCCACGGCTAACGCACTGCTGGTGCGGCTAACTGGGCAGCTATCGGCTCTCACAGAACAAACCACGCCTGTATTCTTAAAACCCTTTTACTGAATTCAAACGTAACATGTAATTTTTTTTAATGGGTTAGTGGTTTTGTTTGGGAAGAAAGGCATGGAATGATACTGGGAACGCTCGAGGCTTGCTCGGTATAGAAACTAAATGCCAGCTCTTCGTTTTGGCTAAGGAAGTAATTAAGGCTTTTTGAATTAATCCAACCTCGAAAACTGAAGTTCTCAGTATTGTGAAGTTGTCCAATGTTGTTAGGCTGTGTAATTACACTGAGTAATGCTTTGGAGTTTGGCAAAATGATCAAATTGCAATCCATAGAAAATATTTGGGAATTGCACATTAGCAGATCGGAAGGTGATTAAGACACAGTTAGATGTGTGTGTTTTGGGGCATTACAAGTGATTTATATATTTTATCAATTCAGTTTTACATAGGCAAACCATTGTGGAGTAGGGATAAGTTATTAGCAGTAGGAGTTTACATTCACACTAGTTTGCAGCTGTCATTTGACATCTTGATCTCTTTGGACACAAGGCTGAGCATATTATGATACTCCACACAATAAATCAGTTGTTGGTACAAAACAATAATTTAGCAGGGATACAATGCTACTATTATTTAAACTATAATGATGAGAACTGCACTAAATATTACGGAAACCGAAAAAACACAACTTCTGTATATATCACAGCTTTTCCTGACAATCTGTGCAGGAGCTATTTCATATTGAATCAAATATCCATCTTTTCTATAATGGCTTTTCAGGTGATGGATAACAAAACATGACCTATCTGGGAATCATTGCCTTACACATAATGCAGCCCTCTTCCTCTTCTGTTGGTATGTTTTGTTAGTTTAGCTTGTATTATTCTAGGTGAGCAGGCCTAATCGGTAGAGAAGTGGTGGGTCTATGTTTTAATTCGATGGAGTTATTGTCCATTGGAATTAGCCAATAGGACCAGTTGGGAGGAAATTAAAAGATTGACACTATTATTAGTGCTTGACAAGTAATATGTTGAATTTCTCATCTATTTCCTCCTCCTTGCTAAAACGACCTCATACTTGAACATGGCTAATGCATGTACAGTAGGCGTTTATGTGGAATCAGCAGCAAAGGAACAGCGCCCACTATGAACCACAGGAAACCCACACAGGATGTTGCGGATGGCCGCTATGATAAGCATCCTTTTTCTTCTAGTTAAATGCATCATATTAAAGGTGATTCATGCAGTCTATATTGTGCAGACCTACTGCAAAATTACATTTGTTCTCTTATATACCTGCATATTAAGTTAAGTTTGGTATTAAGGGTACTCTGTCATCATTTGTTTGTTTTATCATTATTATTGCTAAAGGGCACTAAAAGACTATATAAAGACTTAACTATAGTTGGGTTTTTTTCTGTGTGGAAAACATGAATTGCCCATTCATTTTTCCCAAACCACTTTTTATCTAGACTTTCTAAAAATTTTTGGTTTGTTTATTCTGGTCAAAATTAAAATGTTTAAATGTATACATATGCACACAAACACAGAACAGCTGAAACAAAAGGTGATTGATTATTAACTTAATACGTAAAAGGTCAGAAAAGGTAAAGACTGAAGCTTTTGCTTTCTTTTTAAAAAGCACACTATCATTAGTATATACCTAACACAAAGCCATCAATGTACTACAAAAAAGTGTCAAAACGGTATTTAAATGTGTGGTGGTGTTTTTTTTTCTTTTCTTTTGATATAGTTTAGTAATATAGCGTGTATTCAACAATACATATCTCATTCTATGACAATGTCCACCTGATATTAATGTCTGACATTGTTGGGGACATTAGTTTATCTCTGATTGAAATACATCATTGAGTAAGTTGAACATTGTTATTGCACAACACTTTGTTTAGTATTGTAATATATTAGTTTCTTATTATCAGTCTTTGTTCCTGCTCTTAGTATGCAGATAGTGTGTTAGCACTATTTTTTAACAGAAAACACTCTAAGTCATGGTTAACTTTGAGTTTTACTATTTTTTGTGTAACCTGGTGAATACTGAGCAAACCGGTTTGAATGGCAGCTTTCTTCATATCACTGTAATAAGGGCTTTGTACTACTGGTACTTGTAAGCATGCCCAGTAGGGTCAGGTCTTCTTGCTTGACTTGTTTCCACAAATCCACTTTCTTGCCTCACTGCATCTCAAAAAGTCAGTTTTAACTCCAGTAATCTCATCGGGTATGTGTTTTCTAAAGGAAGAAAACCACAGTGGTGCTTCTATAGAGACTGCTATAACTAGCCAAATGCTTTTGTTGTTGCTACCATCTTTTTTTAGGCAGAGAAGAGAGAATTTGATTTGCCTCAAAATAGAAGCTAACTTTCTACCTTTGGTGTTGTCAGATAAAGATGGGAAAGCGTTCCATCCGACCTACGAGGAGAAGCTTCGACTGGTGGCCCTGCACAAACAGGTGTTGCTCGGCCCCTACAACCCTGACGCTTCACCAGAAGTCGGCTTCTTTGATGTCCTGGGGAACGACCGCAGGTAACACCTGGATACGAATCTCTGGTCACGTCTGAACTAAACACAAACAGAAACTATTGGCATGTCAGTTTTATGAATTCAGACAGAGGCAATACTGTTCTTGATTAAGGTTTATCCAATGAAAGTGTTTTTATATTTCACTTTTAATCATGTAAATCACTTTGAGTTACCCTGTGTTGGAAATGGAGTATAGAAACTAAATTTCCTTGCTTTCTTCCCTGTATAGGAAAGAGTGGGCCTCCTTGGGTAACATGGACAAGGAGGAGGCCATGGTAGAGTTTGTGAAGCTACTCAACAAGTGTTGTAACCTCTTTGCTCCATACGTCACCTCACATAAGATTGAAAGGGAAGAGCAGGAGAGGAAAAGGTACTTTAACCACACACACACAATTTTACAAAGGCTTATTGGAAATACAGACACAATCCTGGTCAGCACCTGATAGAACGTTGCGTACATTGCTATGTGACCAAACACTCGTTGGTATACCTGGACAATTACTCCTCCATCCTAAAACTAAAACCTAGAGCAGGGACATCAAAGTCATTTCATTTCAGGGGCCAAATACAAAGCTGCTTGATTGCAAAAGAGCCACAGATTTCAACATTAGTGCGCCCTAGTTTGCTCTATATAAGTATACATGAAATACTAAATAAGGATCGACCGATATGGATTTTTTACATCCGACTTAACCGGTGACCGATACGGACTGCCGATTTTCTTGAGCCAATATTTGGAGCCGATACTACTTTTTTTCCGTCAATTTACATCATAAAATGTACACAATGATGATAACAAAAGCTACAAGTCTCAATTAAAAAAAAAAAAAGGAACATTTATTGAAATTAAAAAAGGTAAAAAATAGAGTGAGACATCTCATGAAATATTATGAAAGATCTGTTCGTCCTTATCCTGACAATAGCTTTGACAAAAGTTGGCCTGACTGAAAATATATTTTAATAACAGGATTATTGAGTATAAAGATATAGAATTATAGTATTAAACACAAAAAGAAACCATGAATAATAGTCAATTCCAACACAACCCCAGAACATGCGCATTAACCAACAAACTGTTCAAGTTTCTGCTCTAAATTGCATCAACATTAACTAATTATTCAAACAAGTAGTAAACTGCTTCTCAAAGTTTTAAAAACTTCTTCTCAGCACAGCGCTGAGTGAGAAGCAGAAAGAGAGGGAGCGAAACACACACATGCCAAACCTCCAGCCAGTTGCTTGTTAAATACAACTGTGACAACAACATGGAACCACGGAAGAACGTCAGCTAAGTTAAACAGTTAAAAGATGCTTTGGAAGCTTAAAACTTGCTGTTGGGGTTGAAGAGCTTCTGTCACGCTCTGCTAGTTTGGGTGGAGAGGCTCTGAACTCTGCAGCCAGAACCCAGCAACACGGAGCAGCCTGTGGCAGCCGCTCTGTAAATAAAGTGGATCGGCGAACGCAGCAGCGCTCAATGGCCGATGCCGTTACACGTAAAACGTGCAAAAATCGGCTGATTAAATCAGCCGGCCGATGAATTGGTCGATCACTAATGTATGTAAGAAACCCGACAATATCCAAGCAATGATAGATATCAGTCCCAACAGGGTCTAAACTTTAAATTTCCTAGATTCTGCGACCAATTTCTATTTTATTATGGGGAATATTATGTAATAATATCAGGAAAATTGACATTAAAATTGACTGCAATTGTGCGATACAAGCACAAAAATATTGAGTTTCATTTACACAATTATTAATGTTTTCTTTGTCATTTTTACTTTCTCCAGAGGGCCGAATTGGATGCTGTAACCTGTGAAATTCCAAAATCCTCTCACGAAGATTCCCATTAATATGTCCCAAATTATAGAGCTGTCTTTGATAAGAATTAGCCACAAATGCAATATTTTTGCCTTTTAAAGACAAATCATAAGAATACACCTCTCTCGAAAGAACTGCTTGGAGTCCGTCACATCTGCATTTTAATTCCCGTAGGAAAGAAGAGGAGGAGCGTCAAAGATGGGAGGAAGAAGAAAGGGAACGTCAGAGGCTGGAAGAGGAGAGAAGGAGGCTCGAGGAGGAGGAAAGGTTGAGAAGAGAGGAGGAGGAGAGACGACTGGCCGAGGAGGAGAGACAGCGGATTGAGCAGCAGAAGTACGTCTTTAAACGGGGGCCATTATTGTATCGTTTTCTCTCTGTGTTTTCTAACCAAACCATTTCTCCCTGTATCACATTAACCAGACAACAAATAATGGCTGCATTGAATGCTCAGACAGCCGTGCAGTTTCAGCAGTACGCTGCACAGCAGTACCCCAACAGCCCAGAGCAACAGCTGGGCCTCATCCGACAGCTGCAGGAACAGCACTACCAGCAGTACATGCAGCAGCTCTACCAGGTCCAGCTCGCCCAGCAACAGGTACGGTGGAAGACCAGTGCAATAAACTGGAGTTTATTCTGTTTAAAGCTTCTTAAATCATAGTCTTTGTTTGATCATAGGCAGCTTTTCAGAAACAGCAGCAGCAGCAACAACAGACTGACTTCATCATGCCAGGAGCTGTAGATTCCAGCAGCTACAACGGTGGTGAAGCCAACCCTGCCTCAGCAGGAGGAACGTTGTGTAACTCTTCTACACTTGCTGGTGATGAAGTTCCAACAGTTAATGGAGGCCAGTCAGATTCCTACTTGGAGAGTATGGAGCGTGAGCCTGAACCTGAGCTGGCAGAGGAGGTCTCTGAGAACGGCCCTTTATTAGGTTAGTTGGTCCTATTTGTCTTTGTTGGAACACATACATATTTATAGTTCAGTGCTTAGGGGACAAACTGTGACAAACAAAACGCTAAACTCTATTAGAAACCTGACTCTTTTGCTATGTCCTTGCTGATGTGACTGGGAGGGCAGAAATGAGCTGCAACAAGTGATGTCTGATAAGGAGGTGGATTAGCTATCATCCAGTCAAGGTTTGGGCGATCTGGACCTAAACTCATATCTCAATATTTTTTTCTCAAAATGGCGATATAAGATATAAATCTGGATATTTTTTAATTCAAATAAAGTCTGGTTAAATGGTTAAATTTGCTGATGCAAAATGTCACAGAATCAGAATCTTTATTAAACCCTGGGGGGTAATTAGAATGGCATATTAAAAAAAACAACACTACTAATAATATCATACACACACAGAAAAAGGAGCAAGACTACGCAAATAAATGTGCAAATATATGTATAGGCACATTTATTAACAAACGACTGCGCACTTTTGACAGCATGTGTGAGTGAGTTCTGTAGTGTGGCTTGTTTAGGGGAAAGTCTGGGTTAGGACGCATTCACAAATCCATCTAACTGTGCTTTTCATGCTGTATTTTAACACAAAATATGCTATAAAATACTGTATTTTATATGAATGTAGGCAATATTGTAATTTTCTATATTGCCAAAATAGAAAACTCTATGTATCTTGAGTCTCGATATATTGCCCAGCTCTAATGCAGACACACAGGCGGCTCATCTGAAGAACCCAAAACACACACTTATGGGCTGTCAATAAAAATGAAGGGCTTTTGCTTAAAATGCACAACTCCAATATGAACAAAAACCTAACCAAATAACTGCGTGTATGTGCTCATTACAGCAGACTCCCCTCCGGTCATCGCTGCTCCCTCCATGTGGACTCGGCCACAGATTAAAGACTTTAAAGAGAAAATCCGTCAGGACGCAGACGGCGTGATCACAGTGGGGCGTGGCGAGGTGGTGACGGTGCGGGTTCCCACCCATGAGGAGGGCTCGTACCTGTTCTGGGAGTTCGCCACAGACTATTATGACATCGGCTTCGGGGTGTTCTTTGAGTGGACGGATGCTGCCTCAGCATCAGTCAGTGTGCACGTGTCAGAGTCCAGTGACGAGGATGAGGATGATGAAGGTACGGGTGTTTGGTTTTTACTTACAGTATGTATTAGCTGTAGATTTGTATTTATCTATAGCAGCACACCAGCTTCACTTTTGGGTCATTTTAAGCAGTTTTTCATCCTAAAAGTAAGTTGAAGCTGGTAAATAACGGTTTAATTTGATCCAGGTAAAATAAAACAGTGGTTTTGTCTATTTTTAGGGTTTTGACTTTGTCTTTTGTGTGGTTTTGTTGTTGTTTTGGCAGTTTTGTCATTTTGTATATTTTGCTGCTGTTTCGTGTATGTTTGTCTTTTAGTGTGTTTTTTTGAGATCGATTATATGTGGATTTTATTTTTTGTGTTGTCATTTTGTGTTTTTTGATCATTATGTTTTTTTTTTGTTGGTAATTTTAAGAATTTTAATTTTTCTATTGTATATTTTTTGATCTATTGTGTGTTTTAAAAAAATGTTGTCGTCATTTTGTGTATTTTTTTTTGTCATTTTGGGAATTTTTGTTGTTCTTTTGTGTGTTTTTTTTTTTTTTTTTACCATTATGTGTCGTTTTTATTTTTTGTGCTATTGTCATTCTGTGTATTTTTGCTGCTGTTTTTGGAGTTTTGTGTATTGTGCTGGGCTTCAATTTTCAGGGGCCGCACAAAATTACACAGAGGGCTGCATGTGGCCCCAGGGCTGCCAGTTGCTCATGTATGGAATAGAAGATGCCAAGGAGGATTTTAGTCCCAATCATTTAAGAAGAGAAGCTGCCAGTCTAAGACAAAGCCATTCAAAACGCACCTCCTCCAACTCTCTTTAAATCCACATTGTTGTCTCGGTGTGTGAATGCTGCAAGTCATTAAGGAACAGCCTCTCATGGTGATGAATAATTGACCAGCTTCATCATCGTTTACACCACAGTTTTACTGGGATGTTATCAACAGTGTAGGTTTTCTACTGGTCAATTTCCTTTATAAATATTTCCTGTGGCTTTTTTCAGGTTTGGGGTCAATTACATTTTTCACTTACAAATACGTTTTCAATTATCCATGTTAAATTACAATTCAATCACGATTACAGTGAGCAGCATTTTTTTCAATTACAACTAAAATTACATTTTTTTTTTTTTTTTATCCTTAGAATGTAAATTACAATTAAGTTCTCAATTGCTAAAGTTTAATTGCAATTACTTAGCCTGAAATAAATAACCTAATAAAAGTTAACCTACCTCTTGTGTTAGCTTTCTGTTAGCATGTCTTAGGATAACGGCTCCTAAATCAGCTGTAAAATACACTAAAAACAAATATATAATTTAGTTTATATCTATTGGTTATCTTGTTAGGCTTCCCAATCAATGAAAATATATGTTTTAATATTATTAGTGTGGGCATCTGAGACTTTTTTTGTGTCAGTATACCCCTCTATTGTTTACTGATTCCCCAGTTTTGCGTTAAATTATAATTGACAATCTTTAAAGACTTTTTGACAATTACAAAGTCAGTTATCTGACCTCAATTACAATTTAATTACGACAGCAACAGATTTTTAAAATGATAACTACGCCATAATTGTAATGATTTATAATTACGTGATTACAATTATAATTGACTCCAACCCTGGCTTTTTTTATTTAGGTATTCTTCTGAACTTGATCCACCTCTCTTTTCCCCACAGGTGACCCCCCCACTGAGGAGGAGAAAGCAAAGAAAGAGGCAGGGAAGCCCCAGGTGGATGAGATAGTGCCGGTTTATCGGCGGGACTGCCATGAGGAGGTTTATGCAGGCAGCCACCAGTACCCGGGCCGTGGAGTCTACCTGCTCAAGTTTGACAACTCCTACTCACTCTGGCGCGCCAAGAGTGTATTTTACAGAGTCTACTACACCAGATAAGCCTGAAGAAAGACACGTGGGGGGGGGGGGCTCGTACTCTCACCTACATTTGTGTAGATGAGAGTGGTGACGGCAGCCTGAAGTTGTGTGTGTGTGTGTGAGTGTGTTGAAGAGGAAACACCAGAGGGAGACAAAGAAACATATCTGAAGAAAAGGACAACATACATACATACCCAGGCCCTATATTGTGTTTAAGAAGAGGAGTGTGTATTACTGTTATAAAGCTGTCTCACCACCTGTCCTGTATGACTAATGCTCTCATGTCCAGATGTTGCCACTTTTCGTTCATCGTCCCCCCCAGGCGTTTTGTTGAGTCCCTTATGTCCAGCGTGGCCTTGTGGCTGCATCTCGTGATATTACACAAGTGAGGTTGAGTCCAAAACTCTGCAAACTAACATGAACTGTTTGTTGGATGAGGCGATAGATGAGATGAGACAATGTTGGAGATCCAGTTTTACTGCTTTATTATGACACTATACATTTCACACAAAGATCTGTAGTCTTTTGCCGGGTCTCGTTCACACAATAAAATCAAAGGAAAGCTTTTTTTTTTTTTTTGGTTGAGCATGCAACGAACATGCAATGAATGCCTTGGAGGATTCTCTGTCTGAATTGTTCTTCCACTAACTCGCCCTCCTGGTTTGTTCAGATGTAGGACAGGCTTTGGAAATAATGAAGTTAAAGGTGAAACGTTATTTAATTTTTTCTGTGTTGGGAGCCCTTTGCTTTTGAAAACAGATTTGTCAGAAGAGGAAGTCTAAAAACAAATTTCTTTATTAATATTTTTGCTTTTTTCCTCCAAATGTTCATTAATGTGATTGTATGTTTCCCCATCAGTTAATTTCTGAACGTTGTCCATGGTTTTTCGACCTCACGACAGATTGTTACTGTGCGCTATCATTCATTTGTGGATTCCTTAATAAAATAATTGTTTGGGGTTTTTTCTCGTCATTTTCAGTATCAGCTTGTTTTTCTGTTATGTTTTTTTATATTAATTCTGGCAGAGGTCACTCGCAAGCTTGTTTTAGAGGCCGTAACACACTGTTACAAAAATTAATTATCCATATTGTTAAGTGTTTGGTTTTATTCTGCTCATTCTGTTCTCTTGGGCCACTGTTGTATGACGTGTACAATGCATATGCTGTGACTTTACTGCTGTTCCTTCCTCTGTGTGTGTGTGTGCGTGCGCGCGTGAGACTACACTTCAAAGGCAAAGATGGAATTCATTGCGAGTTGCTTAAGCCGTGTTGTCACTGTCAGTGCTTGTTGGAATTACTCCCAAACAGTGATTTCTGTATGAAACGATCACGTCTCCATCAAACTCATGAAATGCAGAGGATTTGTTTCTCATCTCATACCAATTTGTTCTATAATTCATGAATGCTCACCAAATGCTTTGAGTTGTTTAAAGCCTTGTTTGTATATAATTCTTTAAAAAGGAGTTTGTTTATGGGGTTGTTCTTTTTTTGGTTGTTGATGAGGTATTCTTGAATCAATGCACTGTAAATTAAAATGATACATTTTACCACCAACAAAGGTCCACGACTCGTAGAAAGTGTGAAACTTTAAGATTCTATTAAAAGGACAGACGGAAGAAGCTCTTTGTTTTTGTAACGTTCCAACTTGTTTGGGTCTCTTTTGAGTTGCAAGATCCGTTTTTTTCTCTTTTTTTTTTTTTTTCTTTTTTGCATATATTTAATCTTGATTAAACTCATCTTGATCTGTAAATTGGACGGTTTTAATGTTTCTTTTGCGTCTCAACGTGTCTTATTTTGAACTGTTTTGATCCAGCAAAAAGAAAATACACCTTGGAGTGAATTAAAGGCCTGTCAAAATAAAAGTTGCAATGCTCTGAATTGAAAAATGTGAAACGATCAGGCTGGTCTTCCCTTTTTCCATCAGCAGCAAATTTGTCATCATCCAACCCTTTTCTGTGAAATGTAGTTTTATGCTGAGGTTGCAGGAAACCAATGAGTACATCCCTTTAATGGAATGCTGCATCAGCATTCTAAATAAATGTTAAGCAACTTTTTATGAGGGTTGACTAATAAGAGGTGACTATTTACCAAGTCTTAATGTTGGTATTAAAACTTACAGGCACCAGAGATGGTGCTTTTATAAATGGGGGGAAAAACACTACTAAAAGTGGCAGAAATAAACAAGAAAAACACAAAAACCTTGAGATGATTATCTTGCTAAATCTGTTATCTAGATTTAATAAAATACTCCTTGTGTCTTTAATAAGTCTATAAATACATTTAGTATCTTTGATTAATTTTAAAATATGTTTACAATGTGTTTGAATTCACAATAAACACACATTTGTACTACTGTTGTAAAATTCATTTGTTTTTGTTTTTTTAATGAGGAAACAGGCTTTAGTGATAAACATTCTTTCTCTAAATATAAAAAAAAATATTCTTGGAATGCAATTCATTATTACTGGTTGGTCACCCTGACAACGATTGATATTTTGCTCTTAGAAATACCAATAAAAAATACTTGGAGGACACTTAGTTGTATTCATCATGTTTAGTAGCTTTATCTATTAGGGATGTCCCGATACTACTTTTTAACTTCCGATACGATGCCGATTTTGCATCCTTGGGTGTTGGTCGATACCGATATCGATTTGATACATCAGCACCAATCATACATACTTTTATTACCTATTTTGTAGTGTGGAGTGTTAAAAAAGGCTTGATCAAGTGATGTTACTCAAACAGAGAACAATAGTCAACAACAGTAGGGATGAGAAAAAACTGACCCATTTATTATTAACCAATTGGTTACATACATTTTAACCTTCAACATAATATCTACAGTATTCTACAATTGAATTAATATATATTGGAGATTTTAGATGCAGTCCGATAAAATCAGATCTTGATTTTTTTGGCTGATATCGGATCGGGACACCCCTATTATCTATACCATGGGTGATAAACTCTTTTTAATTCAGGGGACAAATGTAGAGTGGTTTCACCTCAAGTGCACTGCAGATTTAAAACAGGGAAACAAACAGATATCAGTCCCTGTCCTGCTTTCTTTAAATGTCCTTGATTTTGTGACCAATTTCTATTTAACTACGGGAAATGTGAAAGATTTAAAAAAAAAAAAAAAAAAAGAGTTCTTTCCACAATTTCAGATAAAAAAAAAAAAAAAAAAAACTGCTGTCATGTCATTGAAGCATGTAGGAAAACTGTGTGCCGGAATTTCATTGAATTTGTGTATTCAAAGGGACTGATATCTACTAGGGATGTCCCAATACAACTTTTGTGATATACCGATATTGCAGCCTTGCGTATCGGCCGATACCAATATTGATCCAATAGACAGGGTCAATACAGGTTCAACATGCATTCATTCCCGAGTTTGATCTTTTTGAAAGTGTAAATCAGAAGCTGAGTCCCAGAAACACATGAATCTGTACATCATATTCATCAGTATCCTTGGCAACCGTAGGAAAAAAAAAATTAATTCTACAAATTATAGAAAAAGACATTTGTGCAGGACAGAACAAGCACGATCATACATTTTTTTTCTCCTTTTCTTTAATAAAGTAACAATGACTTATTTTGTAGTGTGGAGTGTTAGAAAAGGCTTGATCAAGTGATGTTATTCAAACAAAGAACAATAGTCAACAACAGCAGGGATGAGAAAAACTTAACCAATTAGTTACATACATTTTAACCTTCAACATAATATCTACACTATTCTACAATTCAATAAAATAAATAAAAATTGAAGTGGTAAAAAAAATTCTGAAATTTGAATCCGATATCCGTTTTCAGGCTGATATCGGACCGATATCCGATATCAATATTGGATCGGGACACCCTAATATCTACAACTGATTAAGTTGATGAATTATGTTTTCTTTTTTCATTTTTGCTTTCTCCTGAGGGCCACACTGGATGCTCCGAAGAGCAGGATTTGGCCCCCGGGCCTTGAGTTTCACACGTGATCTGGCCCATTTGCACCTGAAACACATCAATCAAAATTATCGACTGTCATCTTTGGTTTCACGTTGTTGATGTTTGATCATGTTTTTTTTTCTCACGATCATTGGGAAATATTTACAACTACACAGCACGCCACTTTGCAGGTAGGATTAGGGGTTGTTATTTACCGTAACTCACTGGAAATGGAATAAATCTGTTACCAAACCATTTAGTCTGACATGTACGACTGAAAATGTTCTCAGTCGTTTTGGTACATTTCTCGAATCACCCTGAACATTTGCACAACGGTAAGTAGTAGTAACAGTAACTACAAACAGATTTACAATGGCACATGTTGTAAGTGTAAAAGTGTTTTCATATTTGTACATGTGTCAAACTCATGGCCCAGGTACCAAATCCGGCCCTTTGAAGCGTCCAATTCGGCCCGCAGGAGAAAGTAAAAATGACAGAGAAAACATGAATCATTTTATAAATGAAACTCAACAATATCCTCACAGTTTTCCCGGTGCTTATATCACATGATTGCAGTCATTTTTAATGTTTAACAGCTGAAAAAAACTCAAAATGTTCACAAAATCCTTTAATTTTCCTCAAATTATTACATAATATTCCCTTTAAATCAATAGAAATTGCTCATAAAATGTAGGAAATTTAAAGTGAAGATCCTGTTGGGACTGATATCTATCACGATATGGTTGGTTTCTTACATAATTTTGGATTTTATGTATACGTAGAAATGTAAACTCGGGCACAATAATGTTGAAATGACTCATTTTTTACACATAAAATCTGTGGCCCACTTGAGATCAAACAGCTCCTTATTTGGCCCCTGAACTAACATGAGTTTGACGCCCCTGGTTTAAAAATTTTGTAAAAGTGTGTTGCTCAAAAATGTTAATTTGTTGTGGCATTTGTAAATAATTTTTTGCACTTCTCAGCCACCGTACATTTCTGATCTGATTAATGTACCAAAGCCAACCTGACAGCTTTGATTGTTGTTTATATCTGTATTATATTTGTGTTATTATTTATCTTATTTTATTTTTTCTACTGTAATGTGTGCACTTGTATTTAATTAACTTTCTTTGTTTAGTGTTTATTCTTTTTATTTGTAATATTTCTTGAGCCTCTGTAACGCAAGTAATTTCTCCCTGGGATAAATAAAGTATTTCTACGGAAGAGGATTAGGGCCACATGTTCATTTTTTTCTTTGGAGTTCTGACTTTTAAGTGTGAATTATGAGATTAAAGTCAGAATGCTGAGATCAAAACTCAGAATTCTGTAATTAAAACTCAGAATTCTGAGATTAAAGTCAGAATTCTAAGATTAAAGTCAGAATTCTGATAATAAAGTCAGAATTCTGTGATTAAAACTCAGAATTCTGAGATTAAAGTCAGAATTCTGTGATTACAACTCAGAATTCTGAGAATAAAGTCAGAATTCTGACTTTTCTGATTTTAAAGCCAGAACTCAAAAAATAAAAATCCACATGTGGCCCAAATCCTTTTCCGTATATTTCTAATTCTGATTCCACCGGGTTCGGTGCCTCGTTAGACCCAGTCCTGGTTTTCCCTCAGACCTCCACAGGTTCAGGCCGCACGGTGGCAGCGTGGCTCCGGTCCAGTGCCTACAGGTGGTTGTAGTATTCTCCAGGCTTTACAGAGACTTTTCCTACTTTTGCCAGTGTTTTGTGCCGTGCTGCTGCACCGTGTCCGCCTGTCTGGATTTGAATAGTCTCTGTCTACAGTGAACAGCGGCACAAAGTCCCCATGCCCATGGAAACAAGCCTCAGCCTGGATATGGCGGGACCGGAGCCCTTCTCTGACTTTACACTGACAGGAACCGATAGAAGACTGCTCGTCTTGTTTTAAAACTCTCAAGGATTTTAACTGGGATAGTTTTCCTTATCGCTGGAGTTATTGGTTTGAAATAAATATGCCATTTTATCAACGGAGCATCGAGCCGCGGCGTGTGAACAGGTTATCGCCGAGGAATGGACCCACAGCCTCGGGGGAAGCCGCCGGGAGACGCCGGTTGAAAAAGCCGGTGTTGTTCTCGTCCTTGGACGAGGTTAGCTGTCAGTCACTCAGCAGCATTATTCACCAGCTCTCTGACCTCTCCAGACACGCCAGCGACATCTTCCTGGGCATCGAGGTGGAGGCAGGGCTGGTGTTCAGGAGGTCCTGCAGGATTCAGGGGCGGCTGCGGTTCCTCCAGGACCAGGTCTCCACCTTGGATGCCAAGAAAACCAAAATCCGTAAGTTTGCACTGCTGCTCACTCGAATGTATTGCTAGTGATACATGTTATTTTCTCCACTCAATGTAAGTCATGCATGTGAGGTCGATGAATCGGCTTGAATCGATTTTCCTGGGCCGATATCGATTAAAAAACCTTAAAATCGATTATTTATTAATGCATTTTTTTAAGTTTTTGGTTTTTTTTTTGCTCTTGGTTCAATTCATAATGTAAACAATAATATTTATTTTATTTAGTAACACACCAATTTAGAGTTGGCGTGGTCCCTCATTGGCCAGTTTAGGTGAGGTGCATCACGTGACTTAAAGTTCCGTCAGTTTTATTTGAGCTCATATTTATTTTTAGCAACCTCGCTAACCCTTTTATTTTAGCCCTAACTCAGGAAATACCCTAAAATATTATTATTGTTTTTGTATATGTATTTCTAAAGCTGGAGTTTGCCATGTTAAATATGTTAAAAAAAAAAAAAAAAAAAAAAATGTATGTCAAAAGTGGGATTTGTACCCACGGCAGCGGAAGTCAGGCGCCTTAGACCACTCGGCCCTCCAGGCACGGTGGAAAGGTCCAGCAAACGTACCCATAGTACCGGGGTTGTTGATAAGTTCCCGTATCTATTGATACATTTCCGTATCAATAGATACTTTAGAGTTACTTTCAACTTGGGCTGGGCGATATAGACCAAAACTCAAATCTCTTAGATACATTTGATAATTACTTTTTTATATTTTAGGTTTCTTGAGAGTGTGAACCTTCCTTTAAGACTAAGGCCAGTGTGTGAGACAGGTGGGACTTTGTGTCCACTCATAATAGTTATTGAACTGTTAGGGTCAGGGCCAAGGTAACAATCATGTGAAAGACAGACTTCTGAACACATGCCTTTTTGTTTGCTTTGATTGAACCTCATGTTAAATCGGTGCCTGGTGTCCTGTCAGAAGTGATGGATTTCCTCTCAACGCTCCGACCATCTGCAACTCTGTGATCTCACAAGGACTGTTAAGCGATGGGAAACTTTTATCATGGTGGGGGCCATAAAAATGTGATTGTAGCTGATCTGAAGGTCACATGATCAACATTCATGTCAGTATTTAAAATAATGAACAATCAGAGCATTAATATGGAAAACACAAACGGTTCAGTCTGATCTTGTGGTAATTTTGAATAGTTTTTGTTATTTGAATTTGGAGTCATTTTGTGTGTTTTTGAAGTCACATTGCGTAATTTGGTTGAACTTTGTGTGTTGTGACTTGTTTGAGCATACTGTATTTGTTGTTGTTTTGTATATTTTTTTGTTCGATTTTGTCTTCATTTGTATTTGTTTTTCATGTTTTTTGGCGTCATTTTGTGTATTTTTTGTATTATTATTATATTAGATCATTTATTAGAAGTCTTTTTTGTGTGTGTGTTTTTTTTTTTTACTGTTGCAACAACGCATCATCACTAGGATAAAACTAACCTGTCTCATGGCGGTTTAAACCAGACATGTGCAACTGGCGGCCCGGGGGCCACATGCGGCCCTCGGTTTGATTTTATGCGGCTCCCAAAGTAAATGTACAAAATGAAAGGAAAACACACGAAACAAAAGCAAGAATACATAACAAAATACGCAGAATTATAATTTGCAGAAAATTACTGGAAATACTCCCAAAACACACGAAACAACTACAAAAATGAAGAAACTGACAGCAGTAATACACAAAATTACTCCAAATAACACAATACGACTAATGACTAACAAATAGACTCAAATATTTACAAAATTCCAGAAAATGACAACAAATTTACGCAAAAGAAAAATACACAATAATTATTCCAAAGAACATAAATACACAATATGACTTCAAAAAACATACACTTTACAGAAAAAATACACAAAAAGACAGCAGACATGCACAAAGTGCAATCATACACAGAATGACAGAAAAATACACAAAATTACTACACAAATTATTTGTTCTTTCCTATGTTAATACTCAGATTGGTCATTATTCTAAATGCTGACATGAATGTTGATAATGTGGCCCTCTGATCAAACAAACACATTTTTGTGGCCCTCGCTGTGATGGAACAAAGTTGCCCACCTTTGGTCTCAACCCAGCTCACGTTTCCGATTAGTGGGTGGCCAATCCAACGCTTGGTAAATTCTGCTTCTCTATGATAGGAACAGCCGACATTTTTTCTTAGTTTTGTGTATTTTTCTGTCTTTTTTTTTTTTGTGTGTTTTTTGAGGCATTTTGTGTGTTTATTTTGGTGGTCGCACAAAAACTAGACCGATGCGTGTTGTAGATGCTTTAAAGCCCAGTAATGAATGAAGAAACAGCTTCCTGGCCTTTGTGATTTGATTTGTCATTGTTCAGTCTGCTCTTGAAGTCTCCAACACGGTGGTTGTAGATTAACTCAGACTGTGACTCACTCTGCAGTGCACTGCAGTGGTGGTGATAGCGTTGCTGTCAGATTGTCTGCTGTGATGTAAATCTCATGCTTTATTAATGTCTTTAATGCAATTGATGGGATTTCTACATAGTTGTGTTTTCCTCTTTTCTTCAGAATTTCTTGTGAAGAAAGGTCATGTTTTCTCCCTCCCTCTTTTGTGTGATGATAAGCAACAAACTCTAACCCTAAAAACATGCACTTACAGACATACAGCACGCTAATCCATCACCCTGTGTTTAAAGGGGGACTGAATAATTTCTGCTTGCGCCACAGCTAAGCAGACAGTCCACATCCCATATGATGACTCAACAGTCTCTATTAAGTGTCCTGCCTGGTGTGTTGATACAGCTCTAGGTGCAACCAGCAGATGTTTTAGAAAGGTTTGTTTCATTTATGTCAAACGCTGAGTCATGGCAGAGGAGGAGTTTGAAAACAAGGTGTGAGAGAAGAGACAGGAATGTACTGCTGATGCGTTGCGATCTGCCGTTGTCCACTCCTACGTTCTGTAGTTCCAAGGCCGACTCCGGCTGAGCAGAGATACTGACTCCAGAGGTTTCTCACTGGCTATCTTCTATTTTTCCAGCAAGACCTCCCATATTTTTGCACAAAAAAAAGCTTTGGATTTGGACAAATCTTGCAGGCCAGCTGGTGGAACGAGCTTTCTCATGTGTTGCAAAGTAAACCACTCTTCCATTGATTTATAATATTTTGTAACTATAAAGACGTGACTTTACAGGTTTGATAGAAAACAAGTTGTAACATTTACCTGCTTGGTCAACAGTGGGCTGGAACCTTTCCCAGAACCAACAAAAGTAGTGAATGAAATCAACATTTAATTTGTGTCTGTGAAACTGTGGTTAGAGGAAATCTTTGTCTTCCAACCGTCTGTGTGAGGACTGCGACCCCACCCTTAGCTCAGGAGTAGATCATGTTACTGGTGAGGGGCAACAAGAGGGGCCCCTACATGCTGGGAGACTGACATTGAGAGAAGGGCATTTAGAGGGAGTTGAAGTATTTCCCTATCTGCTCTTATGCTCTGTAATTAATCAGGAGCAGTTATTCAGCGACGTGATAAGCAAATGGGATTTCCTCCTTCCGTGTGTTTAGCGTCATCATGCCAGCGTTGATGCATCTGCAATGGAGGTTGCGAGGTCTTGGGTGCAAAGTTCAGAGGTCGTTCTCTAAAGCCTCAGTGAGGAACACCTGAGAGCTTGAAGTCAAAAGTTTAAACAAAGTATTGGCTAGTTTGGGATTTCAACAAAGACAACCTCAGCTAAGGTTAGGTCATTGGTTTGCTTCTTTAAGATATTAATAAAACAATGATTAAGTGGTTCAGGTCTCATAAATGTGTCCGTGGCCGAATCCTGAAAAGACACTGGATAATGGGAAGCCATGAGATAAGATACAAATGTTTGTTTTGCAGACAGGGAATAATCTAGCACTATTAGGGTTTCATTATGTAGTTATCAATTTGTCATTGGCAGATAATGAAACATTCTTAAATTTTATCTGCTTTTTAAGATTGTTTGAACCGATAAATTGAACCTATAGCGTAACCCCTCCCCCACCACCTCACCCTTTGGCTCTGCTTTCATGTTTCTATGTAAATATTTGACCATTTGTTTGCTAAAGCATTGTTAGAAAAAAAGACTTCATAAAACAATAAATAGAAAAGTATAAAATATATAGATTTGCCTTCTGATTTGGTGTTTTAAAGTGTTTTGTTAAAATTTTTCTTGGCTTTGTTTTGAAAAGTCAAAATTATTGAAAGAAATATTTATAGTATAGTATAGTAACTTGAATATTTGAATTTCCTGGAGAAAATGCAAGTGAGGATGCAGGTGCTGGCCTGTGTCGTACTGCATTAGCTTATCATTGGAATTAGCATTATCTAGCTTTAGCATTAGCCTAGCAATAGTAATAACCAAGCAATAGCATTAACCTCACATTGACATTAACTTAGCCTATCATTAGCCTAGCATTAATATTGATTGACCTAGAATTAGCTTTAACATAGCATTATAATTAGCCTAGCATTAGCCTAGCATTAGCCTAGCATTAGCATTAGCCTAGCATTAGCATTAGCCTAGCATTAGCATTAGCCTAGCATTAGCATTGACCTAGCATTAAAATTAACATAGATATAGAATTATTCTAGCATTAGCTTTAATCTAGCATTAGCTTTAATCTAGCATTAGCCTAGCAATAACATTAACCTAGCATTAGCATTAACCTAGCATTAACATTAACATAGAAGTAGAGTTATCCTAGCATTAGCTTTTACCTAGCATTAGCCTAACAATAACAATAACCTAGCATTAACATTCACCTAGCATTAGCATTAGCCTAGCAATAATGTTAGCCTAGCATTAGCATTAACCTAGCATTAACAATAGCCTAGCAAGAGCATAAACATTAACCTAGCATTAACATTAACTGCTCTTTTTATATTCTAGTTTCCAATGTTGTCAGTATTTTTAATTCATATGACAATTTGTGTACCCCTGGGGTTCCCGTATCCCACTTTGGGAACCTAGGGGTTAGAGAAAAACCCAACTGTACTTGAGCATTACCAATATCAATGATTAGGTTGAATCTCCATTATGGAAGGTATATCTTCTTGACATCTGGACACAACCTACCTGTTGCTGGGCGATATGGACCAAAACTCAAATCTTGATATTTTTTCTCAAAATGGCGATATACGATATAAATTTTGATGATTTTAATTAAAATAAAGTCTGACCAGAAAAACAATTCAGGGTTAAATTTCCTGATTCAAAATGCAATACAGGCACATTTATTAAGAATCAGTTGCACTTTTGGCCTTTTCTTCTATAAAGGACAGCACGTGTGAGTGACTTTTTTAGTGTTGCTTGTTTAGGGGAAGGTCTGGGTTTAGGACACACTCAGAAATCCATCTAACTGTGCTTTTAATGCTGTTCTGAGAAGAAGTGAAAGCAGTGACTCTTAAAACAAGTTATTAATTAAAACAAAACAAGCTATAAAATCTATAAATATCTATCTAGGCGATATTGTGATTTTCTATATTGTCAAAATAGAAAACTCGATATATCCTGAATCTCGTTATATCGCCCAGCCCTACCTACTGGTAACTTTTACAAAGAAGTTTCTATGGCTCCTATTGAGACATACTACTGTGTGATCTCTTCTTCTCTTATCTGTCAGATATTTATAGTCTTGGGTCTTTGCTGATAACCTTTCATCTGGAGCACGCTGTCATGTTTAGGGTGTGATGCCAGATTTGAGTGCTTTTTAATGACGTTTGTGTGAGTGGAAACGGGGAGAACTTCACTGTTGATGGACATTTGTGTTCAGTTCATCTAAACTGCTTCCATAATAATTACAAACCACAGAATAACACATCTCTGTCATCGCTGGATGAACTAATTACTGTTTATAGATTTTTTTTCTTTTCTTCTTAAGGTTGTTCTCCTGTAGGCCACACAAATGCAGTCCCATCCCCGTGTATCCGGCGTCTCTTCCCTCAGTCTGTGTACACTAAGCTCAATGTGGTCTCCTTCATTCATAGACAGACAGCAGTCATTATGCAGCCAGAATCCACTAATCAGTTCCCACAGGAGTTGTGCCAGTGAAAGACGTTAGGTCTGGATGTAGAGCGTGACTTTTTCCCCCATGTTAAACAAAAGAAGAGGAGAATTAAGACGAATAGGAACAGGAATACTGGTGGAAATAATTGGCCTTACTTAGCATCTAAAATAAGTGTGTTGACTGTTTACTTTAATGCAATGTTCATTGCCCCTATTTCTGAACTACTTTTGTGTATTTTTCATGACAGACAGGCTCTGTTTAAGCAGAGAATTTAAAGGTCAAACACTTTATTGTAAAGTTATCTACTCTGTCCTGTATTTTTCTTGCTTATACATTTTCTTGCTACATGTGCTGTTATTGGAAACATATAGGAAAGTTAATAGGAATAAACGCATAATTAAGAATGAATTAAGAGTTTGACACCCCAGGGTTAGATGATAAACATGAGTTATAAGTTCAGTTGTGTCTCTAAAATGCTCAAAGTGTGCGTGTGTGAATGTGAATATCTGTGTGTCGACTCATGGACGGTTTAAGTGAGAAGTTGAGGTCAAGATTCCGTTTTATAGATAAACGAGCAGCCAGATGTTTCCGTCTCTTGTGATGAAAAGATGCTTTAGTTGATTTCAAAGAACATTGTGCAATAATCCACACTTTGTGTTTGTCAGTGCATGACGTTTCAGCATTATATCACCACCTCTCTCTCTTTCTACGCCCAGATTTCCCTTCCTCCTTCCTGTGTTTCAACATCACTCCCTCTCTCCGTTTCACGTGGTTTCCAGATCTTTCCTCTTTCATATCCGTGCATCCTCTACACTTTGATGGCAACCCTCACTCACCACAACAAAGACAAGGCACCTCCCCACCCTTCGTCCTGCTCTCGCTTTGTCCTTTACCTTTGCAATCCCTGTGTATCTTCATCTATAGATCTGCCTTTTTTCCTGCTCTTTCATCTTTCCTCATCCACAAATTTCAATCTCACATCACCTAATTTAAGTGTATTTGTTACTCGCATACGCCAGAGATGAAATGCTAAAAAAAATTATCAACAAACAAATAAATAACTGGGTGAAATGTAAAAGAGTGAAAAGGCACTGTTTGATATCTGTTATTCACCCTCATTGACTTATAAAGACTCAGATACACAACAAAACTGGATGTAAGTCAAATCCAAGTACAAAAGTTGATTAATAATCAAATAATTATATACATTTATGCTTCTTTAGTTTGTATGTTTTCTTAAATCATCCTGCTAACAGAGTTTATTGATGTTCTTTGCGTCTCTGTGCATTAACAATAAAGGCATTTTATTCTACGGGTGGTTAATCAGATCAGCCCGATTTCCTAATTTTGATTGGATTCTGATTATTAAAGTCTCGATTCTTGATTATTAACAATTATCAATTAGATTTTCTATTATTGCTGATTATTGATCATCCATTGAACATCAATCCGCTGCTGAATTGTTTGATTTCTCCTTAGAGTAACACCTCACAGCACCTTCAATACTGTGTAGTGTAATTGAAATATCCAAATTAGATGGACTCGCCTGATTTGTATTACAATTTGAAAAATGTAAATAGTTGATCTTAACTGGAAATTTAAGAATTGATTCATAAAATCACGATTGATCATTTCATTTTTTTCCACCAACATTTTATTCTATTTTATTTATCTTGTTTTCTAGCTGTTCTGAGAGAAAAACCATATTGTGTCAGCTTTTGGATAAAACTGTGTATTACAGCGATTATGATTTATATTTCATGTTTGTTTTTTTTTTTGTTTTCATCACTGTACTTACCTGTAAAGTGTCTTTGAGTTTCTAGAAAAGCACTTTTGAATAAAGTGTATTATTATTATTATTATTATTAATAACCACCTGTCCTATTTTTTTCTATCCCTGTTACGATAGCTTTAACTCGGGGGTCACCAACACGGTGTGCATGGCCCATGTGAGGTGCCCTCAGTACATCTAGTCACTAATGACATCTAAAATCTAATTTACTCTCCAGGATTCAAACTCACAAAGATAAATACATATAACTGATGCAGTTAGTAATTAGTAGTGTTATAATAAATACTGCTGCACGTGGTAAAGTTTTCATGTTAAATTAACCATCTTTAAATGTTTAATTTTACTAAAACACTGTGACAAATGTTTTTAATTTTAAGTGTTGCAAATCTAGTGTCTGGTCAGTGACGTGTTATACATAATATGATATTTGTAAGATATATTTTTAAAACGCAAGGAAACCTCAACATTTCTTACCTTTTTAAGTTACTGTTAGCCTTTATTGTCATTTCGTGAAACAGTGGAAATGTAGTATTTAAGAAGTGCTTTACTGGTAGAGCCCTTCGGACTGTACAGTACATATGAAGTAGCACAGTTTCAGAAAGGTTGGGGAATCCTGCATTAACATTTTGAGACTTAAGGCCCATTTAATGCTCTCAGTCTGGATCTTTTCATCTTTTGATCGGATGTTTTGAGCATTTTTTCAGCGCGTTTGACAGGCAGGTGTTAAATGTCAGCTTCACTCAAACGTGGCTGCAGTTGTGAGACGTAGGGAGGAAAAAACATGCAATGAGAGAGCACATCAAAAAAGATAAACCACCACTCAGCAGCAAAATATGAGACGCTGCACATGAGTCTGTCAGTGGTGAGAAAAAGAAGCAGACAGACGGTAAACACACGTCCATACAGCACATGATGGCCTACTGCAGCAGGTGGAAGCTCCTCTAGCAGCAACATAAAGGCTATTGTTATCCTACATCTACACTAAATGGCACTCAAGGTCTGGGGACACACTGGAAACACACACATACACACACAAACTAATATGCCACGGTCTCTGCAGACAGAACACAGATCATCTTCCACATCTGTCATTCGTGCTATAACCAAACCACATTTGAGCACTTAGACTCCATGTGAATCATGGACTTTGACTATTCCCTTCAGCCACAGTTGATCCCTTAATGCTGTTAGTCAGTATCATCTTGATTTAACGCAGGGAAACTCATCATCATCATCATCATCATCACTTCTTTTTCTCTTGTTGTAAATTGGGAATATTTAATTCAACATGTGCTTTTAAGATGGCTTTTTTTTTCTTTTTAAAACTCCTCATGGGAAGATGAGGAATTGAGGTAGAACCAATGCTATATTTGGATTGGGAGATAATTCCTTGGAAGCAGCTGCTGGGTGTTGCTTTCCAGACTTAATTTTAGTCCTGAAAACAATAAACCACATATCAGACAAGCTGAGTAACAAGAGTAGATGCATCCAAAGAGTTAATCATAACAGGTAGATGATCCTTCTGTTGTTATATTGGCACTCTCACAGTTAATGTGTCATTATTTACTCTGTTTATTGAAATTATTAGATTAGTATTGCACATTGCATTGTGGGATGCATGTGTTTTTACTTGATTCTTACCTTGATTTCTTTCCAGACAAGGTGGACAATGGCCACGGTTACATGATGTTTTATAATTCAGAATTAGATATTCCGAATTAAATCATTCGGAATTAAAGTGTTCTGCTTCATGTTTACATGGAAATAGTAATTCCCAAATTGAGGTTTACATGGAAAACCGGTTTATTTGGCTTTAGTTAATTCCGCTTTAGGTCTGGGGGTTGGGAAGGCTCTGATTGGACAGGGGGCAAACATCGATCACGTCTATCGGGAGAAACACACAACAAACCATTTATTGTCGGCTGTAACACAGAAGACCACACATGAGAACTGTTTTCACCTTTATTGTGATTGTAGTTTTGAAGCAACAGCTCGACAATAACACACTTTGGTCCACGGAGCAGAAGAGAGATATGAACTAATCACCAATAAATAAAGCCCAGTAAAACTCCGGAAAACAATAACCAGGAATAAATATTTGCTCCCTGGTAAAGATAGAAGCTCTAACAACTGTTACAATGATTAACTTGGTGGTGATATTACAGCCTGTGCAGCAGTAAGGGGACGTTTTATTCTGATGAAGCCTGTTTCGTTTGCTGATCGCCACGTGTGTGATAAGTCCGTGTGTCCGTGTTAATGTCCGCACGTTTATGCCTCTGTCTATCCCGTTTTTTCATTATATCCATGTCTTTTAAGGCTCTTATTAAATAGTGTCGGCTCTATTCCGGTCCACCATCGCCGCAAGTCGCACCTGCGCAGAACGATCAGAATAAACTTTAAGCGGAATTAAGTGTTGTCAGCTGTTAACAAGAAAGAGGAATTATTTAATTCTGAATTAAAAACGGAATAAACCAGACACCTGATTCAGAATTAAGTTTAATTTGGATATAAGTTTAATTCAGAATTCAATTAGCATTAGGAATTAAGTGTTTACACGGTCAGGTTAAAGAGGAATTCACTTTTATTCCTCTTTAAAGAGGAATTAAAGCTCCCATGTGAACGTGTCCATTGATTCGCTTGGCTACATTTTTGTTCTAGTTTATTCCCAGTATTCCCCATCAAACATTCCTATTTATCTGTCTCCGGGACTCCACATCCGGCAATGCAATGCACAAAAGTTTTCTGACAATGTCAATAAACAGCAATTTCAACCTTTTTGTTTTTCTCTCCTGAGCAAATAATCTTTGATTTAGTTGTCTTTAGTTGTCTATGAGGCCTCCACTATGTCTTTATCTGATTTTTTATTGTTTTTGGTCTCCAGCAGCTTTAAGGAAACTCCTGCTGAAATGTATGATCTCTTTTGTTTTCCATCACCTTTTTTGTCTTTGTAAACCACTTCCTGTGTAGTTCTTTCCACTCCATTTAGTTTCCCTAACATAACATGGTAACTCAAAGATGTTGGAGCCTATTGGCATTTAATAACTAACAGGTTTTAACATTTAAAATGTCACTGGAACATGTTTTTAGTTTAGCTGGACTATATTTTCCCGCAGCATCTAAAACACACAATGAAAACTCTCTTGTCCTGCTGCCAATCAATGGTCTATTAATTGACCCTAAAACAAATGGGCTTTATCGTCACTCTGTCTCCCTTTTTTCTTAGCTTGAAGCAGATTATTGGCTCATTATCCTTCTCCTCTGATCGTACAAACACTCTGCTGTGTGTACAAGTGTCTGTCACTATGAAATATGACATACTCGATGTAAGAATTCTCACTAACTGCTGAGTCTTTGCTGTAGCAGCCTGTGCTGACCACCCTGTCCACAAAGACCTCTTTGTCTATGGTGTTTCAGTGTGTGTATCTGCACTTGCTCACCTAATCTTACTTCAAGCTTCTTTGTTTATCAGTATTTTTTTAATGCTTCACGATGACTAATACCACTTATTTATCATTTCAATGGGTCAGTGCTCGTTATAAATGCGCATGTTGAGTGTCTTTGAGTTTTGATATTTTCTGAAAAGCTTGTGTTAGCCTAATGGATGTTATCTTTTTTTATTTTGTATGTTTTAATGCTCAATTGTTCAATGTGCAGGAACAGGGTTGTGGTCAATGCTCCACAGTGGGCTCAGTGAATACTTGTTTATTTATTTATTTATTCAGTTCATTTCCGACATGGTTGCAATCACAGAAATTCATTTTGACATTCAGAGCAAAATCACATCATTGGTTTTTTTTTTTTTTTTTGTCCTTTTGCATGCCGGAAAGGGCGACGGAAAAAAGCATTATGCTTATCCAGATCCGTCCCCTGATTTGAACACAGCTAATTTTACATCAAACCTCGTTTCTTCCCTAGTCAAACATTCTCATCTTCTTCATAATTTCATCTTTTCATTAACGTTTTTTTTTTTTTTTTTTTTTTTGTCCTTTTTTATGTGATGTGTTCTCGTCTGCAGTCATTGTTCCTGTTGTTACTCCTCCTCACTGTCCTTTTTCTCCGTATCTCCTCGAGCTTTCTTTTCCAGTCGTTGTTTACGTTCCTCCAACTCTCCAAACGAAAAGTTCTTCTTCTCACGGAGTACCTTCATATCCTCGGAAAGTCGCCTCAGCATACGATGCATCAGAAAGGCACATGCACATACACATACCCCCATTATTAGCAGGCCAAAGATCATGACCCCTAGCAGATAGATGTCCTCCACATCTTCCACTGTCAGCAGGGAGAGACAGAGTGAGTCGTTTTCTGCACGTAATGTTTGTTCAATAAGTTTTCTGCAGAAGTCCCAGTTACTACTATATTATGATTAATTTATTTCATGCAGGAATACATTTTAAGGCGGGGATACACCGTGCATTTTTTTTTAATCGTTGTACTCAGCTCCAGCTCAAACTGTGCGACTTAATTGCAGAGCCCGAATGTACGCAGCTTACGATTCATGTTCTCACACTATACGGACCGACACTCTAACACAATACGACACATCGGGGTCTCGTTTCTGAAAATGCAACGTATAAATTAGAAGAAGAACTCGGAAGTGGAGAGACACTCGCAAATCTCAGCAGAAAGAGCTTTAAAAAAGAAAAGGCGACGATGTGATCGACCAGGAACTGGCTGGACAGACGTGGGCAGTACTGTTCGTCAATTTTACAGCGGTCGTACGGTGTTTGCGCATGCGCAGTGTGAGAGTCTGAGGTAAGCAGGTCCGTGGCACTGCTTCAACAGTGCGATACCCTCACGAGGAGCGACTAGATTTCAAACATGTGCGACATCCTTACAACTGATCGCGAGCTGGTCATGAGATGTTAATAGCTTGTCGTGACCCCATGTATACTACACAATGCACGACACATGATCTAGCAGAGACTCAGCCCGATCCCAAAAATAGACGCACGAGTCAAAAATTGGCTCAAAATGGGCCAAAAATTGCACAGTGTATGCCTGCCTTTAGTTTTCATGCAGTGTGATTAATAAGTGAATGTTTAACTGTGTATTTGTATGTTTATAAGAACAAAAGAGCACATTAGAAAGGCCACACAGAGGGAGGGCTTTTAAAGTCAGTGATGGGGATTATGGGAACTCTGGTATCATGCAGTGACAGAATGGTTAATCTGCTTTAAGCTTGCAGTCCTGCACTTTTGCATGCCCATTCATGTTACTGCACAATGGAAAAGACTGTGGGATAAATAATAACATGTGATTGGAAACTTGCTTTTTGGGTTGACTGATGTTTAATTATTCATTACGCTCTTGATAATTTCAAGTCATTTGTGTTTAGAATGACAGTGCTTTCTTTACACTAAAGATTAGATTATTTGCCTTTGTCTATAAACATTTTCTTTCAGTCGTGAGAGTAGTAGTAGTACAAAAAAACATGAATCATTGTGCAAAAATACCCTGGTGTAAGTAATTCACTTTCGATATCTCAGCTTCCAAATACATAAACTCACAGAATATTGCAGTTTTCCTTCACTTATATCACATGATGACAGTCGTTTTTTCTCACAAATTGTGGAAAAATATTCCAAATTCCAAAATCCTGCAGTTTTATTATTAATTATTCCACAAATGTTTCCCAAATTGAATAAAAAATGTGTCACAAACTCCAGGTAACTTTCATTACTTTACATATATTTATAGGGCAAAATAATGATAAATTTGCTTGTTTTCATGCTTAAAATTTGCGGCCCACTTGAGATCCAACTGGTCCGTATTTGGCCCTTGAACTAAAATATGTTTGACACCCCTGGTTTAGAGGATAATTACTGCAGTAGATTGGCTTTGAATAACCTATTTAGTTTATTTATTTTCCTATGATGAGCAGTGCATATTAAAGAAAAGCATGTGATGATTTACAAAGAGGTGGCACACATTATTCTCATAATCTCATTAGAGAAAATATCATTAACTGCCTAGTAAAGTTATAGTGGGTGACAGAATTTAAGTCACTGGCATCTCACCGTCCGACCCTGTGTTCTGGAGCCATGTGATGCTAACCAACCAGTGAGCTAATCTGTGAGCTAACCACTGAGAGCAGGTTTGTGGACAACGTGTGTCCAAAAATCCACTCTCAGAGACTTCCAACCCTTGAGAAACATCCACAGGAGCCGGTGGGCCCGGTTAGTGAGCTGGACTAGTCTGACGTGGACTTGCCAGGTCAGAAAACAAAAGTTATTTTTTCACATGCTATAGCTTAGTGCAACTGCAAATTTCCCGTGGTATTAGGTTTCCCAACAACGTGTGTAAGATACATACTCACCGGTATTGCAATATCAGTTTTAGGTATGAACCACTACTAATTCTAAATCTAAATTCTCATCCTTCAGCTTTCTAGGATCATCTTTTCATTTTCCTCATCTTTTCTAAACCTTTACCTCCAACCGTTAACACCTGTTTTTTTTTAATTTAGGGTGAGCATTAGTGCTGGTCTTGGATATCACATTACAAAAACACATTTGTTTCAGTCACCTAATAGCATCTCCTGCACAGGTGGACTCTCCTGGTTCAATGGTGCTTTCTGTCCTAACAGGCAGACAATCGAAGACAGGTTTTAATCGTCAGACCTGTGTGTGTACTTTCAAGGCTGCAGTGTCCATGTGTATTTACTCAGCTGTGTTTTTGACCTTCTCTGTCTGTATGCAAAAGGACATTGATTGTGTGTGTGTACTGTATGTGTGTTTGTGGAGAGAGAGAGAGACCGAAAGAGAGATAGACAGGGCGAGGGAGAAAGCCAGAATAGAGAGAGAATCTAGGAGACAAAATGAGATTGACAGAAATGGGGTTTTCTTGTTTTTTGTGTCTCCTGTCCTTCCTGGGAATATTTGATATTCATGTTTTGAAGAAAGGATTACTTGCAGGATGTGATACAATCCTGTAGTACGAGTGTATCAGGTGGACGTCATTGTACACCCATCAGTATGTCATCTTGCCTGAAGTCGTATTTGTGTTGTCTCACTGGTATTGAATGGAGGAGGCTTCCCTTCGGCAAAATGTCAACTGTTTGTAGATAATGTAAGGATTAAGTTGCGGTATTTTCCGGCGGAACTGAATAAAGGTGATGTTTCTAGGGTGTGGCTTTTATTCCACCTTACAGTGTATTAACGGCTTTGTCTAACTTGGAAAAGAATCCTTGTCTATTATTCTTCAAATGTGTAAACATGTCTGTACATACTTTAAACAAGGGATGCACAAAATTACTTTTCCAGAAATATGAAACATACTATGGCTTTGTTTTTATAGCCAATATAAATCATTTTATTACAAAAAATACAATAAAATCTCTTGTTCATATCTACATTCATCATCTCATTTTAACCTAGTCTTTCATTCTAGTGAATCCGTCCAAAAAATACAATATTGTTTCGTACTAGATATAAGATTCTTTTTGTCTTATTTTCGAATAATATGTTTTGGTTTCATTTATTCAGACAACTATTCCTCAGGAAATCAGTGGATCAGCTGCAATTATTAAACGTTAGTCAAGGAAACTTCAAAGGAAACATCAAAGCGATCAGCAGACACCTCAGACTGGCAGTTGACAGTCAAAACATAGGAGATCATAGTGGATTTCCTGAGGAACAGTTGTCTGAATAAATGAAACCGTAACATATTATTCAACAAGTTCTGATGAACTACGGCCGGGCCCGCGGAACATCTCCACTCCGAATAGCACGTACCACGTTCCAAAGAATTCAGTCAAATGACTCGGTTCCACCGAGTAAAACATATCAAATTGTTCAACGTGAAATTTTAATCTACATTGAATTGCCTTTGAAACGATATATCACACGACTATGTTCCGATAAATTTAGAAATTACCGGAAATCGGGGGGCATTTCAAAAAAGGGCTTTGAGCATCTCATCATATTCATTCATAGAGTCTTCATACCAAACTGCATTCTGATCTAATGAGAACTAACGGAGGAGTAGTCATTTGAAAAATAAGGCCTTCGGGGACCCCTACGTATGGGGTGATGGGCCCCATTTATATATTGGTATGTGCCAATGATTCGGTAACGCCAACCGTTGTAATATTTGACTCGCAAATAAATGAGAAATCGACTTTTGTTTTTTTTCTGGGCCACCCTAGGTCAAAAATTGCAAATCTATGCGTACACATCCATACCACCTACCAAATTTCAGCCCGATCTGTTCACGAATAACAGAGAAGTAGCGATTTTAACTAGTGTACACAAGATCAAGCAGAACAAGAAGAAGAACAAAGTGAGTTGCGTTTTGAGTCCGGTAGCCTGGCCTAAAAAGAAGACAAAAAGAATCTTGCTGGAATTATTACTGAAGTCGAGGAAACTTCAAAGGAAACATCAAAGCGATCAGCAAATGCCTCTGACGAAGACTGGCAGTTGACAGTCAGGAGACCAAAGTGGATTTCCTGAGGAACAGTTGTACGAATAAATGAAACCTTAGCATATAATATAAATATCTAGTTTCCACCCAATGGCAACCTCTCCTGTTTTTGTCTGCTCTCTGGCTCAAGTTTCACAGTAGTTTTTTTTTTTTAATTGTAGCTGTAGTCTTTTGGTTTTCACAATGTTCACAATGCGTTTTGAAAGACTTGTTGGTTGTTCACTGGAGTTGAAGAAAGAGGGGATAAAGCCTGTTTATAAGTAGAGGAGGATTTGTTTGAATTTTCACATGCACACACACACACACACACACACACACACGCACACACACACACATGCCCCGCCTTGGTTTGATCCGTTGGTTTCATTGAGGCTCACAGCTGCTACCAAAGGAGGACCACATGAAAGAGAAAGCCCGCCTCCTACTTTTTAGTCGAGCACCCTCAACCCTAACAATGTGCCCCTACTGTCTGCCTGGATCGAGCTGAATTAACCCAATCAGAGGCCTCTCACACTGTCAGAGCCTCAACTCCACCTCCACCCCCCCTCCTAACCTCTCAAAACTGTTGAAAAAAAACTTGGTCAGGGGGCTCAGGGGAGCTGAAAGAACTTGGCGTTAGGGAGGCAGGTTAATGAACTTGGTGAACACTGTCGATCTTTTGGGGGTGGGACGTCCTGCGGGACCCATAGCCGCTGGACGTCTACAGATGAGACTAAGGCTCTTTGTTGTATAAAGACAGAAGTAGCAATGAAGGGACTGGAGGAAAATGTCAGTTCCCCCGGGGCTTAGAGAGGGAAAGCCAAATCCATCAATCCTTCACTTTTATCAAACATTTATGAATAAATCCAGCCTTTGTTCAGCACACTGATATTCTGATTACTCATGCAGCATTTTATCTGCAACAATCTTTCCTTCTCTCACCTTGTCTGTCTTTATTTTCCCATCTTTATTCACAAAATTACTATAACAAACTAAGCACTAAATCAAGAAAAAGCATAGCAGTGAAGTTGTTTAATGTCTGTCATAGACCAACTTCCATAACCAACTATAATTTCAATACACTGGAAAATACAAAACTTTCTACTCATTGTGTAGGCCTACTTCATATTTTGCACAGTAATCATTTTTTAATTGCAGTGCCAATGTGATCTGCCCTCACAGGTCCACCGTCTGTCATTATCTATCCTCCCATAACACATGGGAGCGGTAACTTACTTGTATTTTACTGCTGATGAATTTGTAGTACTATTTGCATTACAGCTGTGGTATTTTTAATAATCAGTTATTTCTAACGTAGTAACAAACCATTATCTATTAATAATTTAATTTGTATTTTGTACACTATGTAACACCGCCTTATATTAAATACAATTTAAAAAAAATCAACAACGATGACAACAGTAACTTAAAAAGCTAAAAGATTAATAAAAAAGGTAGGACATTTCACAAACTTTGGTTTTAATATTATTAAAATAAATAAAAGTTAAGCATTACATTCAATTTTATTTATATAGTGCAAATTACAACAATAGTCATCTTGAAGAAGATCATCAAAAAGAATAGAAATCATAAACAAGTGATATTACATAATAGAAAAGACACTGCAGTGAATTAGTTTAAATCTTAAGCTAATTTCCTTTATAAACCTAAGTTTTATATTTTGTAAAAACATAAATTTTGAGGAATCTTTAATTTGCGATTATTAATTTATTATATCAGTAGCACAGAGGGCCAGTAGAACAAAAAAGGAGGGATCAGTAACCTCACTGGATCTTTTAATTGGTCAGAAAGTGATGCTCTGGGGACAATCAGCTGTCTGCCTCCTCAGGATGAGGGCACAGGTCAGATGGAGTCCCCTTAACCATCTAAACACACACCGTTGGCTCCTCGCCATATGGGAACGTGCCCTTCATGTGGTTGTGGGTTTGGGATGAGGATGGGATGGGAAGGGAAGCGATTTTGGGAATGGAGAGACGAAGCAGTCATCCTCTACTCTTCCTCATCTCATTCCTTTGTTGTAGCTTTAGATTCATAGTTTTGATGGGGGGCGTTGGAAGTTGAGGGGACGGTAAAGAATCAGGGCTTTGTGGTTTGGACTCAAAGCCAAAAATCATCCCAAAAACTACCAACGTTTGGGGCGGTGCATTCTGGGTGTAGTTGGCTAAGTTTTGCCATATGTGTGGGTTGAGCTGGTAAACTCAGGTCTCGCTTTTGTTGGAGGCTCCCATCAAAATGCTGATGTAAGTCATGTGGGGAGTCTTTGGTGTATTGGTGCAATTAGTCATATAACATCTATAAAGTAAGGAATAAACCACGGCAACGACAATGGTTTAATTAATCGTCCCTTTGTGCTGACAGGCTCACTGACAGTCTGAGCTTGGCTGAACTATAAAGTATAGTTTTACATGCGAGGCTGCTTAAATCATCCTCTCCTGCTTCCTCTCATTTAATCGGTTCCTCCATCATTCCTTCTTTCACACAGTAGCTCTTTGTATGAGCTCATGCCTTCTAAGTCATAGCAGAACCCGGACTACTTGAAACGTAGTAGCAGCCACAGTCTTGTGTACACACATACGGCTGGAATGTAATAGTAGGTCACTGGGACACACAGGTGGTGGCTTGACAATCGTACCATCAATTTGGGAGGTGTGGTGACAAATAATCCAAGGTGTAGCGTTTCAGTCTCTGCATAAAGTAGTTCTGAATGTATGTTCGTCTCCTTTGCTACTGTGTAGTTTTACGGCTTCCCTCGTCTCCTTAATTCAACCTTTCACCAAGCTGACCCTCAATGTGATAGTTCAGCGCTGTAATTTATGGTCATTAATGGTGTTATCTTTTGCTGTATGTTTATTTACTTTACTGCAGCTATTCCCACCTCGTATCTACATTGTAAAAACATCATGTGAAGCTCGGCATAATTCACTGTGTGGCTTGGCAGCTTATGACTTTGGCTGCACAACAAGAATGCAAACTATGTTTGTGTCAAATTTACTCAAAGAATAACCCAGTTTTGTCATTTGGTAGACCAAAAGTTGACGTTAAATATTTTTCATATTTTCTTGCAGCAGAGTGAAAGCTACTAATTTCTAGAAACTTCTAGAAAAAGCTCGATTGTCAATTGCATTATCTGGGTGTTTTGATCAAGCTACGAAAAGTTTGATTCCATCTGAGCTAAGCTGTTTAAAAGCGTTTAAGAAAATCCAGTTATTGTTGGAAGTCTTTTATTAGGTTTTCTCAACCTGCAAGTCCCCACACTTAATGTGTGTTTGCAATTGCATAGATGATTGAGGGATTTTTTTTTCTTCAAATATTCAAGTTGAAGTACAAGATCCTAGTTTGTGAGTCTATGTTGTTGCAGGTGTGTATGTGTTAATGTCCTAATGTGGGCTCACATTAGTCTAAAAACTTGCTAATGAGTTGTGAATCTGGCGAAAGCAAGGGCAACCCGCATGTTTTAGACCCAGGGTGTGTTTGTTTTTGGGTAGTTGTGCATGACAAGAAGACATCCACAATGGGTGTGTGTCTGTTTCAAGAAACCTTGAGGTTTTTCAGTAGTTGACGCATTCTGTTTTTGTACCGGTAATTGTTTATTTTCGGGGGTTGGAGTGGGTAGCTTTGGGTCATGTTTCTTTTGTGAGAGAGGGAGGATAAAGAATGAAAACGGGAAATAAATTTATAATTTGTGCAATGTTGGGTTTGTTGTTGCCTTGCACACTTGCCACAGACATTGTTTAATCGGGAGTTGGATAGTAATCAAAGTTGGAGATGAAACTTGAATATTTGTAATAAATTGCCTGGTATTTAAGTTTTGCTTCCTCATTTTTTCTAAATCTTGCCATGAGCTAACCTGTTGCCAGCAAAACCTTTTACAACATCCTGTCAGAGATTAACCTGTCGTCTGTATCCTGTTCCATTTCCCGCCCCAGTCACCATCTTCCATTCACCCCAAACTTTTGACAGGACACTCATCTCTCAGAGGAAAAAGGCTCTTTATCGGACGGCTTCCTTATCCAATCGCCTTCTTCAGATTGTGCTTTGTGATCGTTTCCCTCTTCCCCTCAACTACAGGATGTCAGACGTCATTCACTGCTGTTTCCTGTGGAGTTGGAAAAGTAGAGCAGTGGTGATGAATTGATCGTTGGAATAGGCCAAAAGGTTTCATTCTGCTTTCATAGGGTTATAATTAAAGTAAACAAAGCAAACAGCAGGGCTGCTAGCTCTTAGACATACAGGTAATTATCTTTTATTGAAGTAGAGAGTTTATACAAAGGCAAACCTTAATTGAACTGTATATGACAGACAAATCACATGTCACTATGCTGAAAAAATATAATTTCCTAAAGGGTGCAGTCCATGATGTAAAAAAAAGTCATTGAAAAATGCTGTTTGTGAGTGCAGATGACAAAAACACGCCAAAGAAGAGAGAACCTGTTGTCTCCTGTCTTTCTCTCCATTTAAGCTTGACTATAACTGATACAGCCTTAAATGTCTTAATAATAATCAGTTTCGTTGAGTATGTTTCCTTCTTTTAGTTTTTCCATCAGGATAAGAGAAAGGTTGTAGTGTTGTGATTTTCCTCCACTGGATTTCCTTTTAAGACAATGATGTGTACCTGTGTTAACTTCCTAAACTAGCTTCATTGCCCAAAATCAACCAGTCCACTCTGTGAAACTTCTTTAATCTTGGAACTGGCCAATTGTGCATAGAAGAAAGGGACACTTGCGTATTCCCTACTGTTTTTTATCAGTATTGTACAAACCTACATTTGTTCAGAACACATTTTGTCCATCTGAACATAAAACACGAATTTCCAGTTCCAATGCCCTACCTTAGTGCAAACATATAGGATCAAGGTCTCCTTAAACAAATTGTTCAAATGCAATTGAAAACAGCTTCAACCTAAGGCTTGTTTTCTGAAGTGTGTGTGTGTGTGGTCTGCAAATGTGCTGATGACCCCTAACTTGATAAGTGAAAGGAGCATTAGGACCCATTAGTGGAGACCACGGGCCATGTTGGATTGCCTCGGCAACCGTAACCTTTGGTAGATAGCGACCGCATCACCGTAGCAACCTCAGGGTTTGGGGGTCACCATTAAGGGGCTCTCTTGAATACTTCAAGCCTCTTCGCACACCCCTCCTTTCCCTTCATGACAGGTTTTTGATTGGCCAACGAGTGCAGGGGTTCTTCACACACGCAGCGAGGCGAGAACAGTGGTTGAAGATAGCTTCGTGTGTGTGTGTGTGTGTGTGTGTGTGTGTGTCAGCATGGATGCTCCTTAGACTGACCTTTACCGTAGTTGACCAGTGTTGTTACTCATATGTTGAGGCTAGAAAGATATCATGCCTGTGAAAGGAATTAGGATTTCGAGGCGGAAGAAAAGGAGGGACCCCTATGAAGGTAGGAGTGTTCTACACCTGCAAGTGTGGTGTTTAATGGGACTGAAAATGGTGAAATCTGATGGTGATTGTAATCAGGAGTAGTGTTTGTGGTCATTGGTTCTCAACTGGTCTCGTTTCGGGACTCTTGATAACAAGCTTTGACCCAAAACAAAGAAAACGTTTAAAATCTCTAAAATGTGTATAAGAAAAGACTGTGCACTTTGAACCTGAGATAAAACAATGTATTATAATATCACAATGTGGTAACACTACTTAAAATTGATCAAATACTCTATACGTCTAGCAGGTGGAATTGGTAGAGATAAATATTCTTCTAGTTCCAAAAGCTACCAGTAACAGCTGATTTGAAAAAATGAACTAGTTAGGTTGGTTTTGCCACCCATTAGACTGAACCACAGTTTATTATTCTCCCAGTTGCATTAGTTTTCAAATCACCTTCAACCAACAATGTGTGCAATATTTAAAGGAGGAGGGCTCTGTGTTGAGGGGTCAGTGGGAAATATCTATATATACAGTATATATTATTGGTTCATTTGATTGTCCACAACAGTAATTCTATGTTGACCCCTTATTATCCTTTAATAGAGTTAATATTTTTGCTGATGTACTTATTGGTTTGTCTGTTTGCAGGATTACATCAAAAGTTTGACAAGATTTTAACCAAAAATAGACGTTACGACATTGAAGATTCCAGATCAATATACTCATTCTGGGTCAGTTTCTATAATTGAAAAAATCCCCATCTCTATTTCAAAATGTCATGACTTGGTTCATGATAAACCGATCTTTATGAAATTTGACTCAGTTATGTCAAGTTTGTTCCTCTATTACCCCACTGAGTTTCATCTGGATCGGATCGGCATTTCATTGCAATTTGGAAAAAAAATAAAAATAGGGATGCCCATAAATTTGTTATTAATGCAGATATACAGTACATTTCTTCCAAGCCTTTTAAGTGTGAATGATCAGGATCACTGATCCAGATAACTGCCAATATCTGGTAAAGAGATTTGGCACTTGAGGAGGTTTGTGCTCTCTGAGTGCTTTTGTTTTTCCATATAGATCCACAGCCTTCCCTAACTACCAGGCAGATCTATAGCAGTCATAATACATGAACTTGCAGTGACTGTCCGCTTGTGTTTTGTGTAGCAGCAGGGGTCATTTTCCTAATCTGTATCACTCAACGGGTGTTCGCTCTCCTTTTCCTTTTGCACAAACAATCATCTCATCACCATCCTGCTGTGCTCCGAGTCCTAACAAAGACATGACTTTAGCTCTGCTGTAATAGTATTTTTCCACACACTTACACACCACTGACTGGGAGTGGGAGAAATAACCGATGCATCGTCATACAGACATAGTCGATAATCGATTCCTACATTTATTTTAATAGTTTATTTAAATGTAAGTTACAAGATATATTGTATTGTTTTGAGTTGAATTACAGTAGATGTTGCTTGTGATGGCCCATAGACAATAAATCACAAAGAATTGGAGTCCAAAAGACTGTGGACGCTTTCCAAGATGTTTGCTTCCTTTTTCCAAATCCCAAAATGGAAAAGCAAATCTCCAGCATCCTTTTTGAAACTATCATTAGTGTTTTACTTCCTTACAGTTGTGCAATAGACGGAGAATACAACAGCCAGGAAGTGACGCACTGTTTTCAGTCATTTTAGTTTCTTCATCTTTGTCTTTTTCCTCTGGTGTCTTCTTGAACATCTTTCTTTTCCTTATTTTGTTGTTCATTTTTGTCTTCTCCATCCAGCCCTACATCTAATTTGTCATGTTTTTCATTTTCCATCCATTCGTTTTTGAACCCGCCTGTTCCGTTTCAGGGTTGTGGGGTTGCAGATCTTTGTCATTTTGTTTTTCTGTATCTTTTTTGTTTCCATTGATTTCTTTTCATCTTTGACCCTCTTCCCCTTTTCCTTCTATTTGGTGAATTTTAAAGTATTTTGAGCTCCAGAACCTTTGGCACTGCACAATATATTTTCAAAGTGTTACAGTCGATGTTAAATGAATCTATAAAAACATAGTAACTGTAATTTTGCCTGTTATTATTTCCAAAGAATTCTCTCTCTAGGCCTCGTGACCACGTAAAGGATCGTTTCCTCTTTCTGTGTCAGGCTTTGATCACCAGTTTGACCATAGGTCACTTTTGTCCCTAGACAAGAAACGTCCTCATCTTTTAGGATTGCACCAACCGTCCTTTCAGAAGTCCCATTAAACATGTTGTGACATGGTTTTTAAGTTTGTCCTCTGGTGGCAGACGTCTTGGACCGTAGGAATGAAACTGTCTCGAGGGTGTTTTTTTTCATATTATGATCAGAGTTCCCTGTCAGCATTTCGCAACTTGTGATACAAAACCACGAGTACAGTGCAGTGGTTGGCTGTGAAACAGAAGGGGAAACAAACATACGGCTATGTCTCCATGGTCAGAGGATATCAATATTTTCTTTTAGTTCTATCATCAAGAAGTTATTATTCAAATAACCAAAGCTAGTTTAGCAAAACTCTACTTTGATGTGGTTGGCTAAGAAGTTTGAATTCTTGATGTCAGGAATAAAAATATTAAACAGAAATTAAAACATTTTCAGTTTCAGTATTCATTGACTTGACTTTAAAATGACTCAACATTAACTTTAAAGCTTAAAAAAGACGTTTTAAATCTGGATTACTTTTTCATGACTAGTTAAATGAATAAAAGGGGAAAAAAGGAATGAAAGAGCGCTCGTTTATATTTGTAACAGGCTTGTTTGGTCTTGAGTATATTTCGCCATGTCCCCCTCTGTTTTGATGTTTGAGGAAATGTGGTTGCTTGATTGGAGTCTCCAAATTGACTCCAGGCATGAATATCTTTGCTTCTGTGATTGTTTGACAATCTTCCCAGAATCTACTGCTTGTTTCCTAAATAGCTTATTTAGCTATCGATGATAAACGGTTTAGAATGTATTTTCTTGCTACAATTTTCTCATCCCGTGTTGGATTTTCTGACACTTTTGGTGATTTTTGTCTCTGCTGCCGTGTTGTTTGTGCAGCACTTTGCTAAACCGCTGGGGATTTGAAATGTACTTCATAAATAAATCCAACTCTAGCCTTGCTTTGATAGTGATACAGGCTTGTGTCTTGAGTAATAGATTTACTGTGTTATTTGGACTCGCCGTTTCTCTCAAGGGGTCTGTGGTTTCTAGTCTGCCCTGGGCTTGTCTCATTTTTGTGGTGGGCTGATTAATGATGAGCTGCCCACTTAAGTCAGAGCATGATGATTTCTGATGTCTTGCATACAACGAAATTACAACTAATTCAGACAAAGATTGTAGTACACATAAAAATATTATTAATAATATAATAATAATAATTATAATATTATGTGCTACATTTTAGCAATGCCTTTTAGCAAAACAAACTTTAACATTTTGTTTTTCCTTCTCTTCTTTCTTTCATGGTTTTCCCTTTCTGACCTCTTGATGACCATGTTTTCCTACAATCAGGTAAGTGTAAATTCTCTGTCTTATTTTAAATGTTTACAAAAAGACATTGTGTAAACTTGCTTTCATTTGAATATGAATTTGAATTTATTGATTATTTAAACAGTTTGCAAAAAGAGGCTAAGGCTAGTTTTCATCTGGTGTCCCTTGCCAGATTGTAAAAGGCAACCTAAAATGTAAAAGTTGTTATAATTAGGGGGGGCGGTGTCTCGATACGGCGATATATTGCAATTTTTTTTGCACGATCGATTATCGATATGCTCGCGCTGTGTCGATTTTTATTTATTTATTTTTTTAATTTTCATTTAATTTATTTATTTATTTTTTGGATTTAAGGTTAATTTTATTATTTTCAAAACCTTTTCTGCTTTTTCACTAACATGTGCAGGTAGGTCACCAATATTTTGTTTACTGGAAAATTGCACTATAATGGTGTCACTGGTAAGAAAGACACTATTTTTTGTTTACAGAAAGCACTATTGGAGACACTTATTCGTTTACATTGGTATGTTGACACTTATTTACAGAAATGTTGCACTAAAATCGTGTCACTGTTCATAGGACACTTTTTCAATGTATTGTCTCAGAGATATTAAACAAAAATTGTGTTTTTTCACTTAATGTTTTTTTTTGTTCTTGTTATGTCATAGATTATCGTAGATTGATTTCTGACCAATATATCGATAATCGCAGTATCGCCATAGCATGAGATCGCTTTGTATCGTATCGTATCATGAGGTACCCAGAGGTTCCCACCCCTAGTTATAATACAGAGAATACAACATGGCAAAAGAGAGCAGATATGATAAATAACAAAATAATTACTGATAAAACAAAAACAAAGCCTGGACTAAAACTCTCAGAATTGCCACACAGTAAATTACAACTGGAACACAGTTCAAACAAAATCGTTTATCCATACTTAACACAAGAGAAACAAGCAATGTTCAAAAATCAGAATAAATGAAAATAAAAGGCTGTTACTGATACAACAGATACAACAGTTACAGTATGTACTTTTGGCATTTTTAGCTTTGCAATCTGGGAAGCTGCAGGATATGGATACAACTGCATATGAAGTTTGCTTATCTTTATTATTTTGAGTATTTTTCATGTGTTGAAAGCGATCCATGGACTGGTGTTTTCTCACTGAGAGAACTGACAGTGTAACACTGCTGGTCGTCTATGAGATCATTAACTTCAGTGTTTATTCAATGCTGTGCCTGCAGAGCCTGCAGACATGGTGCTGTTTTCCTTTGTGCATAACACACACATGCACACACACAATTTTTTCTTCTTCTGCACAGTCCCAGTGCCGCTATGGTAACCTCCCACAGAGGTAATGGCTCTTTCACTTCAGCCATAAAGCGTTTTCCGTGTGTAGTGCACTGACCTGCTCTCACACCCCAATGACCCGCTGCACTTCCCACTCTGGACACTCTTCCTGTGCTGCCAACACCCTGCAGCCAGTGCCGACTGTCACTGGTCCAACCTGTTAAACTGGGTGTTCTGACCAAAAACTTTTACAAGCAGGTTGGATATTACACGCTGAGAATAAATGTGGAAGTTTTTGTTGTTTCTTTGCAGAAGTGGAGCTTTTGGTTGTGGGAAATTTGGAACATAAGAAGTTGTACAAATGTCTTGAGGCTGTTGAAAACCAACATGGTTCAATTACAAATGACTTAAGGCAACAGTAAAAAATGTATTATATATGAATACATTTGAAGGTTGAAACAAAATCAAACAACTTTTTGACAGAGTGGAAGATCCTTCATCAATTTCAACCTGGAGGTGCTTTTTTGATCGTTTGAGTTAGCTATAGAATCTAACTTTAATTTAATAAATCAAGGCGAAATTGTAACTTTCTCTTTGCTTTGCGATCATCCTAAAATTGACACTCCCTTCAACCGTGAATCACTAGCAGTCAGACATTTGATGGCTTCATTTATCATTTCACACTATCAATAAATATCTATAATCAGATGCTGTATCATTCCATATCTATCACATAAGCTTTTGATGATAACGATATTATGAGGTGTTTCATTATCATTATTTGTTGCTATAAATGATATAATATACATGCATGCATACCTTTAAATGGTTTTCATTATCTAAAACCAATTCATCAACCTATTGATCTTTATTTACTAAAAACAGTTGCTGTAGTGCAGTAAATTTGTTGTTAAGTCATTTTAATATTAACCTGTGTGTGTGCTCACATTTTTGTATTTAATGGATAATATTTCATACATAATTTTCATTTAATTTAGGAAATTTGAATCATCATGTTGATTCATACAAGTATGGTAGGAATTGATAACCCAGTTGGCCTTTTTCTTATTGTGGGTCAGTAGTTATAAGGTTAGATCGGCATTTCAAATGTCTAAATTACATTTCTAAATTCTAAACTATATTTGCACACAGACACATTTGTCCTGCATTTTTAAATTGTTTACTCTGCCTTTCTACTTTATCTTTGTTCTCCTTTACTTCAGTTTGATATGTTATTTCTGTAAATACTATATATATATATTATATATAGTATTATTTTTAGATTGTCTTAAATGTGTATCATCTGCACTAGGGGTGTGTATTGCCTGGCATCTAGCGATACGATTTGTATCCTGATACACAGGTCACGATATGATCTGATACAATATATCCTGATATTAAAGTATAAGGTGATTATTGCGATTTTTTTTTAAAATATATATATGACTTAAGAAACAACTAATCTGTAAATGTGTACACCTTCATGAGAACATTATGTATGAAATATTTATTTTTGGCATATTTTATACTCAAAACATTGGCTTTAACATGCCATGTGCCAACAACTCAAAATAAAAAAGTTAAATACCACCTGCTTGTGGCTTTTAAATCAACTTTTTAGTGCAACATGGCTTTAGTGGAACTTAACTGATGTATAAGCCGAGAACAACAAATATAAATGCAGAAAGTTCGTACTTTCTTTTTAGATTTTATTGAAAAACAATCTGGTCAACATGCCCAGGTTTTAGTGCGCTTATTTGTGCAGTTACAATGTTTCCTGCAGTGGAAACGACTTTCCTCGTTAAATAAATGTTAAAAAAATAAATAAATGAATAAAAAAAAAAAAATGTATGCATTTAGAATCGATCCGAGAATGGTGCGACGTTATATCGCACTAATGGTCTGAGAGAAACAAAATGTGGATCCTCTGTATGTACAGTACATGGCAGGGTAGGATGGACAATAAAACTGACTTTGATTTTGAAATCTGATACTGTGCAAGTTATTTACTCTGCACCGCTCAGTTTATTATGTGAGCTTTTATACAGGTAGTGGATGAGCTCAGTTTGAAGCTCTGAAAATCTGTTGGTGTTTTTTGGTGTCACATCACCAAATGGAAATTTGTGAAGACATGCATAGTTTGTCTAGCTGTAAGGTGTTTCTCAGTCATTGTGGTTCAATAAGACACCTTTATAGCCTCTGCGTATAGCTAGTGGCTACATAAGCTACAGAGTGAGTCCCGTCAGAGCCAATAAACCAGGAACCAATTTTGTACTGTTGATTTATTGGGTAGAAAGCAAAGCTAATGGTTCACTGCCTTTTCCTACAACCCTTTCATTTTGGCTTACATTTGTTTAGTAATTCTGTTGAGCAGACACCTAATTTATTACTGTTTGGTGCACTGAGACTGTAAGCCTGTCTTCTTCTTTTTCTTTATACATTTGTTCGTCACATCCCTTTTTCCACATCATTGACTGTAAATGTATCACACGTCAAGTAAAACTGTAAAAAAATATACATTATTCTTCTAAGAGAATTGATCAGTTATGGTTGGTTTTCAAATCCAAACACTCGCCTTGGCTTTGTTTCCTTAAGAATGCAAACGAAGTAAAACTCTACATATAGAAAGTCAGTAGTGATAGATTTAATGGTCTGATGATTGAATCAAAGATTGTAGATATTTAAAAACAAAGGCAGCAGGTGTCGGTTCAGGCAGTTATGCATCTACGTTCTGTTTCTTTAATGAGCGACTGATGTCTAGACCAGTGGGAGTTGGTGAGAATCAACCAGACACGACAGTGTTACACATGACTTGATACTATTGGCTGACTGATGGCTCCACTCCTCATTTTGTGATGTGACTCAGTGTTGGATTATAGTCTACTGACTCTATGATGTGGTGGAAACGGTCTGAGGAGTGTTATTTAAAAGAATATATTTGGGGTTGTCCCCAAATATAAGTGGATATTGGTTTGTTTGTATCCTTTGTGCATGCATGTTTTTCCCACTTTTTGTAATTTGAAAGTGGATTTGTACATTGGTCGGATCAATCCAATCTTATTAGAGCCTTTCCAATTGCTGTTGCCACCTTAACTGGTTCAATTTATTTTCAAATTTTATTTGGGAATGGGCTTCAACCAGTGGTTCCCAATCTTTTTCCCCATTTCACCCCATTTTTATATTTCAAATTTTCTGGCGATCCTTGAGATGTTTTTCTCTCGAATAATTTTTTTTAAATCATGTTTATTATACATCGTAGTGCATAAGGTGACGAGATGCACCAGCTCAGATATATATATATATATTACATTTTGCTGCATTTTATTTGAACTAGAATTAGATTTGAGAAAGTGAAAGTATAGAATACTTTAGTTTCACTAGACATTTCAGGCGACCCTATTTTAATTCCTGGCGACTCTACATGGGGTCAAGACCACAAGGTTGAAAAACGTTGGCTTAAAACGTTTTTCTTCTGTAATAATTGTCTTGGTGATGAGAGACTTTTTTGACACCAAATGTTTTATTTCAAAGCTGAAGTAGCACCTTTACTCACACATGTACTGTTAAATTAGTTGTACGACAGAACTATATACCTCAGTAACTTACACTCGCATCTTTTGTGCACACACAAAGACACACGTGTGTGCGCAGACTGAGACAGACGACTGCACACAGACGCAGACGCACGGAGGGGGAAGTGCTGCTCGTGCGCTGTGTGTGGGTGGGAGGCCACGAGCGTTGGCCTTTGGCTCAGAGTTTGAGGTGGGCTCAGAGTTTGTGTTCCACCTCCTGAGGAGAAACAAAGGAAGGCCTGTGTCTGAGTGAAGGGAGAGGAGACGTCCAGAGACAGGGAGGCAAGCAAGGGAGGAATTTAGTGATTTTAGGGATGTGAGTGTGATTTAAAGTGCAGGAGGAAAAAAAAAGAAAAGAAGTGTGTGTGAGATGACAAAGAGATGAGGAGAGACAGATGGAGGAGAGCAGCCGTTAAAAAGGCTCAGTCTTGACATTTGTGACAACTCGTGGGAGGAGTCCTTTTGATTGTTTTACTATGTCATGTCCTGAATAACTACGCAACAATTATGAACTGCCTTTCTATTTATGTTGGCCAAAGAAGGTGTAGATACTGCTAAGAAACGCTTTGTTAAAGTTGATCTATTGTGTGCATGTGATCCCATGATCTCCACGCTTTGAAGTCCTGTTTTGTAACGTGCCGTACATCAACTCAGCCACTGCTGGTCTGGATTCTGCTCCTAAATCTGCCTCTGACAGGAGGACACGCTCTGGGAGCTGTTTTGGGTTCATGATGAGAGACGAAAGTAAAACCAGCAAGACTTCAGATAAGAATCTATGAAAATGTGTGCAATGATTGTGTAGTTTTGAGGTGTTTGCATTGCCATCGATTTGACGATACGATTCACGGTTTGCATTAGGGATGTCCCGATACAACTTTTTCACTTCCGATCTGATACCGATGTTGCAGCCTTGCGTGTTGGCCAATGCTGATATGGATCCGATAAGATAACAACATGAATCATACATACTTTTATTACTTATTTTGTTGTGTGGAATTTTAGAAAAGGCTTGATCAAGTGATGTTACTCAAACAGAGAACAATAGTCAGCAACAGTAGGTATGAGAAAAACTGACCCATTTATTATTAACCAATTGATTACATACACTTTAACGTTCAATATAATATCTACAGTATTCTACAATTGAATAAAATAAATAAAAAATAATTTTTTATATCGGTTATGATATTGGAGATTTTAGATGCAGTCCGATAATAATGGATGTTCGTCTTCTGGCTGATATCGGACAGATATTTGACACCAATATCGGATCGGGACACCTCTTGTTTGCATGTCACGATACGATGTATTTCTGAAACTAAACGATGTGATATACATTGCGATACATCACAATATAAATAATTACAAATTTCACCTTTTACAAAATGGCATGAAATACAATTTATTTCGGGTTTTTTTTAACTTGCGAAACCAAGTAAATGCCAACTAATTGTAATTCAAGTACAAATATAAAAAAAACAAGTGGTATGATGATCAAACTGTCGAATTAAATTTGTCAAAAAAGTTAAACTTTTGCTTCAACAACAGATTCGGATTCCGTTAAGTTCTTAAATTCTGAAAAAAAGTAACCACATACAATATAATAAGTGCCCAGTATGTTGTATAATAATAACAATAATAACAATAATAATCATATTGAGATGCGCAAAAATTCAAAAACACTTTACAGTTGTTAGAGCAATTACACACAAGTCAAAAAAGAACAGAGGTAAATACAGAAAATACATAACAATCATAAGTTAAAAGCCTGTTTAAAAAGTTTTATGAAAATAAATCAACTTCCAAGCTAAAATTGATGAGTGAGGTTGTTTAACAAGGTCTTATATAGTTCACTGACACCCAGTGATCGGGTGTTTACGTGCTATGCATATGTTAGCGCAATTAAATGTTTTTTTTCTTTTTAAAAAACATGGTTTAAAAAAATCAGTTTGGACATGTTTTTTTAACAATACTATAATTGCACAGTGAAATATTGCAATATATTGCCAAATCGATTTTTTTAAACACCCTTAATAGGGCTATGAGCCTATATAAATATATAGGGAATACATACGTGTGTGTATGTGTGTGTGTGAAGGAGAGAGAGATAGCTCACAGCTGTAGAGGGCAAAACAACAGACCAAAGTCAGCCCCTATTGTCATAATAACCGTCCCTCTGCCATCTGCTTTGATCAGCATAAATTGTTTTTTTCCTCTTTAATCTTCTTTCTTTTTAACTTTCTCTATTTCTCTCCATTTGTCCATATCTTCTTCCATTCCTTCACATCAGCCACTAAATCAGGGATACTGCCAGCAAGTATTTCAAGGAGGGCGGCTTAATAAAGACAGAGGGTGTGTTTTAGTTATATAAACACACACACAGGGCCACACACAGATAGCGTAGCCGCTACTGGTTAATTAACATGTTCTGACTTTTACTAGAGGCTTCCTTTCCCTGTGCTCCACTTTGTTTGCCTGTTAAAAAGTGGAACACATGTAAACACATTGTGCTGCTGTGAACTTGGGATATTCATATTTAGTTATTTGCTTTGAGTCAGTGTTGAACACAGATGTGATGCAGCAGCAGTTTGTTTATTTGCCTTGTAGCGGGACAGACACACGAGCTGAACTTTGTCCTCACATGCCTGCCTATCCAAACATTGCTCTTCATATTCTGTTGAACTTTATCATTCTAGTGTAAATTCAGTGGTTAGATGATTAGGTAATAGCTTTCCAAATATGCAGTACCAAAAAAATTGAAAACATTTTAATTATCAGGACAAAAAAGGTTCGCCACTAATGTCTAGGCGCCTGTGTGTGTGCGTGTGTGCGTGTACACATTCGCGCTATCAACAAACGCATGTTAACACCTCTCGCCACATGTAGGATCTTGATCTTGTGCCATAAAAGTACGGTAAGAATGTCTTTGCCCAAGCTGGTGCTTTTTCTCCAACAGCTGCTGTCAAAACACCCTTCATGGCTTTTCAGGTTTAGAGAAGAAACACACACACATTACACACACACGTTATACACACACACAGGGACAGGCCTACGTGGAAATTCAAACTCTCAAAAACCGGTTCAACCACATCTCAGAATCCTACAGGCTTTCTGTGAAAACTTGCTGTTAACAAATATTGTCACCTGTTGAACAGCCGTCCCAAACTCCATTGTAAATTATTGTAAATAACAGGTTTAACAGGCCTGCCATAATGTCCTGAGGCGTCTGTAATTAAATGTATGTTTCAGGAACTTTGTAAACGATAAAGGGTGGATTCTGGTGATATTTTGTAATTCAAGTGTCACAAAAAACAGTAAGTGTTATGTGCATTTCTGAAATAGAGGGAGATTTTGTGTATTTATTGCCAATACTTCACAGCCCTGAAGCCTTTACCTACTGTATGCGTGCGTGTAAAGCGATGCACACATAAAACACATCTGGCCTCAGGTCAGCAGGACTCACTCCTTCGCTCATCCACGACTGATCAGGAATGCATAGAGTCGACCGCACCCCTTTATCCCCTCACAAACCACTGGATGCATGGGAGTGTGTGTGTCTGTGTGTGTGTCTGAATGCTCTACTCGGATTACCAGCATTCATTTGTCTTGTAACCAGTGGTGCCACTCCTTCCTCAAACTTCTCGTCGTATTATGCAAGGTTATCACGTCAGAGCTTTCTTCTCCAGTTTCTTGCCTGTTCAGAGAGTTTAGTTATAAAAGATGAACAGAAATAAGGACACCTCATTTATACTTCACTCACGTGTGATTTTCATGCTGAACTTTGACCTCAGGCCCACGCCTTGTTTCTAGTGTGTTAGTGCAGGGGTCTTTATACGTGCACAGCTGCTGACTTTATCCTGTACGTGAGCTTTGAGTGAGCCGTTTGCTGGGAATCGGGGAGGAGGGAGGTCAAAGGTCAATACCTGGTTCACGTTTCTTTTTGCCTTTTAGGGTAATCTGACTAATATACACGTACTAACACACTACAGCAGACATGGGCAACTGGAGACGTGGGGGCCACATGCGGCCCTCACTCTAAATGATTTTGGTAAACACAGAACAATGAGACTGAGACACAAAATGACAGAAAAAATATACAAAGCAGCTGCAAAAATACGCAGAATGACGACAAAAATACACAAAATACCTTCAAAAAACCACAAAAAAAGAAAATGAGAGAAAAATATACAAAACAGCCACAAAAATACACAGAATGATGACAAAAATACACAGAATGATGACAAAAATGCACAGAATGACAACAAAAATACACAAAATACCTCCAAAAAACCCATAAAAAAAGAGAAAATTACAGAAAAATACTCAAAACAGCTGCAAAAATACAGAGTGACAACAAAAATACACAGAATGACGACACAAATACACAGAAGACCTCTAGAAAACCACAATAAAATAAAATGAGAGAGAAACGTAAAACATAAAAACATCTGCAGAAATACCGTACACAGAATGAAGACAAAAATACACAAAATACCTCCAAAAAAAGAGAAAATTACAGAAAAATACTCAAAACAGCTACAAAAATGCACAGAATGATAAAATACCTCCAAAAAAAAAAAAAAAAACACAAAAAAAAAAAAAAAATGAGAGAAAAATATACAAAATGACAACAAAAACACACACTATTTGTTCTTTTCTGTATTAATGCTTAGATTGGTCATTATGGTCTTGAACACACACATTTCAAAAGGAATCCACACTGTGCATTGAGTCGGAATAAGTGCTGGAGCGTGAAGCTAAAGGAATGAGGGATTTGTCTCCTAACCAGTCTTAAAAAGACCCCAACTCCAGACATTTGAACTAGCTTGTAATTGTGTGTCTCCTCAATAGGGGCTAAATTTAAGCCTTGAATGTTTGAAATAGCTTTGTTATCCCTGCCTGTAGATTGTTATCTTTGTGTACACACACACACACACACACACACACACACACACACACACACACCCAAAAATACACAAACACACTATTCCCTCCAGACTATGGAACAGTGTTGTTTAATGAGGCTGATAGTAAAGTGTTGGGTGTGTTCACGACAATAAACATGGAGATAAACACACACATGTTTTCCGGACCATTTAACCTTCCTCAACCAATGAAAATTGCTCAACCACACATTTTAGTGTGAAAGCGCCCTCATGTGGATCAATAGATTACTTACATTCAATTTAAAAATTTGTAACTGAAATAAAAAATTCATATCTTGATTATTCTAAACTCAATAAATTCTGACCAAAGAGAAAAAAGAAAAAAAGAAAGTAGTGCTGTCAAAATGAATGCGTTAATCTAAAATGTTTAATTTGTAAAAAAAAATAATAATAAAAATAATAATAATTAAAAAAAAAAACATTAACGCATTTAACGCAGTTTTGATTACTTCCGGTGCTTGTTTGGTTTTTTGTTAACTTGGAAACTGAGTTAATTCTGAAGCTGAAGTTGAAAGAAAATCATTAAAATTGTCTTTGAATTTAAATATACTTTCTGTGCTAATTCGAAATTAATTCCATGATCTTCCAGAAATAGATAACATATATTACAAGCTTCAGTCTTAAGTGAAAAAATGCGATTAATCACAATTAATGACAGAAAATTGTGTGAATAATTAGTTTATTTTTTTAAATCGATTGACAGCCCTAAAAATAAGCTATAAAAAAAAAATATACATCCTTATTGGTGATATTGTGATTTTATATATCGCCAAAATAGAAAACTTGATATATCTTGAATCGCGATATATTGCCCAGGCCTATGTATGATTTTTATTTGCTGTATTACACAAGCTTGAGGTTTTATGTTATTATAAAAACACATGTTGTTGTAATAATAGCTTTGTGTTCAGTGATATGATAACGTAAAGGATGAAAAACATCTCCAGGGGTGTACAGGAAGTTTAGCCGTCCTTCAGGCTGTCACAGGGGGGGCTGTTGCTGGGCAGCCTACTCTGCTGACCCCCCTCAGGTCTAAGGTTGCTCAGCATCTAAGCTAGGCGTGTCCAAAATAGGTCCTGGAGGGTTGAAATGCTGCAAGCTTAAAATGTCCTTGAGGGCCGAATTTGGAAACAAATCCAAATATGAGCTAAGGTTGGAGCAAAGCTGGATTTTAAATGAGACCATTTAAATTGGTTTTCATTTCAAAACCATGCCCCGTTTGATCACGATTACCATCTTTGATCTATTTATGATGATATTATCGCAGTTTGAGTGTGCTGCCACTGCCTGTTACCAAACGATAATCACTTTCTCCAGCCCTTAGTAACGTATCGAAGGCTGAAAGGACTTTTCTCCCTCTCTTTATGAATTTATGTGGGTTTCCACATCCAGACAGCCAACAATATTGACTAGGGTCAGCCTCAGCCCACCCTTCACCCTCCCATCATTCTTAGTGGCAGTTTAAGTGCGTTGGTGCAGCGTATGAGGTCAGTTCAATAGACTGTTGTGACCCGGCTTGGACTCAGATGGCTAAGTGAGTGACTCGTTCTTCATGCACACACACACACACACTGACAGTTTGTGACTATACAGCTTCATACTGCAGGTAAGGATGACCATTAGATAAATAGGGCAGTGACACTCTGACACAGGAGGTGAAGGCAAAGAGGTCAAAGGTGAGAGTTCACAGTGTCACAGGTCATGTGAATATAAAAAGGCGGCTGTGATTTTAATGCGGTATCGATGATCCCCAACACTTGATTCATAAATGGACTTCAAACTGTGGCTTGTAGTCAGGAAAAAAATCCTTGATTTTACAAAATACACTACCGTATTTTTCGGACTATAAGGCGCACTTAAAATCCTTTAATTTTCTCAAAAATCGACAGTGCGCCTTATAATCAGGTGCGCCTTATGTGTGAAATTAATATGTCAAAATGTTTTAGTACAACTTTGGTAAACTATGAAGCTGCACTGCTTGATGGATTTTTGGCGCTTTAAGGTTACCGTAGTGATATGTACCTGTACTGTGCTTCAACATACTGAACTGAAAAAGTGAGTGTATTGTTCTGTATTTTATGTGTTAAACCTGAACAATGTTGAGAGTTATTGTTAATGAGTTGAATAAAGTTTGACTTATCAGACTATTTTATTTTGCTTAATGCGTCTCAATAATAACAAACCGGTGCGCCTTATAGTCTGAAAAATACACTAATAGTTTTGTCTATGTCAAATTTGTAAAAGAAATTTGGGTTTTTTTCACACTTGCATTGATGCACTACAGTGTGCAAAATAATTACACTTATTAAGTATCACAGGGATCGTGGATTTATGGTAGAATGTATACGTTAGTATGATAATTTGATTAAAGGCTGCTTGGTGGAGCATTGCAGGTAGAATTATAAAAGGTTGTAGATGTAGAGAGTCTGTGGTCTCAAACCTCACCCCTCCATTATTACGTCACTTCTCTAGACTCGGTTTGTTATGCCTGTTAAGTGCACGTAGAAGATTTTAAGGTTTTCATTTACTCCCATTTGCTAATTATTACAAGAAGCAACTAAAGACATGAGGACTAGACGTGAGATTTATTTATTCAATCATTTATTTATTTACAGTCATTATTTATGAAATGGACAATACCTATTCATGAACGTCACAATGTTGCCTATGGCTAAGTCATTTTCATCTCTAGTCCCATGGCAGGTTGATGTAAAATTCTTAAGAACTTACAAATATTTAAAACATTAATGCAGAGTCAAATATAGAGCTTTACCAGTTAAACCATGACCCACTTTGGATTTATTTTCTACATTCATTTTATATGATAGTTTGGTATATTTTTCTGTTATTTTTGTTAATTTTGGTAGTGGCACTGTGTATTTTTATATAATTTTATATGTTTTTGGAGTAATTTTGTGTATTTGTGTTTGTATTTATTTATTTATTATAGTAATAAGAAATGTCATTTTTGCAGTTCTACAGTTTCTGATCCATGTGATCTTAGCTTTAAGTTATATAAACACTTACTATAGATATGTTGTCATCTCAGTGTGGTGCACACATGCATTTGTACATCTGATATGTGTGTATATGTGTAAGGATGGAAGCTGCATAGTAAAGATTCCAACACCTCCTGAAGGAACCTTTATATAGTAAGTCCAGTATAACATACACATGCACAACATGGGTCATGCATAGTTTCCTTTGCTTGAATTACTTCTTTGTAGGTAATTTAATCCACATTTCCTTTGGTTTATTTTAACGTTTTTATTATATGTTGTAACAAATGTGCCTCAAAAAAGACGAGTTAAAAATGGCTTCGGAGATTATTTTTTTTCCCCAAGTGTGGTTTTTATAAGAAAGCAGAAACATCCATGGGTACATTTAAGCACCGGGACAAGTATCTGTGTCAGATACTGTGGGTTAGCAAAAGTCTTCCTCTATTCTGTGTCTGAACCACTGTGTTTAACTGACTGGCTCTACATCAGGGGTGTCAAACGCATTTTAGTTCAGGGGCCAAACACGGACCAGTTAGATCTCAAGTGGGCCGCAGATTATAGGTGGGAATACATTAAATTTCAACAATAATATGCACTACTTTGCACTTCCACCTTTAAATGACAAGTAAAGTATGTAAGGCATCGACGATATCTAAGCAATAAGTGACTGATATCTGTCCCTGCAGGATCTTCACCTAAATTTACTCGATTTTCAGATTCATTTTGATTTAATTTTAGATAAATTGACAGATTTTTTTTTTTTTTAATTGAGCGTTCTTTTAATAATTTGCTTCTAAAAATGATTGTCATCATGTGATATAGACATGGGGAAAACTTTGAGTGCTGGCAAGTATTGTAAAGTTTTGTTGAATTTATGTATTTTCAGGGACTGTGATATCTACAACCAATAGTTGGTATTTTACACATTGATTCTTCATGTTTTTTTCTGTCATTTTTACTTTCTCCTGCAGGCCAAATTGGACGCCATAAACTAGGGATGTCCCGATACAACTTTTTCATTTCCAATATGATACCGATATTGCTGCCTTGGGTATCGGCTGATACCGATATAGATCCGATATCAGCATGAATCATAATTTTTTTTTTCCTCTTTTTTTTTTTTTTTCTTTAATAAGAAAATAATAATAATAATTACTTATTTTGTAGTGTGGAATGTTAGAAAAGGCTTGATCAAGTGATGTTACTCAAACAGAGAACTATAGTCAGCAACAGTAGGGATGAGAAAAACTGACCCATTATTATTAACCAATTGGTTACATACATTTTAACCTTCAACATAATATCCACAGTATTGAATAAAATAAATAAAAATTTAATTGAGGGGGGAAAAAAAGAAAAATTATATTGGAGAATCCAGAAACTTGAATTCGATATTTGTTTTCAGGCTAATATCGGAATGATATTGATATCGGATCAGGACACCCCTACCATAAAGGCCTGGAATTGGCCCCAAGCCTTGAGTTTGACAAATTCAATTCAATTCAACTTTATTTGTACAGCGCAAATTACAACAAAGTCATGTCAATGCGCTTATCAAAATATAAAATTCATAATAAGAAAGAAAGAACCCAACAAGATTCACATGAACAAGCATTTAGTGACAGTGGGAAGAAACAACTCCCTTTTAACAGGAAGAAATCTCCAGCAGAAGCAGGTTCAGAGGTGGCAGCCATCCACCTCAACTGTGTGCTGTACATGGTCAGCTGCCCATGATATCCAAGTAAATACTGTAACTATCTGATCAGTTCAATTTTATTTTTGTTGTTGTATTTGGATGATTTATTTTGAAGTAGGAAGCTGCTTAATGGTTCACACATCTTCCTTCACTTTCCTGATGTGTTTCTTTAGATCAGAGGCTAAAACCACATGTTATTGTTCTGGTCTAGTTTTGTTGTCTTGTGGGTCATTTTTGAGGCACTTTTGGGGAACCCAGTAATCTTCAGCATTGCCTTTAATCAGCTCTGACTCCACCTTGGCTTTAAATACCCAGTTAGCATAAGCACACCTTTTGAAAATCTGTTCTGAAATTCACTTTGATCCTCGTCTTCTTCGTTGTCTTGCCAACACCTCATTGTGTTGGCCTGCACTGTCTCATTGCTGCTAACCACAGCCACGTGTCAGCGCTGACTGCACACTTTCACCTCATACCGTTTCTTTGTGTCACTTTAAGGACATTTAGCAGTTAGGAGATGATTGAAACCTTTACATTTCAGCAGCCCTCAGTCCACTTAGTACAAAGCACATATCCAGTTGATCCTATTGATTGGTGTGTCCAGGTCATGAAATAGAAATGAGGTGGGGGGTTGAACCAGGATGCTGACCTTCTGTTCACATGGGCGACTTTTCTTCCTATGAAACTATCACCTGAACATCTTTAGTTTCCTGGGGCAGGTCATTCATGAAGCACATGTTTTTCCTTGATAACAACCTTATCTTACCTCACTAAACTTCAGCTCATATTTTTTATATGTTTGTCGGTTTTCTTCACACTGGCTGTTAGGATATACTGGTTAATAATTAAAATACCTGGTGAACCGATCTCCAAATATGTGTGCGGTTGTGTGTGACGGTTTATGGATTTTTTGGGTGATATATGTTGGGAAGTAGGGGTGTTAGGAGATAAACTTGATCCCTTTTGGTAAACAGCACAGCAGTTGCTGAGGTTGTAGGTTTTCCATTTAAAAGAAAATGAGGTCTGGGACCTGATGGACCACTGTGGACTCAGAGATAGGTTTACACTACCTCACAGCCACAAATCTGGAATCAGCTTTCAGTAGTGTAACCGATCCTCAAGGAGACCCACAGTGAGACTTCACTTCACATGTAAGACAAGGTCCAGGTCCAGGTTAGGGCCCAAGCAGCTCAAACTTCCCTTTATTTCCTATTGTGAAGTTCAGTCCAGATCCAGCTTATGGAAACAAGGAGGTGAGACCAAATCAATATAAGTTATACGGTTACAATGACGTGAGGACACACTCGCATGTTGTTGTCACACCTTGGTGGTCACATGCCTCCTTACGTTCAGACTTGGGTGGGAAAACTCCATCTCCTTAACATGCTTCTACTGCCTTTTAAAGACGTTGTTGTGTCCCTTCGGGCCAGTGTAAGCACTATTTTTCACCATCCACTAATATATGTTAGGAAGTAATTGCTTGTCTTTTTAAAGGAACATACACAAATATATTTGTTGTAGGCAAGAAGGAAGTCTTAGTCTAGTCGCTCAATGTTTGACATCCCATTCATAATTTCAAGCTTGACAGGTAGTGAAAAAAACCCTGCTTTTCCATTGGTTTCTCGTACTCTTTGCACAAAAGTCTCAGTAATGTGATATATCCAATGCAAAATTATAAAAATGACTATATACGTTACATTATGGAGCAGACATGGGAAACTGTACCTTGTTTGTATTTGTATGGTGTCTATCTGAAATGCACAAAATAAATATACTCAAAACAGCTTTAAAAATACACAGAATTACTCAGAAAACACACAAATGACTACCAAAAACACACAAAAATATCAGAATAAAGACAACAATAACCAAAATACACAAAATTACTACAAAATGGGGTACAAAATAATTACAAAAATAAACAGAACGAATAAAAAAAATATCAGGAAAATATACAAAATAACTACAAAAATACACAAAACGACTCTAAATAACATACCAAGTTACTGAAAAATACACAGCACCCCTACCAAAATAAACAAAAATAACAGAAGAATATATACAACATGACAAAAGATTTAAATATGTAAAAAATAACACAAAAAAAAACAGAAATGCAGACGAAACCCTTTGTTCTTTTCCAACTAGAATTTCTTTTTATAAAAACGTGTTGGTAAACATTGGGAATAGTAAACAGAAAGATGAGCAGGGACAAAGGTGATGATAATAGAGTGGCTAAAGGAGGAAAGGAGGGTGTGAGGTATGGTCGCCATGCCTGCAAGTAGGTGGATGGGAGGGATCAAGATCGTAGATCACAGAAACTCAAAAAATAGAGGCAGGGAACAAGGAAGAAGGGACGGGCTGACTCGAATTTCAGCTCAGTGTGTACAAGGGCTGAGTGTAAGCCTAACCTTATACTCACTGCACAGTAAACTCCTGCAGGCACACACATGCACGCTCGGGTACTCACCATGAATGGAGATCGGGGAATCTTTTTCAATTTGTTTTGCACCTCGCCAGGCATTGAATTGTGTGTGTTCAGCAGGTGTGGTCTTTTTTTTTCAAATGTGGGGATTTCTGCTTTTGTTTATTAGCTGATTGGATCACAACAGCTGTCAACCACTGGATTACTCTTTTATCTTATTGCCTACTTGACACTTTCATCTTTGCAACTGAAGGATTAGTGAACGAAAAAAGGCAAAACATCTGGATTTCACTTTTTTTTTTTTTTTTTAAATACATATTTACATAGATGTGAGAGGGGTTTTTCACTTCACTACAACCTCCTCATCTTTGTTTGCTCAGAGATCGAGTGCATTAGCCGGCGGGCTTCAACAAGTGGAGACAATGGTGCTACAGAGCACACAAGGGCACAAACAACTTTTTTTTCCCCCTGATATGCTGGGATTGAATAGTATCTTGGTATAATTTAGAAACCTCCCTCTCCACGCTGCCATGCACCACCAAGGAACACTACAGCCGGCAGTGGCTGCATTCATCCCAGTGTGCGCTACAAATGGGCGGTGATTTCCTGATTGCTGGATTACCTAAATATCCATTTCAGTTAAAAAAAAACACGCCTGGAGCCTTACAGCACAAAGAGAAAAAACTGAGTGGCAAAGAGATGATTTAGGTCTTGCTTTTGGTTCATGAAATAGAAATGGATTGTAGGAGGAAGTGTTAGAAGTTCAGGTCATCATGATCTTTGCCAGCAAAGGGAGGACAACCTGGTCTTGGACTTGACGGATTATCCTTTTATCTCTCGAGTTTTTTTGCAGCCTATATCTCTGCCATTTATGTGTTTACATTCTGACTGAAGCTTTCCTGACTTGTTGATGTCATCCCTTTTTTGACTTTGTTACTTACGTGAGGATGAGGGGTGAGAGGAGATCCGCTTCCTTTCGAAAGGAGAAGCCAGCAGGTCTTTCCCGGGCACTCAGCTGGCTTAACGTCTCTCCTCTAACACGCCAGAGCAGGCGGATTTTTCACAGCCAGAACGAGCTCCACAATGCTCACAACCGTCACACACACTCGCATGCCAGTCTTTACTCTGCAGACAGACACAAGGATGGGGATGATGACGACTGGGTGTACCAGCCTCAGCATAAAATAGGTGAGAGCAGAGCATCAAAGGCATCCTCGTCTGTGGTTTGATGGAGTTGTTTGAGTTTTGTAGACTTTTCCTCACAATGTGAGGTCAAAAACGCAGTTTCCTGCCCTTGATGACTTGTTTACACACCCAAACAAAGCCAGAAGTGTGTCACTGCTATTTTATAGCCCTGCTTGCATGTCTTGATGACCCTTACACATCCTGGTTGCCATAGGGAGTTAGCGGGACATGGGTGGAGTCAATGGGACTGAGAGGTGGTCAAAGATAACTTTGTGTGTGAGAAAGATAAACAATGGTTCATTAAAGGCTCCTATTATAAGCTGGTACCAGTTTGAGTGGCATACCACTGGAATAACTGTCATGAATGTCACAAAGTCATTGAACAACTTGTCTTGCCTGAGGTAGAACTTTTCGTCTAACGTCTTAAGTGTTCAGTAAGTTTCTAGATGAGCTTCATTAATTATTGATCTGTTCATTAGTTGTGTGTCTGCAGTGCATATACACACATACAGGTGTGTGTGTGTGTATGTGTGCGCGTTTGCTCGGTCAAGGGTGTCAGTAGGCCTCTGGGAACAATAGATGTAACTGTAGCCCAACCTTTACCGGAGAATGGAAAAATACACTATTGTCACATGACTTGATTCATTAAATTCGACCCACCTTGCCATTGAAAAGCATCACTGATCCGATGAGGCCTGCATTATTCGCAAGAAAGATAATTTTACATTATATTATTAAATAATATAATGCAAAATAATAATTATTTGAATCTATCTAATTGGTGAAAATGATTGGAGGATATCCTTTACCTTGTTTTGAACAAACAACTTTGTCACTGACCGTTCTTTCTTCTAAACAACAAAAAACCTAAGGGTCAAACATCGTGAAAACCCGGCCACCTTAACCCCACACCACTTTAGATATTTTCAGGTTGAAGAATTAGCTCTTTATATGTAAACAAGACAGATTATTTGAACAGTAAGCCTCTATCTCACTACTTTTTTTTATTCCAAGTGTTCAAAACAACTACTGTACTCATTCTTTTTTATTAGTAAAGCCCTGAGGTAACATGTCTCATAAATCAGATGCTCTCTTGTCCAAACCTGTTACCTGCAGTGCAGATGTTCTCCGTCAAAATGCTGCTACCAGTCAGATTGACTAACAGAATCCAGAAGTCTTGAGTAAAGTAATGATCTCATTCTGTCCACATATTCCTGATAAACAGATGTTTCTGGCCGTGTTAGTAGTTGAACCAAACAACTTGGTCAGTTGCTCTGTGCATGGCGCCAATGTCTATCTTTTTTTTGTTTTGCTGCTGTTGTCATTTTTTGCATATCTCAATCCAACCGTGTCACTCTATCACCTCTATTCCTAAAACAGCACCTGAAGGGCACATAGCTGGAGTGGTTTAAATTCATGATATGTTTGTCAAAGTCAAGTGGGAGAAGCTGCAGCGAACCAGTTTAAAAAGATTCTGTCTTTACCAAGTACGGAGCGATTCTGTGCTGCAGTTTGCAAACTGGGAGAAAGGCTTTTAATTAAGAATCCCAGACAATAAAATCTGCTCCAAATATGTATACCATGTGTAGCTCTCCGTGTTTGGCTGTCCCTGTAGAATGTCTTTGTAGAGGAGCCAGATCTTTATCCTAATGTGATTTGTATGTTTGAGCTCTTACATAAGATCATCCTACTTCATGTCCAATTGGCCTTTTCCTTCATGTTTCCCCATTTCACAAATACTAGGATGTTATCTTAAATTTCAACATACCTAACACAGTTTGTAGTTGGTGTAGCTTGGGATTTATTCATCTGATGTGATATGGTCAAAGGTTTCCCATAAACATTGACCATTCACTGTTTACATTTTCATTGATTGTTTGATATTAGCTGAAAATAGAAAACAGAGTTGTAGAATATACCATAATCTAATTGAAAGATCTTTGTTTCCCTGAAAAGTCTTGTTTTTCTTGTCCTTTTTCTCAGCTTTTCAACCAATCTTTGTCTCTTTTTTAGATAAAGACGCCAGACAGTGTCATAACTAGGCCAATATAAAATGTTTTCATTTGTGTATTTCCTCTAGACACGCGTACCACACAGGAAACGCCTTGTGACCCTCCAGTTTGAACCCAGAGTATTTTTAAACATCTGGATCTTGACTTCCACAAGTCTGCAAGGACCCCATTACAAGACACATGTTTAGCCAAGCACCATGCCTGTGTGTAAATATAGCCTCAAAATGAGTGCCCAGGGATCCAAAACCTGTAATTTTGACGCTGCCATCAGCCAGACTGGTTGGGATTTTGCCTCAGTTGCTGAGGTAACGTGCGTGTGTGTGTGTGTATGTGTGTGTGAGGCTTGGTCTAAGCTTCTTAGTGGGACAATTTTAAGACCATCATGTATGAGGCATAGGTAAAGTACACAAATTACTATTAAATATTTATAGATGAACCACCACTGTTTTTCAATTTGTGTTTAGGAAGAAGAAAGTTACTAATCTCTGATTTAAAAACTGCAATGATGAAAATGTCATTCAGAGTTGGAAGAATATAAAGAAATAGTTTGGCCATATTTATTAGTTGCCTACTGCAGGGTTTTCCAACCAATGGGCCACGGACCATTTGGTACTTTGAACTTTGTGTTTTATGAGGAGTGGCTTTTCTTACCTTCTGTATATTTTTGCTCAGAGCTGTATGCACGTTACACACTCAATTTAGCCAAGAATGCACTAAAAACCTTGTTCCACAAGCCAAAACTTTTGTCAACAACTTATTATTGTCTGGAGCGCTTATCGGGAGCTCCGCGGTGCCGCCGCGTCCCGCCACACCCCTCACACACATACAGACGCTGCTCGTCACAGCTTACCTGAAGCGTCCGTTCAGCGACTCACCACTACCAGACCAGACACCCACCCAATAAATTGAACCAGTCTAAGTTCCTCCTTCAGATCTACCCTAAGTTCCACAAGAGTGGAAACTGGACTTAAGCTAAGATGAAACACAGACTGGGCTAAGAGCTAAGCTAATGACTTCGTTATTTTTGCATTTCATGTGCTTGAATTTAGAAAATAATTTCATTATGAATTAGGAAATAAATGAATTGCATACAATAACACTAATAGTGACACGCATGCACAAATATATTCCATAAAATATCAGCCCATGAGCTCTTTGAGTCAGCAGCTATTGTAGCTTTTTTTAATGTGTAAATGCTATTACTGAAGCAGATTCTAGTGATGATGTATTCAATTTAATTTGTGTTTGTAAGGAACCTGTTTACACTTAAAGATGGGAATAGCTTTATATATTTATTTATTGTTTTTATTTGTCGTCATTTTTATCGTTACCGTAATAAACACCAGAAATTATCGTGATGCATTTTTAGTCTATATCGCCCATCGCTGGTGTGGGAGCATTTCACCCTTGACACAATAAAAAAGCTTATCTGTCCCAAGCCACATGTAAAAGATTGTAGCAACATAGAGCAAATAATTCTACAATTTATCATCCGATTAGTCGGTTAATCGTTTCGATAATCGGTGACTAGTCAATAGGGATGTAACGATTATTCGTAAGGCAGTTAAAAATCGATTCATAGGTATCACGGTTGATATCGATTTTCTGAAAATTGAATCGCAGTACTTTTTTTAACCAGCAGAGGGCGCTATCCACAAGTGTAGGCGGCGGGCGGAGTCTGTTAATACTTTCTTTCTGGCTGCCTTCTACTCTTAAATATGTTAATAAATGATTCATTACCCCTTTAGCACCGAAGGAATATCTGTAATATTACTTGAATATCTGTAAAAGTCACGTTTTTCTATTAGCTCTGTCTGCTAGCATAGCTTCTCTTCTTCACTGCAAGATATCGGCATGCCAACCGACCACTGTGTTACCAGCGCCCTCTGCTGGTCCAAACAAATATGACGTAAATCAGTGCAATCACTGTTTTTTTTTTGTTTTTTTTTAAGTCCAATTGTTAAGGCACAAAATACATTTTCATTTGCACTTTTAAAAGAAAAATAACTATTATGCAGCTTTGCATTGTTTATTATAGAACCAGAATTTAAATTAATAGGCTTCATTTTCATTTGTATTATTCCTTTATTTATTTCATTCAAGATTTATTTTTAAGCTAAATTGCATTGTTTTGAATAGTTTATCAAGGAATTCTTTTGACAATGAAAAATAAAAGGAAAATAGTACAGTATTTTCTAGTTTTTTTTCCCCCCAAAAAAAAAATTTGTCTACAGTCCCATTTTGTAAAATAAATCGTGAGAGAATCGTATCGTGAACCCAGTATTGTGAATCGAATCGTATCGGGAGTTGAGTGAATCGTTACATCCCTACTAGTCAACTATTAAAATAGTCGTAAGTTGCAGCCCTATTTCACAGCCACAGAAACTGTGCCTCATTTTGGTGGTTCCACACCTGCTCTTTAGACCTTCAGGCCTTTAACTCTCAGCTGTAATCACACAGTTAAATTAGATTTCTGTCGTGACGTCATAGCAGGTTTCAGCTGTTTTCTGCTTTTTGTGTACACTGTTTGGGTTGTGAAAAGCTCTTTGATTCTGCAAATCAAATGCATTCTTTGACTCTTGTGCTTATTTGTCAAGATGTTTGCTTCTGGCTGAGGCGAACGCACCATGTTAAGATGGAACGACGGAGATGTACAGATTTTTCTTAATGACTCATATATTTAGAGCAACAGCATATTGATCCATATTATAAAAAACGCTTGGCAGAGTATTATGGTGGCAGAACCAGTTAGTTTTTTTTTTTTACATTTACCAAGCTTTTTTTTTTTGAATTAAGGGTATTTTGGGATGTTTCCGTCTGTGGTATACGCTTAGGGACTTTTGAGAGGATTCAGTTTAGATCAAACTCTTGCATAACAGCCCCTTTTTTTGGGCACACATTCACAAACAGGGACTCATACAGATTAGCAGATGATGATTTGCTGTGAGAGGAGATCGGGGCATATAAAGCAGCAAACCCTCATTAAAAGACAGACATGAAAATCTGGCGAGGTGGCCTACAGCCCGGAGCATATTACAGTCCTACTGTACATACGATTATAATCTACACCACACACACACTGCTAAGATGCTATTTGTCAAATATAAGTGCAGATTTTATGGTGATAATTGATTTATTTATTTTAAAACGTGTGTTTCTCTCTTTTTCATGTGCTGATCCTGATGGTCTCAGGTAAGTCCTGTTTTTTTCTCTTTCCCACATTCTTTTCCTCAAGCAGAGACTTGCTGTACACCAAATTACCACACAATCTGGCCTCATGCTAACATCTGTTTGCAGATGCTTTTAAGCCACTGAACCTTTTGAATACCATAAAGAAGCATGGACCAGCTTTCCCCCCACCAAATATATAAATCCTATTAATTCAGTGTTATCCAGTGAAGGCACGGTTTTACCTCTGCCAACCAGGGACCTAGAGATTATATTTGTGAGCATAATTTCACTGTTTGAAGGGGATCGAAGCTTGAGGCTTATATTGATAGGATGCAGTGGTGATGGGCCAACACGGTCTACAGGTCAGACCTTAAAATGTAGTGGAGATGTCATCGTGTTAGCAGAAAGAATCATTATATTTGATTCATGTATTTGTTAAAGTTGGTCCTTTTTGTTAACCTGGTTGTCTTGGCATTTAATCTGTTTTTTGCCTGACTTTCCAACTCATTGTATCAAACGTTACTTGTGCTTGTTACAACAAGCTTCCCAATCATCTGCCTATTCTATTCAGACTTTTGTTTGGATGATGAGCACAGAGTTCACAATAACAACATGTCGTGTGCAGTCTCTGCTCAATGACGGGGCAGTGACATCAGTGATCAGATAATTATAGAATATTGTTGAATTATTTAGAAAATCTAAAAATAATAATACATTTTGGCAGCACAATTCCCACACATCAGGAAAACTGATCTAATCTATCACATATCAGGTTTCAGGACTCGGCGTTACCCTTTGATATCAAACCACGACTGAATCTATTCATTGAAACTATTTTGCAATTTAATATCATATCTTTGTCATATTAATTTTGTCAAATAAAAATATTTAGCGTAGTTTTCGTTGACAGTTTTTTTTTTTTTAAGTGGCAAAAACTACACTATGATTAATTAAAAATAAATACACAAAAATAAACAAACAAAAATCCATGTACGTTTTTTTTCCTGTCGACTAATATTAATGAAATAAATTTAATTACATGGGATAAATTCAATGAAAACTCATGTAATCATGTGGTGTTATGCATTGATCACATCAAATCTTTAATACCGTCCCCTATAAGGTTGATAAATGGTAATTCAATCTTTGAAAAATGTATAAAATCCTATCCTGAATATTTTAGTCGACTATATCTGTAACATATTTATTCGACTAAAATCTAAATGTCACTTAGTTGATTAAAACTAGACCATAACTAAAATAGTCTGGATGACTAAATTTGGACTACAATTATATTGTATTTTAGTCCCAAGCCTGACTTAAACTAAATCAAATTTTGCTGTCAAACTTAACGCTATACTATAACTGAATGAACCCACTTCTGTTTTCGCCACGTCAGCATTCTCTAACAGTTGTGATTAACGTCACCTCAAAGTGTTTGCCAAACACTCAACAGGAAACGCTAAAACCACTTTAGGCTGAGCAGCATCTAATTAAGGAGGAGGTTTGATGAAGTGAGAGTTTATTGCCTAGTTAGGTGACCTTGTTCAAGAATATAAACCTTTAATTGCAGATGTTCTCCAGAGCTGCGTTTGTGCGGCGTTCTGCAGCTCCGTGTCAGTCACGCATATTTCAGCCTGTAATTAGACACATCTGGTGGAAAGAGACGTGTTAGCGCTAATGAAACATGTCACAATTAACGTGTTCATAACACGCATGTGCGTAGCACTCTCATGTGAACTGCACAGCATAGTGATTTAGAAAAATATTATTATGACTGAACTGCTGATTATTTTTTTCCTTTTGGGTAAAAGCTGCACGTCTTTTAGAAAATAGTTTTACTCTTAATATGATCTCACTTTAGTTTGAGTGTGAATATTGATATGCATAGTCTTATCCGAACATCATTGATCTCATTTACCTATTCTTTCATATAAAAGCATATAAACAATAAAACACGTTATTGTCCAGACAGTAAAACTAACATTGCAGTGGGCCTGGAAAAATGATGCATTATTAACAAAAAATAGCACTATAAAAGCAGTAGTGCCATTAGTGCCAAAAAGCTGTCACGACATCATGCCTACTTTCCCTGAATATTTAGAACTACTCTGAAATATTAATATATGAACAATTATTATATTTGGCGAAATTTACTGTTGGGCATTTCAACAGAAAAATCACACTTTTGGTAAGCATAAATAAATAAATAAATCCTATAACACCATTCATGAGTTTTACCCAATACAAAAAAATAAATGTTGACATGTTTTACACAAAAGCTGTCCGTGGCATAAAATGCAATGCTTCGATTCACCTGCAGGTGCTGCTTCAGGTTTGTTGTCAGTTTGTCGTTTTACACAATTTACGTACCGTCTCGCCTTCATTTATACATTTATATAAAATGGCATCTGTTTTTCTTTCTTGTTTAGGATTTGAGATTGTTGCCGTACAGTTGCCTTTATTCATATATCTATATATCTATCGATCTATAAAGCAAGGAATCTCTGTCTGTCTGTTCCTCAAATATCTCTACGAATCAGGCCCAGATTGACCTGAGACTTTCAACATGGCTGCTGCTTGGTTGAAGGGTTTGCAACGTCGGATTTGTTTGAGTGCGTGCGTGCGTTAAATTTGCATTAGGAATTAAGTGATTACAAGGTCTATTAAAAGAGGATTTAACTTTTATTCTGAATGAAAGCGGAATTAATGCTCCCATGTAAACCATCCATGAAAACGCTACTTAACCTTCCCTCTTTTCTATAACAAAACGTACTTCCTATGGGCACTGCACTAGTTGTCTCAATTCACAGTCTTTGATGTAATTGGTGCTAGCTTACTTGCTATTGGATCACTGACTGTCTAGTCCCGCCTTCCTCACAACAAAAGTAATTTTGAATGGATACCTTCGCAACTAGTCGTAGCGTCCAAATTTCGTCCAGCATTTCATTTTTATTTCAGGACAAATTGATAATTGTATAGTTTTTATGAAAACAACAAGTATTTTTTTCTTCTTGTCATATTTCACACATTGCTAAAATATAATAATATTTTTTACTTTTGTACTTTGACCGAAGATGAAAACAGCAGCATCTTTACAACCAAAACAATTTTTCCGTCTTGATCTTGTTTACAGTCTAAATATGAGTTGGTATTTCCAACCCTCTTCCGTGCTAAGCTGCAGGTAATTCTTAGTGGGTGAGCTTGTAGCTATATCTGATCACACACTGTTGGATTTTGAGGATTAAAGTGATTATCTTTGATCAGTGCACAAAGGGTCGGCCTCAGGCCGGGGCCCCCTGTCTCGTTCTGATCTGCTGACAGCTCAGATTCCATACAATAACTACCCTTTATAGGAGAACTGTCTGCTTGTGCCCGTGTGGTTTTGTTTTGAGCCCACCTGCTCTTCGGACTAATAGATCTTATTTTTGGCCTGTTTTGTTTGTATCAAGGAGATTGATGGAGAGGATTGTAGCTGACAGCAGATTAAGGGGGTTTAAGATGGTCGTTTTTTGGCTTTCTGCATCCACGCTATGATAGGTAGAGCGATGTTGACCAGTGGGGGAGTCAGTATGGAAGAGTGAGAGTCATTGACACAGAGAGAGAAAGAGGAGGGAAGTGTAGTAAGTAAGGAGGGGCTGTATGGTTGTTTCCTGCAGTGTAGAAGCTGGCCTACAGCCACTCAGAGCGTGTGGGTGCGTGTGTGTGTGTGTCTCTGAGGTGAAAGCGATGGGGAGGAGAGTGTGTCTGCCAAGACCTGCAAGTGTGACCAAGCGGTGTGGAGAAACCGGGAGTCGGGAAAAGAGTCGGAAAGAGCGAAAGATGCTAATCAGGAAGTAGTCTGAATGAGCTGCTGGTTGTTCGTGAGGAGTAAAGTTGACAATAAGTGAAGCCATGTTCTGTCTGAATGGTAAGTGAGTGTTTGTATTCCGCTTGATATGAATGTGAACCATTTCCTTCCAACTTTACGAGACAAAGAAACTCCATCTATCATCTGAGTGGAGCGTAATGTGTGTCAGGGAAGCTTTTCCTCACACGTTTGTTCTTTTGTTTCAGTCTTTCTTGCTTCTTTGATATATTCTGGTTTGTTGACCTATAATTTTCTCCCACTTCTCTTTGATTGCTCCTCTTATTTATTCTGGTACACGTCCCAGTAAAGAAAAACCTTTCTTCTCTTCCCCATAGTGTTTGCTTTGTTTCTGTTTGCGTTATAAAACTTGAGTTACTAGTTTTCTTTCACTAAATTGTTTGTTTAGGTCATTATTACTAATATCAGGAAAACACTGTGTGTCAGTAACGTAATAGCTGGAAGAGCTGCAGTGGCCGGGGCTGCTGTCCTGCAGAGTGGAGACCATGTGTTGGCTATTACTTCAGCTGCCAGTTAAAATAAGACAAGAGGAAACCAATTCTGCTTTTATTATTGCCTTATTTTTACATATTGGACTGATTTTACTCTGCTCGGAGGAAGACCTAATAAAAAAAAAAATAAAGAGAGATTTATTCATAAATGACGACTGCTCTGTACAGTTCGTGGATATAAACTATATATGGTACACTGAGTAAATAATTTAAATATTTGTTTGATAAAAACACAAATCCACTGACTGGAAACCACTGATCAAAATCATTGGTTTTGGTGTTGTAGCATTTCTAATCATCATCTGGATGCATTATCTTCCTGTACGTCTGTGTCACGCACTGTGTTTTTTTTTACACAGATACACAGTTTGAGAGAAACAAACTATGTGGGAGTTGTGCTCAAGAGGGGAGTTCGCTTTTGTTCGATGAGGTCACTCTTTTCTTCATACAAGAATTTTCCAACTATCCCAGAGATTGACTATGTCTGCTTTATCCTGACATCAGATAAAAGTTTGTTGCCAAATGCTCAGAGTCCTATGGGCTCGTATAAGCTTTGTCAGCAAACAGGAGGTGTGAATACAGACAAAAGCCAAAGTCCCAGTTTAGGTTTCCAGGTCTGAAAGATCTGACGAAATGACCCAAATACCCAGCGTTGCATTAAACACTCATCCCACCAACTCTGCATCGCCTGCCAGTTATTAAACATCTACTTATGTTATGATTTAAACACAAGCCCTCCATTAGATGAAAGTGCCAACTGTAGGGCAGATGTGCCACATTTCAGATTTAAGTCCATGTTTTCTTACATCCAGCTGTGGTTAAAGGGAGTTCTTATCTGTTTTGACCACCTCCTCCTCTTCCTTTAAGCTGTCCAAACTGTTTGAGTTGGTAGAATTGGTGTTGGCTCCGGACTCGTTACATAAGTTTTACTCTGTATTTGGGCCCAGAGTCAACAAGTCAGTCCAAAAAACTAGACACTATCTGGGATGTGATTGGGGGATTATTTGGAGTTAGAGATGTCGCTTTCACTTAAAGGGAATGTGTCTCCCGGTGTGAGTGGGCATGTGTTGCAGAGAGTTCATCCCTTCTTGCATGTGGCAGGGTCAGTCGACTGCAACTCTGGGCAATCATGTTTAATCTTAAGGAACAAATCTGTAGCTGTGGGGTTGTACATGGTTTACACCAGTCATAACCTGATACTAATTTACTTAAAGTGCCTTTTCTTCAATAACATTGTAACGTAATTCTATGATAGCACATTGTCCATGATTGCATCTGTGTATTTAGGACCAAGATACAAGACACTAGTTTGTGATATTGGCGCAGAAGTTGTAACCAGTTAAATGTATAGTTTAAGATTAATGAATTAATAATTATATATATATACACATACACACACATACACACATACTGGCTCCCATTTCCTATTTGATGCTGATTATTCAGGTGAGAATAAATGAAAGGTAATTGAGCCAGTATCGTGATTATTACCAGGATTTTCAAAAGTAGATAATTAATAAAGTAAAGTTAAAAACAAATAATGGCAGTGGGTTTGATGTTCACAAGGAAAATAATCTGTAACTGCCAAAAAAATAAGGATATTTATGCATACATTAGAATTTAACTGTGCAAATCATTAAAAGCTAATAAGTTAGTGAGTTTTCAGACTAACGTTAAGGCTTTGTTGCTACAAAAGTTTCACAGTCTCAATAGTTTTGTTTGCCGAAGAAAAAAAAAAGGATCTTCTTTTGTCGGATTACGGCTTAATGTGTATGAAAATATGTTAAATGTTGTTTTAGAAAGTAAGCGCTTTACAGACTTGCTTACAGTTTGTGGCTTTTTTTGTAAATGTGTTTGTGTGCGTTCGTGCGTGCCTGCGTGCAAACCGAATCTGAGGAATGTGTGTATATGGGTTTTAAACAGTGATGTAAAAGAAGACACCAGGGGGTCACTGTGACTTTTCTTTCACTGGCTTATGTTATAGGGCAGTGACCTACATAATACATGTCAGAACCTATATATAATAGCACTCTGACTGTCACTAGTGTTCGCGTTCACATCTTCACACCAGATTATCAACTCAAGAATTGTGAGACATTACCACTTACCAGTTCAATTCCATTCAAAGGTAAATAGTATTGAATAGTAGTGGAACTGTATTAATCCTCCACTAATTACATAGATTTTCTTTATTGATCATCAAACATCCTCCCTTTTTAACCTCCTGAGCTCCTACAGGGACTGTCTTTCAACATCCACAGCACGTGTGTCAGGACACACCGTGACCTCTCGACCTTTGTCTGACCCTCTACCTGCCCCCTGGCCTTGTGGGTAGCAGTGTTGATGGACGTTCTCACACTCATTGTGGCAGGGTGCTTATCTTCAGTGGAGGGGAAGAGCTGACGACTAGACAGAAGTGTTACATGTAAACAGAGGAGCTCTACGTTACCTTTAAAAAGTCTGTCGGCACATTTCTGAATAAAATTATGTTAAATAAGGCAATCAAAGTGGCTTTTTGTCAGATTTAGCCTATATTTATAAAGCCTGGTCTTTTTTGGCCCTGGAACATTTGGTACCAGGCCACAAAGAAATAATTAAGGTTCATTTTCATAAGTGTCTCCAGTTATTTCAGTTTGCAAAATTGCTGCTTTGGCATGAATCACACATATATGGCTATTGAATTGATCTCTTTTAAATGAGCTTTTTTTATTGTTGCTATAAGGTAGCAGATTTAAAGCTAGACCAGAAACGAGTGCATTGTATTGTTTTTAAATATTCTTTTTGTTGAAACATTTCAACATACAATCTCCATACAACCGGTACATAATGGTTGAGTCCATTTTCCTTTTTCCAACGTCTTCACAAAATAAAAGATGACATTCTTCCTCAGATTTTCTCAATCAGTCGTACATATTCATAAACATCAACAAAATCATGTCCAAGATTCACATGTCGGCTTACATCATGACCAGTTCACCCAACAGACCTTTACTATGTTTCCAATAAATCAAAACTTAAAAAAAAAACACAAAAAAAATATAACAACTGTAAAACAAAATAAAAAAGTCCTTCTTTTTCTTTCTCCTTTATTTCTTTTTCTCTCTTTTTCTTTTATAATTCCTGCATTGTACCTCTCAGACAAAATCAGGCCCAATCGGTGAGTGCATTTTAAAGTACACAGCTGAGTTAATCCATGTCTGGAAACCACACCTTGTTTATTTGACAGCAACAGACTATTAGACATGAAAATGCTGTTGTCAGTATTACAATATTGTAATAATAATGACATATTAAGAGGTACTTTGTGTTTGCAAAGATGTTTTCTTTAAGTAAAAAGTCAATTAGGTTTGTTAATTAGTGTGGCACATTATAATAGGAAGTCAGGATGTTGACCTCAGTAAACAGCTTGAACCCAAAAAGGAAGGAGGATTTTAGTCTTGATGGCTAAACAATAGATGGTGACGTTACAGTCGTTAATGAATAGGACCTGCCAAGACTCCAGTGAGCCTTTTGTCCTCTGAAAAGAATGGACAAAACAATGGCTTAATGAGGAGTTTAGAAGCTGGCCCTCGATTCACTCATTGAGTTTGAGTGTGTGTTTGGATTTGAGTTTGTAGAGAAACAGAATGTAGAGTGTGCTTGTTGGTGTTTTCCTCCGTGTTTGTACACGATGTTGGAAAAGATGTTGTGCATAAAGTTTGAAAAGACAATGGCCGACTCCCTGCAGATGAGTGGAAAAAGTTCCCCACACAGTCTACATGCAGGTGTCCTGCTGAATCATTCAGACCCACCTGTAACCATGGTTACCATTGTCCCTGCGACTTAAGCCTTCCGCTTTGGGTCTCTCTCTCTCGCTCTCTTTCTCAAACACACACACACACACACACACACACACACACACACACACACACACACACACACACACACACACACACACACACACACACACACACACACGCACACGCACACGCACACGCACACGCACACGCGCACACGCACACGCACACACACACACAGACAGAGCAGTTGAGTCATGTTTTCTATACTAACAGGAATGTAGACAATTTATAGATCAGTTATTTATTCCCAAAGTGTCCTGCATCCTCCTCCTATAGTTGGCCCATGCAGCACTGCAGGTGGACTGTCTTTGACTAAAAGTACATTATATAAGTGATGCATTAAGTCGCCACAACTGATGGGTAAGTAAACTCAGTGTGATTAAACTCATTTATCTGACTTTAGGCTAGATTTGGCTTGACTGTGACTACTAGGTGCTTTATTATTGACTAAAGGGCCCATGTTATGCTAAAACAACTTTTCTGTGCTTTAAACATCATAAAGTGCTATTTGGGCTTCATACACATGTCCAAAGCGTTTTTTTTATTGATTCCCTCAATCGTTAGTTAGAGGGTGATTTTCTCCTTTCTTACTGTAAGGCGAGCCCAAACACCTCGCTCCAATTTGATGACGCGTTCCCACTTTGATGACAAATTTGACACGGCACTGAGCTGGAGAAGCCGCGCCTCCAGCAAGCTCTCTGCCATGACTGACATGTACTGTAAACAGACACGCCCATGAAGGTGAGCATTTCAGCATCCTTCGCGCAGTGCTATGTATGTATTTCCTACAGTCTATGTATGTACCGGCGAACGCCCCGCCCCCATGCTCTGTCTCGTTTATAAAGCAGCATGAGCTCTGCTACGGAGTGGGTGGGAGGAGGGCGGGCCATCCTCTGGCCTTATGTCACCTTGCGGGGAGGAAGAAGTCAGTGTCCCGTCTATAGACATGCCCACTCATGAATATGCATAAGTATCCCGCAAATCAGCCCGTTTGTGTAGAGTTGCTCAAAAAGTGACTTTTCAGAGGCTAAAATTCTGGAAAACAGGAGAGTTTGGGAAAATAAACCTCAAATACTATGTTTTTGGGGTTCTTGGAACAAATGGAGATGGGTGAAAAATAGCATGATATGGGATCATTTTTTTCATTAGCCCATGTTTATATTGAACTCTTATGTTCCTGAGATACATATTTATCATAGCATTACAGTATTAACTTTTTACATGCGATAATCTTATAATTTGAATGCTTTGCTTGCAGTTGCTTGGGAAAATGAACATGTGTATTTGTGCACATACACTTACACACCTGTCACTAGCATAGAGGTACCCGTCTAATGCTCTCTTAACGTTGTCATCACCAAAACACCCGACTTCTTTGAATGATTGTGTCACCCACTGCAGGCATTCTTCTCACTGTGTGATTTAACTTCTATCTGTACATGTGAAGATTTGGGGCAACAACACTGTTGGAAGCAATTTAGGCCACAGATTGTATACCACATACTAGATGAATAAGTGTGTATCCAGGGCTTGGTCTATTTTGCCTTGTGTGTGTGTGTGTGCGCGCGTGTGTGTCCACAGTATGTAGTTTAGTATTTTGGAAGCTGCCTGTGTGTTGGCTGACCTACTGCATTGTGGAAATGATAACAATCGCTAATGGTTGTTTTAGCCATAGGCTATCTTTTGGGAGTTTGGCAGGATCTCAGTCTCACACACACGCACATTTAAACCCACGTGCACTCCCAGACTGTCACTAAGCTTTTGTGCGGTTTACATTTCAGATCAAATGAGAAGGTTTTAAAAAATAAAATAAATAGCCTAATCTATAGAAAATGTCTGTGCCATTTTTTAGATTGCATATTTAAGCCCTCATTAAACAACAGAATAAAAAATTAAAAACATTTTCCAAATAAAACGACTAGTTAAAATATGTACGACACATAAATAATGCATATCTGAAAATAGACATGTTGAACACTTTCCTCTTTATCATGCTTTTTAGTCAAAGGTCATCACTTGAGGTCATTCAGTGTTTAAATGGCAAAATCATTTTGTCGCTAAAGCCTGAATGAAATGTCAGAAGTCTTTTTTTTCTTCTTGTGACCATCACCAGCCCTCCCCCAAAGGAAGGGTAAGAACAACTTTATTAAAGGGATAATTATAAAAAGAGAGGGTCGTGTAAAAAAAAAAGAATAGTCTTTTGGGAAGAAGTATTTGTCTAATTTTACCCAATATTTCTTACATAATAATATATTTGATACTGAAATTGGTTTTACTGTGAGCTGCTTACATGCTTCATATTCCAAAAACGATTACATTTTATTGATCAATAGACATTCTTGTTTTTTGCAGATTATGCTTGTCGCCACAAGAGGGAGACAATTGTATGCAGTCTTCTCCAATACTCGTTTCCCACTTTTTAGTGTTCAAACATTTAGTCTTATTAATTGTGTATTAATGAATGCTAAATTAAGTATCATACACTCATACAAACCCTCACCTTTCAGATTAGTCTTTCCCTTATGCCACCTATATTTCATTTAGCATCCACTGCACTCACCTGTTAAACTGTCAGGTATCACATTTTAGTCTCTCTGGACTTTGATATGTTGTTAATTCAAAGCACTGCATTGCTTTCCACTCGTCAGAACTTGGTCAAGCAGTCATGTGAGGAGAAACCTGCGCCGCCTTGCATGTGTCTCTCTTGTATGTCATCGAGTTAACCCTCTGACACGCCGCATGCCTCGTCTTCTCCGACCTCTACAGTTTTGTGAGGTTGAGGTTGTGACTCGGGCAACAGCAGCCTGGTGTCCATCTGTGTTGTGTGTTGGTGTCGCTCACAATCAGGCTAGGGCCGAGGGCTGGATAATCTGGGTTTACAGATTAGTACAGCAGTGTTGAAGAGGGAGTAGGAGGAGCTGATGACTTGAGAAGCCATGTGGACATCACTGGACCATGCTGGGGCTGTCTCAGAGGCAGATGGGGGATGGAGGGTCTTCTTTGATGCTGCAACCTTCCCATAAAACTTGCTTTGGAAGTACAAATTAATTTTTATTACAATTCATGTTTTGGACAAGAACTGGCACTTTTTGTCTTTTGGGTTTAAATTTGATATTGTTGGTTTCATGTTGCCGCAGAGGAAATAACCCAAAGTAAAGGAAAACATGCTTTAACCAGAGGTTTCTCCAATGAAATGCTGGCTAACAATTATTGTTGCATCCGCTGAGGATTTGAAAGTTTTCTTGTGGTCAGTTGTGCAAGCTTCTGGAATTTCACGGGACAAAAACTTCAATTGTTAACTGTCATTTTCTTTTCTTTTTTTCCAAGTCCTGCATTGGAATACTTAACTCTGCCATTCTTTTGTCACTAAAATCAATGCACGTCAATCGGATCCCCTGAGAGAGGAAAGAGAAGACAAAAACAGTAGGAGGAGACAAGTGTGATTGGGTCTCCTGTGGCTTGCAAAAAAACCCCTCCATCCTATCTTTCCAGAGGGAAAAGGGGGAGGCCTGATTTAAGCTTTGAGAGTAAGAGGAGAGGTGACACACAGACACCCACCCCACACATAACCCTCTGTCTCCTTAACCATAAGAAGAGGGCTCGGAGAACTCAGCTCATCCTGGAAGGAGGAGGAGGAGTTGTGGGGGGGGTTTGGTCCATAGGGTAAGGAGGTGGCAGGGGTTTAGCTCTTAGCTGAGGATGATCACATACGTGCACTGCCTCTCTTCGGAGCCGGCGGTGAGCTGCTGGGACAAGGCCTGCAATGAGGGGCCCCCTGGAAGGAAAAAAACCCTGTACGCCAAGTTCCATCCCGCCATCAAGATGGGGAACACGCTTCAACCCAAAGCCATTCAGAACCCCAGGCCTGCCAAGCCCGAGGGCTGCCTGCGAAAACGCCTGCTGTCCGTGTCAAAGGTGCACCAGAAACAGGACTCACTCTGGACTCCCAAACCACTTGCCGGACCTCTAGTTAAAGGATCACCAGGAAAACTGTCCTCCTACCATAATGGAAAAGGTAGAACCGAAAACACTATTATTTTCACAGTTTTAATTGTTAATTGAAAAAAGAAAAGTTATTAGTAAGAATTGAAATACAGTAACATAAACTTGTTTTAAGTGAAAAGTGCATATTTATTTGGAGCCTCTACTGTCCCTAATGTATCTTTGGGACTCTTTGAGACTAAAAGTGCAGTAATAATAACCATTTGTGTAGTGTTTTTGGTTCTGAACCGACATCTGCCTCAGTGTACGTCACAAATCTGAGCTGATTGTGGAAAAAGGTTTAACCTAGTATACTGTATGTCAAACCGTCAGGAATGCTGACACATGTGGCTGAGATTTTCCCAAGCTTGGCTTTGTCTCTTCCTATTAGCTGATTTCCCTGCACCTCTAAGTGAGTGAGTGATCCCTGCCATTTGTCGTCGTGTGCACATCTGAATCTCCATGTGTGTGTGTTTGTGTTTTTGCTCGGTGCACGAGGGCAGATTGTGGCTGCGTAATCTCAGAGACCTTTGACCTTTAATGCATGACCCGAGTTCTCCTTGCAAGAACTGGATGACCCGAATGAGCTGTTGCCAAGCCTGTAACCTGTCGCACACAGTCCTAAGAAAAGTGGATTCCCATGCACGCCATAGTTTCTCAAATTCGGTGACATTTCATTCACATCATTGCATTTGTGCATGGGCATACTTGCACTCAAAACCACGCCTCATCCATTTTTGGGACAGTTGTAGATGAGGATGCTCACTCCTGGGAACAAGACATAATGCACAGCAGCTGGAGGTGATGGACCAGACCAGTGGGGTGTAACCGAGCTGACAGTATGAGGCGATGGAGCCGACACTGTGGAGGTTATCGAGGTGACCCACTTTCAACTCTGCTACCAGGAAAAAGTCCTCAGTGGGACAAAAAAACGAATTAAAAATGTGAAAGAGACTGAATGGCCATGTTTACATGAGAGCTTTAATTTCATTTTAATTCAAAATAAAAGTTAAATTGTCTTTAAACTGGCCTTGTAAACACTTAATTCCAAATGCAAATGTATTTCTAAATTACACCTAAATCAGAATTAGGTGACTGGTTTAGTCCGATTTTCATTCCAAATTAAATAATTCCTTCTCATCAACATTTAATTCCGCTTTAAGTTAATTCCGGTTGTTCTGCGCATGCTAATTGCCTTGTCCTGTCGCGATGACGCGCATATTCTGCACTGACGAACACATGTTCCAGGATGGCGGGATGTAATAAGCGTTGGACCGGTGCCGAGATAATTTATTTATTAAGCGCCTTAGAAAACCTAGAAATTCTGAAAAGGAGAGTATGGGCTTAAGCATAAGAATGTGGACGTTTTTAAAGCCGTAGCGTCATAGTTAATAGAAATAGGTTTTCCGCACAGAAATTCTACGCAGGTAAAAAATTAGTGGAAGTTGTTAAAGCAGGAGTACAACAAAGCTAAAGCTCTGACACTGACACACATCATGTTAGAATTATTTACTGAGTTGACATTTACATTTACAACATATCAGATAATTAATTGTGTTTGTATGTTAAATAGCAGGACTTGAGTTTAGTTCTACACATTGTCTGCTTTGAATTTTGGTTTCTGTTATTGTCTCGTTAACTACTTTCCAAAGTCTTCCTCCAGTTTTTCACAACCAAACTCCTTGTCTGTGTGCACGTAGCGTAGCAATTTACATTTTACTGCCAGACGATCGTGGCCGTCCTCACGCCCGCTCTAGCTAACATGCTCTGACAGCCCAAGATGATGCCGCTATCCATCTGTACAGTATTGTCTGGGCTCTGTGGGTCCCAAATCATTGTGTATTCACGCCCTGCTGAACAGGTGACCCTAAAACACACAAACATGCTCCCATTTGGCCAAGACTGCTTCAGTGGTTTTTTAAACCCAATTTATCAGAATATTCTCTTTGTCTTTCTCTGCTGCAGCTTTTTGCTTTATATCCTTTTAGAGGTGGAGCAGGTGTTTGATCAGATCCTCCCATAATCCCTCAGTGGGATTGCAGGTTTAGCTCCCAACCAGTCATTGTTCCCAGAGGAACAGCACCTGAGGGAATCAGGCATGTAGAGTAAATAGATGAGGCTAAATAAAATGGATTGGCTGGGTTTACAAGGGAGAAGCTCTGCTGAAATTCAGTTAGGTTAATATGATTCAAACTATCGGAATCGGGTGGGGGTTAGGGGCTCGACCTCGACTCTTCATTAATGTGACCGCTTCTAATTCGCTCTGGCCACAAGACGATAATCAAATCTTCTATCCATTCTAAGCAATGAAAACCTGGCAATGGCTAAATCGTTCAAGCCATTTAGAAACAAAGCAACAGCTAAACATTCTCTTTTTGCCTAAACCCCCAGATTTTTAAAAAAAAATTCTGCTCATTCAAGTAATGTGTTTTGCTTTGAGTGTGTTCAGAAAAAGTGAACATTTGACCAAAGTGGCTTGGTCATTCGCTGATTCAGGGAATTTAGTTGTTATTGTGAATTTAAATATTCACGATGCTGCTAATTACTTTTTCCTTTCACAAAGACAGTAAAGACAATTTGAGTAAAAACACATTCAGCTGTGATTTGCATGGAAACCACAACCCCCCCCCCCACATAGCCCTCTAAAAGCAAGTTTGAGGTTTGGGAACAATAGAGTAGGGCATGACACACGGTTTAATGAGATGAAGAAAGGATGGGGATAATATGCACGCACGCATACACACACACACGCACACACATACACACACGCACACACACTGTTTTGGGAATTTGGGGCCAGAGGTCAGTCGGAGTCATTCAACTGTGTAATGGGTTAAGGTTCTGTTTTTCTTCAAAGCAACCCAGTTTCTGTCAGTCTTTTAATTTCCTCCTATTCCACAAAGAAACCCATGATGCTGTTCCTGTCTGTGATTGGGTAGCAGCTCCAGCTTCACATTTCCTCTTCAACTGTTAATTTTCAGCCTTCGTGTGAGTGGGAGATGAAGGAGGTGAAGAGTAATCAGTAGGCGCAGTACAGGCGAGGCCTCTCAGCCTGTTGGATGTCTAATAAGCAACGGCTAACCAGTAATTGGTTCACCATGTGCTCAAGGCATCATGTGTGTGACCGATGGTTAATGAAGTCATCTCTTGACAAATACAGGGATGTGATTGAGTTGGGGGAGCTGAGTTTTATTTGGTTTTGCAGCAGTTTGTGCTTGTTTTTGCCATTTTGCATCAAAATGTGTTACAAATGAAAAAGCAGCATAGTAATACAAATCTAGTAATTAGTTATGATTAGAATGTACACAATCAGGATTTTTGGGCCGATCAGTGAGTTTAAAAAAACCCACCCGATCATATTAATTAAGATTGTTTTTTAGGTACCGACCAAATCAAAAATCAAACGGCACCTTTTTTCTTGACCTAAGGGCAGCCTTGTGATTGAATGTCCTGGTCGCTCGACCAGTGTGCGGAGTGAGGGAGCGTGTGAGACTGGAGCAGATCGACTATAAGCTGTATGCCGTTTTTGAGTGATTGACAAAATAAACGTTGCAACTGTTAAATTAAACTGGAGTCCCATGTCATACTCACCTGTGGCACACATATAGCCTACTCAAAGGGTAAACAAAGAGGGGGCTGGCTCACATCGCGCTATGGTAACCCACAAGGACGGAACGTGAAAAAGTCTGAAAAAACTGTGGTGGAAAAAAAAGAATCATAATAATAATAATAATAATAATAATAATTAAAAGAAAATAAAAACATTTAATTTTTTTTTTTTTTTAAGCTCCAATTTGCAAAATAAAAATCGTTTTTATCTACAAATTCGATAAATCGATTGAATCTATTTTTTTGCCCAGCCCTAGTACCGTTCATGAATTATTTCATAAAATTGTCTTAAATGCCACTTTGCAGAACAGCTCAATGTTGACAGGTAGGCATGGTAACTCAGGATAAGTTACAACAGCTCAATGTTGACAGGTAGTCATGGGCGAAGAAGAAATGTAAAACTTTTCTAGTCCTACCCACTTGTAATATTTATTTGATAGTGGAGTGAAAGTAAAAATTGTCCCTAAAATATAATATTCAAGTAAAGTACAGCTACTACAAAATGTTACCTCAGTAATATTTTACAGACTCCGTATTCACATGTTCACACACTAACAGCAGACGCTGCACCCGCTTTCAGAGCCGGTAGACTGGAGAAGAAGTCCCTGTGTAGTGAAAAATAATCCTACGTGTGAAAGCCTCCTACAGGAGCATGCGCACTAATACCGTAGTAATTATTTACACATATACGTCCAATATTTTGCTACCTTAATTTTTCCTACTATGATAAACCCTAATTCTAACTCGTACCTGAACCCTAACCCTAACCTTAAAAATTAAAGGAAAGAATATTACCTTTTTTCAAAATGACGGACGCGCATGCGCAGTTGGCCAGGTGCGCATGCCCACTGTCTATCGTAGGAAACTTTCACGGTAGGGTTATTCTACTCTACACCGGCGCTCAGCTGCTTCGTTCCAACCGAGACATTTTCGCCTTTTGTGCATAAATGTGAGTGAAATAAAGCCGTGTCACGTAAAGCAAACAACTCTACGGTGTAAATGAAACGGATAAAACAATGCAATGGGAGCATCTACAGAAAGTTTCATCATGACAATGACGTCATTGATCGGATCGGCGAATTAAGATCACATTAATTGCATAAAATGAAAAATATCGGCCGATCAGATCAGTATAAATCCTAGATGATTTACCACTGAACTTTGATTGATAAAATGTTAAGTATAATAGAGTAGGTTTTTGATTATGGAGATCATTAGGTGACCTGCAGGAGGAGGAGGAGGTCAGAGTGATAGAGGACTAGAGTCAGGTGTGAGAGCCCCATCTGTGTTAGACTGACACAAACCTAATGGCTTGATTATCACATCAGAAAGGAACAGACAGGAAATTACTGACATCCCCAGAGAAATTATTTCTTTCATTGATCGATGTTGATTTCTCTCTCTCTACTTTGACTTTATTGCTCCTGGGAGCCCTCTTGAGGCCTGCAGAGTTTACTACAACACAACCAGATACAGCTTTCTGTTTATGTTGGTTTGATTTGGCTCAGATTTGTTCATGTGTGGTTGTATAAAAGAAACGCGGGGGAAAAAATGTGAATAAAAAAACAAGAAAAAACTTTGGCGGACCCTATAAAAATGGTTGAATAAGAAGTACGTGATCTTAGAGTAGAGGATCTGTATTGATCCCACAGTGGGGACTTTTACTGTCATGACAGCTCACATCAGAAAAAGTGCAATAAAAAAGATAACAGAAGGCAACACACAGAAAACCCAAAAGACACGTGACAAGTAGTGCAATGAAGATAAAATAAACAATACAATAATATAGGCAATATTTTTATTTATTTAGTTTTTTTTTAATTTTTGGCAGTGGCTATTCGTGCGGTTGCCGTATCAATATACCGACATTCTCTCCGTACGCAGCACCCCTATTTGGCTAGTTTAGGTTGCGTGACTAAGACTAAACCTAACCGTAAACCTAACCCTAACTTCAAACCTAAAAATTGTTACGATAGTGGGTTATAACCTAACCCTAACCCGCTACGTACTTGTATTTCGGTAACCGTACCAATAGCACCGGGAGTTGTCCGTATGGTAACCGTACAAAAAGACACTTTATTTTTTGTTAAGGAAAGCCTGTTACATAAAGTTCAGGAAACACTGAGTAGTTAAATGTAAAATATTTCTTTAATTATCTTTTCTTCTCATTGAATGCAGTCCAGTTACTACATTTACTCTCTGTTGTCTTCAGGGCTTCGTGCTCAGTCCTTTTTGGTGCTGATTGAACAGTAGTGCTTGTGTTAAAGCGCTCGTCACAGCTCATTCTGTTAATGAGAGCTGCTGTTTGAAAGAGCTTTCTATCACCTCACGCTGCTTTGAGTCTGGTCCTCTGAGGATTCTGGCCTTGTTAACCTCAGTGTCTAATCTGCTCCCGCTCTGCATGCATACTTTCATTGCCCACATCTCACAATAATTACTGTACAACGAAACGTTTAGATGTACTCTGTATTTGTTCTCTGATTTAAAAATGGTTTGGTTTCTTACAGAATTTAAACTTCAATGTTAAGTGAGTACAAGCTCATTTTATTTTATTTAAAACCTGACCTGTATAGTGATAAACTTTATGACTGCCCCAGTATTGTCAATAGGCCTCCCTTTTGCTGCTAAATAAACAATAATTCATCTTAGAGCAGCTTGGCAATCCGGATTTTGTCTCTATCTATTTATTTATTTGTTTTTCTATTTTTCCACCATGGTGGTTGCTAATCTTCCTGGGGTCCAATAAAAAGAAAAAAAATCAAGATTCTAAAAAATTAGACAGTTAAAATTATACAGAAACATTACATAAAAAGGTACATCAAGACACATTTTCATTACACTAACAAATACATAAAAAATACATGATATATATACATTAAGAGAGGTTGAAAAAAATCTGTTTTTAAAGCATTTTTAAATATGCGTAAAGTCTTTCAGGTTTCTAGGCAATTTCTACCATAAGTGAAAAGCTCTAAAAAAGACAGACATTTGTAAATAGTTTGTATTAGGACGATTGGTGACTAAGTTGGACTTTAAAGCAACTTGAGTAAATGTACAAGTGGATATGATGGGAGTATTTGATTTGATTTTGAGTATTTGATCTGTCAACCTGGTTTTCTATGCACACATATTACAAAATATTATTTCACTGCCTAATCTGTCCCACTCAGTGTCCAGTGGTATGTTTTAGAGAAACACCAGTGTGTTTTGCTACACCATCGTTTTTCTCTAGACCCTTAACATTTCAAGACATAAAGCACTTCAGTGCCTCCATCTTCTTGCCTTCATCTCAAACCAGACTTTATTATGGTCCAGTCAGCTGGAGTTTCCATTAAGCCTCAGAGAGCAAAGCTGAGCCTTAGAAAAGCTCCTGTGCCCCATAGAGACGGAGTGTAAGAGGCCGCGCGTGAGGAGGGAAAGGGATTTTAAGAGCCTCTTTAAATCTGTCTCATTAATGATTTGGCCTCGTTGTCATGGCAACACTTCATTTTGAAATGGTTTCACTGGATACACACATAAACTCTAGGTTTAAGATGGGAAATGAATATGTTCTCCCCTTTTAAAATATAATCTGAGATTACTCATAAATATCTGGTAATTTGTTTGTTTATCAATAATTTCCAGTTATCTTCCTTTCGTTACTTGTTTTCACCACAAGGTGGCAGAATAAGACAAAGATGCAGTGCAGCAGTGCAGCAGAAGGTCTTTAATCAGTAAATCATCCAAAACTTTAAAGCGTAACCGGTCTTTTATCTAAGATTTAATAAACAAGTTAATTAGATAATGCAAATTTTACACACAGGTGTCAAATCAAATTAGTAACTATTACACACTGCGCTCCCATTTGTCTACACCACGATGAGACACATTAAGTGTCATGTGGAATTTAATTTAACATTATGGAGGTCTTAAATTTTGGAGTATTTGGACCTGCTTCCCTAGAGGCTCATTAGTGTACTAAATCAGTCTACTCTCGCTATTATGGCTTCCATTTATTTCTGCTCTAATGGGACAGAAGAGGGAGGGGGAGTCAGAGAAGGGGGGGGGTGCGTGGATTTAGGGTGGTGCTTTTTTCCCAGACAAGGTCTGAACATGGGATTATCAATGGAGGAAGCAGCCAGCTGTATGCCCGAGTGTGTGTGTGTGTGCGTGTGTGCGCGTGTGTGTGTGTGCTGTTTCAATAATACCTGGTTGATAAACCAGATGACATGCATCGATGGTGGATGATACTGATACACGTCACTATGCCTGTCCTGAGACATTTTGAACCCTTTGTGTGCTAATCATAGGATGACAAATCCCTATATTGTATATTACAGTTGTAGTCGTACAGTTCCCTCATAGCTTTTATAAGAAAGAAGAAAGCATTATACGTCTACTTACAGGTCAAGTGTGTGGCCTTTCATTGTGTAAGTGCTTTAACATCAGGATCTGTGACCTCCATCAGTGGAAGCAGAGGGTAATCACAGGAGGATGCTGTCTGCATAGTGAGAGTTGCCTCTAAAGCTTTTACTTCTTAACACTTGTATTAGGACACTTAGTATGCCCTAAAAGGTCAATTATGTATTAATAAACACAATCGTATTTTTTTGGCTGCTTCAGGCCTAATTATGTGCAATATTACCGTAATTTAAATACTATATATGAAACATTTTGTCCCATATGGGCAACATCTAGAACCATTTCTTTAATTCACTCATTTATTTATCTTCTAAGTGGCTTGTTCTTGTTCAGGGTCGCAGCAGGGCATGTCTTTAATGTTCCTTCTATTGCAAAACAAATCTTGATCTAACGGGAACATCTAGATATTAACAATATTCCGTAAATTGTCCTACTCCATTAGTTCTGATTTATGATCCCACATTTGACTAACTTATGTTATTGTCGAGTCATTGCCCTAACATCTGCATAAATTGAATTTATGCTGCAGTCCTGATGAGCAGAGACGGATGCAGCCATGCAGTGTAAATATATTGGCTGATGACAGCAATTGATTCCAACCACCAGAACTGGGATCCATCCTCTAACCCTAACTGGGATGCTGCCTCGAGCAGCCTTGTCCAACTCACTTCCTGAACTTGTAGTTACTGGTCAATTAGTTGGTCTCATTGTTGATTAAATCTGTTAGTATTTCAACCCTCGCACCTTATTATTCACATATGACCTACTGTTGGAGGGGAGGTGCAATGTGGGAAATGGGTCAAACTGTACAGGGTCAGTTTTGCTGCAGTGGTGGAGAAGTCGTTGTTGCTGATGTGACTTCCTGTGGTTTTTCTGACACACACACACACGCACACGCACTCGATTTTCATTGCCTTAATGAAGGCTAGCCCCAGGTGGCTTGTTGTATCGTGCCCTTGAGCGACTGGAGGCACTTAACCTAAATCAGCTCAGTCTGTCGAAATGAGACAGAACCCTCGCATCAGCAGTTAGAGTCGAGCTCACGGGTCACAGCAACAGCTAAAACATGCTTCTCAAGCCTCAACAATTAATCGTATTTAAAGAATATATATATTTTGAAACCCTCAGGTTACTCTAGTTTAACAGCTACAATCTGGACTATGAAAGACAAACCTTTTGTGCATATGTGACATATTTATTTATTTAACCTTAATTAAACCAGGAAGTCCCGTTGAGACTAACAATCTCTTTTCTTTTTCCTCAAGCATCACGCAAGTACTGATGTCACAATAAAACAGGCTTTTATCCATGCTCCATACTAGGCTTCACACGATCAGGATTTTTAGGCCGATCATCGATCAGTGAGTTTAAAAAAACCAATCACTGATCCAATCAAATGAATTCGGGTTGTTTTTTTTGAGGTACCGACCATATTCCTTCTACTACCGGAAACAGATTCACGGAAAATCAAACGGTATCATTTCTCGGGACCTAAACGCAGCCTAAAGACTGTGAGGGATTGAGAAGAGTTGAATCATTTCCATGTACTGTAGGACCTGAACATAACATTTGTTGTCAAAGTGTTTGTGGGTGGGTGCGTGGCCCTTTAACATGATTGACTGAACTCAGGCTGAATAAACAAAACAATAAAAACACACACATACAAACACACACCGTGTGTGCCGTTCGTACATAGGTTTTCCCCTTTGTGCATAAATGCGAGAGAAATAAAGCCCTGTCACGATAAAACAATGCAACTGGAGCATTTACAGAAAGTTTCATTACAACAACGACGTCATTGATCGGATCAGCAAATTAAGACATTACAGCCGATCACAGTAATTGCATAAAATGCGAAATATCGGCCGATCCGATATAGCTGATCAGATGGGTGTAAAGCCTACTCCATACCAATTTATGATATTTTCTGTGAAAGTAACATTAAATCTGAATGGTTTCTTGTTTGATGTGCGAGAAAACTAAGGAGGTGAATTCTCCTGTGAGAAGAATGAGGTCAATAACCCAAGATGGCTGCCAACGTATTGTTTTCTGTGTATGCATCTTCTTTGTCAATCCATGTGTCTATGTGCACAAGCATCCATTTAGTGTGCATGTAGAGCTAATGCACGTGCACATTTATTGTCTTATGATAGTGCATGAGTGTGTGCAGGGAGAAACATGATACAATGAAAGGTTTGGTGCATAGCACGTGTGGTAATATGACCTGCTTTATTGTGCAGGTCGTCATGAGTTACATTGTTTGTCGTTTAGATGCAGTGGATCGGAGCCATTGCTGGGGGCCACACATTCACACATTTACACATTCACTCATTCACACGTGCACTTGCAAACAAAACCCAAGCAGTTGCAGCTTCAGGCTAAATATCTTGTAAGACGTCAGGAAGATTTCTCCCCTGCAGGACTCAGACACATGAACCTTTCTCTCTCACGTACACACGCACATGCACAAACGCACACACACATGGTTAAGCATTGTGGTTATTGATGGCATGTGCCCAGAGCATCTACTGCAGAGAGATGAGCCCCTAGTCAATGAGGGTGGAGACAGTGTGGCTGGATGTTAATGATTGCTAATGTAGTTTGTGGGTTGCCAGGTTTGTCTTTCCTACTCCCAAAGTGGTTTGAAAAGTTATTGAAGGGGAAAACAATCTGTATGTGATTGTGTTTCCTGATTTTAGTTTGGAATTTGGAACTGAGTGCCAGTATTTTTGTTGGGTGGATGTTTTTAAGAGTTTCTACATACCAATGTGTTCAGCAACCCCAAAGAAACGCTAAAAGCAACAAACTAACAATAATGTTTTGCCGGTATCATGGGGTGTGATGACCACAGTGAGGTCGGATTCTAGGAGATTTAAAGGCTGTTGCTAGGGAGGACTTGGATGTTAGCTACAAATCCACCCCGACTGTCACATAAAACATCTGAAGTTACTAACAAACCTGCTAAACTTTTCAAAAAGCCTCAAAAGCCCACAGCACAAATCAGCATACTCATAAAATAACAATGTTTAAGCTCTGAGCACATCAGGCGTGTAGGTATAAAAGTGATCTGAATTCATTGTGCTGAAGTTGACATGAGGCCATAAAACTCTCAGTATGATAAATGTGGAGAAAAGCATGTTTTAACAGTTGTACAACTTCATGATGAGGGTGGTTCACAATATGATGGTATAAGTAAAAGTTTTCCAAATTATGCCAGATCACATTTTGCCTTGTTTCTATTGACATTTTGAACATCTGTACCAAACATTTTCCCAATATAAAGTCAGTAAAGGGTGGCACACTTTTTTACTATTTTTTATAGCTCAATGATATAAAGGTAAGTATGGTCATTAATAGTCACTCCCTGTATTTATACTAAATGAGTAAGAACACGAGAACAGTTCAAACAATATTCCTGAAAATGGAAAAATTATCGACATTGTGAAAAAGTGTGCCTCCCCTAAATGTGAAGCAGTTTTGGTACAGATGCTGACAACGTCAATTGGAACAAGGCAAAAAGCAATCTGTGAACCATCCTATTCATGATGTTTTGGTTTTAAAAGGAAACTGATGTTGTCGAAGAAGGATATTTTGGCTGATGCCCAGTATTGAAAGGCCTGACTTTGATAGATTTTGGACTTGTTTACATGCTCAAACAGGCATGTGTGAACGGTGTACTCCTCTTTATTTAGTCTTGGCTTGTATTTCAAAGGCCGTCAGTGGGGAGCCCTCAGGTCTGACATCAAGGACGGCAATTTAAGCATAAACGCAAAGCATGCTGAGTTTTGGTGTTTAATTTTTGTTTTCATTAAATCTATGAATAAAAAGGCGCCCCAGGTTCTCTTTCATCTGCTCATTTTTGACTTTTTTCTACTTCCCTCTCTCTGACTTTCCTATCGTATGACCTTTGCTTTGGCCACATCAAAGTTTGATTGATCTGGTTCTCATCCTTTTTCTATGGCCTTGTTTGTACATCTATGCAATTTTTATATCATCTCAAAACATACGTTGTTGTCTGCGTGAGAACTGTTATGTGATATTTGAACCATCACCACATCAAGGTTTTTCTGTGAACGTGCGTTTGTTGAGTAGAAAAAACACGAAAACAAAGAGTAAAGCCCGTTTGAGTCCGGCCTGGTTTGAGGTTTGTTTTGCAGGGTGTCAGTCGGAGTTGTAGGGTTTTCTCAGGGATCACAAAGAGAGTATTTCATCATTCGTCACACAGGAAGCTGCACCCATAACCAAAAAGTAAAAGCATCAGATATACAATGCATTGTTGGCCACTGTTAGGAACTTTCTCCAAAAGAATTCTCAGACTCTTCTTCCTGTCTTGTTTTTGAAAGACCAACTGTGAAAAACCACTTCCGAGCATCCCACCTAAAATAAAACTCTTGTCGAGAACAACTTTCTCTGAGTGTGTCTTTAAGGACAACTGGTTGAGCTGAGTATTTGAACAGACAAAGTGCCCAGTTGTTAGATCTGTTTTGACAGCATTTGTAGACGTTTGCGTGCTCGTGCTTGTCTCCATGTGCGATGGCATCCCAGCTGCTTGAATGGAGTAGGTCAGACGGAAAGAGCAGAAGATAAGTTGAAGGGAGGAGGGAGGAGAAACAGAGTCACCCAGTAACCTCTGTCTGCTGAACAAGGAGACAAACAGGAGGCCCGGGACAGGGAGGGCTGCTCGGTGTCGCAAAAAGGTCACGTAGCAAAGTGCAGGAGTTTATTGAGGCTAATTGGAGACGGGCGAGAACTTTTCCTCATGTTAAAGACATTAGTGGTGCTAAAAATGTGACCATCACATTTTGTTTGCTCAGGCTTGCTTCTCTATCACCTTGGCTGTATGGTGTGTGGTGTTGTAGTGAGAGTCCATCATCTCATATAAACATAAAAAAAAAACCGATTGTAACATTTATGGCCAAAGTGGTGAAATAGCTCCAACACATTAACCATTCAAGGTATTTCCTCACCTTTATTCCTCCAAACACTAATCGTGTGACTCACAATCAGTTTTGCTTTATATAGACGACCAAAGCAACCCAGTTCTTTTTGACCCCCGATGTTACGCTTTCATTCATATGTCGCGATTAAAAAGGGGGAAGGGATGAAAGGACATATGTTCCCTTATACATCCTCTAAATTATACATTTTCATTCACAGAAAAAGCTCTAAATTATGCATATTCATTCACAGAAAAAGAGGGGGAAACTGCAACGAAGATGAAAAAGAAGCCAGGTTAACTTTCCTTTAAATGGATCTTCATCTCATCGTTAATCTACAGTTTTTAACCTTATTTACAATAACTTTTTTAATACAATTTTTTCAGTTCTCATAATTACTAATGTGTTTTAGGTAAAACAAATTAAAATAACCAAATAATGTTTAGGTGTGGAGTTTGCCCCCAAGTATGTGTTTTCTCTGTGGTTTCCATCCACAGTATGTGAACCTGGGTGAGTGACCCTAAAGAGGATGTGTGGATGGATACTTGAATGAAGTGACTTAAGGGGCATTCAATTGTTAGTTGGCAAAGAGCTTGTCTTTCTATCTCACCTCCACCTAAGTTGTGTATTTTGTTCTCTATGCTGGGAAAATGTGTCCATAGACTAAAGTAAGGGGCAAATACAGTCGAGAAGGGGAGGGGCCAAAAATCAATACAGTCTGGATCGCATCCGCAGTAAAGTCTGAAAAAGGGGAGAGTGAGAGTGATGAAAACAGGGGAGCGGCACAGAGATTTGACATCAGCAGATTAACTGAAGGTGAAGGGTTTTAGAAAGGCAGCTTAGCTCCTTATTCATAAATCCAATAAGGAAATTAAAAGCTTGGACCTGTCACATGAAATGTGTTTTTAAAAGCAGTTTAGGCTATTGAATGAATGTTTTAAGGAAATCATTCTCTGTCAATCAACTTCACAAGACATCCAGGTTACGTGGACCAATCAGGTGAAGAAGATGAAAAAAGGATATTTTTTGTTCCCTACAATGAGCAACACAACATGAAATCAGTTCTGATATTTTCTGAATGAATAAACTGATCAGCATACTTTCAATTGAAGCTTTTTTCAAACTCATTGAAAGAAAACAATATTTAAGAATTAATTTCAAACATGAATTGCTTTGATCAACAAAGTAAATTTAATTTAGCAGCGCATTTCAAGTGTCCATATTGGGGTGTCCCAATCCGATATTGATATCGGATATCGGTCCGATATTATCCTGAAAACCAATATCGGATTAAAATTTCCGGATTTTCCAGTTTTTTTCTTTTCTTCCCCCAATTAATTTTTTGTTTATTTTATTCAATACTGTAGATATTATGTTGAAGGTTAAAATGTATGTAACCAATTGGTTAATAATAAATGGTTAAGTTTTTCTCATACCTACTGTTGCTGACTATTGTTCTCTGTTTGAGTAACATTCCACACTACAAAATAAGTTATTAGTTTTTTATTAAAGAAAAAAAGTGTGTGTGATTCATGCTGATATTGGATTAATATCGGTATCAGCCAATACGCAAGGCTGCAATATCGGTATCATTTCAGAAATGAAAAAGTTGTATTGGGACATCTCTAGAATTTAGAAGTAAAATAAGGGGATTTATTGCAATATTTATGGTAAACGTAGACATAAAATGTCTACAAAATACTTTGACCTATGTAATAGAGAACGGTAGGGCAAAAAGGTTAATAATGCCGGGCTTGACCTTTAAACTCCCACTAAAAGCTAAATGGCTATACATTTGTATCCATACTTCCTCATTGAGTCCATACACATATTTCATATGCAGCTGGGAGCAGGAACAGATGAAATATTGATATTGTTTACGCTGTGGTGGTCCGATGTGGTTTTATATTTTGTGGGAGGAAGAGCAGAGGGAAGTGTGGCTGAACGGATATCGCTAATCCGAGAGTTGTCCTAGATTTGAAGCCCTGCTTCAGCAAACAGAGAGGTTGACCTGTCAGTCATGTGTCGACGTCGGCCTAAGAACAATAGACTCTTTAATGAGCCACGCTGCTTGGACTCGTGCTTGCATTAATTATTGTACTAATACCGTACGCGTGCCAAGCTGAACCTGACATAATCTACCCAAAGGCTGTAATTTACATTCCAAGAAGTTTCAAACTTTCATGGTTACTTGATCAACTTCATTGCTGGCTACGAATGTATGTAAACTAAGAATTCTCCCATTATGATTTATTACTTATATTTCCTCTGTTAGATTATCAATGTTTACCAAAGATTAATTATCATAGGTCAGTTTAGGCTCATGTCCATGTTGATTCTTTTCTATTATGTATGGGAAAAGTACAAAAAAAAATTGTCTCTCGCTACATGTTTGAGGAGTGCAAACCTCCTCAAAGTGCCAAATATCCTCTTTGCCAGTGATTAGCAGTGATCCTGATGGTACCATCATCATTTAAATAACGCTCCCATTTTCTAATTTTTTTTTGATAAATGTGCAATCTGGATCCAATCCGAATGAAACTTAGTGGGGTAATTGAGCAACCAACCCTACATAACTAATTCAAATCTAACAAAGATTGGTCAATTATGAACCGAGATATGAATTTTTTAAATGTTGCCAATGATGAGAGATAAGGATTAAAAAAAAAAAATAAAAAAAAAATGATTCAGAATCTGTAGATTGATCTGAATCCCCTCTAAAATGTAATGGAATCTTCCACCATGTATGTTGTCGGTCTAAAATTGTGTCAAAATCTGTTACGTACTTTCAACGTAATGCTGCTAACAGACAAATTTGGAACAAAGGACGTAAACATGCAAGCGTGAAAAAAAAAAACCTTAATCAGCCAGAAAGCTGTTCTGCCACCAACAGTTCAATCTTCTGAGATGGAGATTTGTGTGCACCATTTAAACCATCTGCTGAATAAACAGGTTTAGAAATAAACGGGCGACTAATTAAATTGTTAAGCTAACTGTTGATGTTTCAATAATAGTGTTCGCTAAAATCGTTAAGTAACTGCCAGGTTGGATATTATCTTGAAATTCTAAACATTTGACACACCTTTACATGCAAATAAACTTGGAAAACAAAAAGATTGGTTCAATGTCCAAGTCTAAACACTGCAAGTGTGTTATGTGGGTTCATGCAAACCTCACTGTAAGCAATACCTTTCTAGCTAGTTCTAAACTAGTTAGGTTTCCTCATAGACAAACTTTAAAGTTCAGAAGAACATAAAACAGTCTGGCAGTGAGGTGGGGGCTGAACCCACAATTTCAGGGATCATTTGGCGTCCCATTCAGGCTCTGGTTTCAGCCCACTACCCCCTCCTTCTGTTCATCAACCACTTTGGCTGAAATGAAATACGGTCGCTTAAAGGAGGGGCCGCCCTGTCCTTTATTCTTATGTGTGTGTGTTGTTTGAATAGATGGCTGCATGAGTGTGTGGTAGATTCTAAGCAGGTGGGACAATAGAAAGATTGTGCCTGGTCTATATTCAGAATAATGCAGAGTCAGCAGCATGTGGGCTCGTTGCCTTATAATTACTCTTTTGCGGAGATTTGGATACAAACGAGAGCTAAGCATGTAACCGTCACATTGCTGTGACGCGCTAGATATAGATGAGCCTTATGCATGCAGGTGGAAGCTACATCCCTCAGGGAATACATGTAAAAAGCTCAACATGTTTTTCTTTTTCCCACCTCCAATGATGTAAAAGGTTCCTCTGAAAAGGTGGCTCACAGTTTAATTAGATGCATTAAAGTTCCTCAGCTGAACCAGGCGCTGGGCATAAATGATAGAAAGTAGAAACAACATCACAGTGAACAAATATGAGTATTGGCTTTTTGACAAATATCAGTATTTTGTTGGTTTGCTTTTGATTAAAAAAAAAAAAGTTCAACTTTTGACTGTATATCATACGGTATATAGAGAGAGCATGTAGGAGAATGACTGATGATGAGAATTAAAGGCATAGGCAGTGAGAACTCCTTGGTAACCAAAGCACAGAGGAACAGAAGGGCCAGTCCTACTCCCCTCCCGCTGAGTTCATGTGTGTGCATGTGTGTGTGTGATTCTCTGAGGACTAGACTGCCTGAGGGAGGAGGAGAGATGGTGATGATGGTGGGGGGGGGTGATTGGTGGACCGTGTGTGTGTGATCAGAGAGAGCGATAGGGGTAGAGACTTATTGAGAGTAGTAGACGCTCACACGTCGCTAAGCTGCCGTACAGTGAGAATGTGAGACAGGAACACTGATGCCAGCACGCCTTCACCCTGTCCTTACGTTATTCCTGGAGTGTGTGTGGGTTGGTTTATTTTAGCCTCATTTTTTAATTATAGAAAGGTACAAACCCAGCTGGAATAATGGTTTTCATCGGGACGTCATTGAAATCTGTAATCAAGTACTTCAAACGAAAGGGTAAGATCTTTAACTTTGATTCATTAGTGAATAATAATGATGTTTCATTTTGTGAAACCGATGTTGTACTTTAACCTTATTTTGTATCAAAGCAGACCTTTTTATGGGGTTTTACTGCTGCATCTGGGACTGTTGTGCCGTTACCTGGTAACCTCATGGCACTCAAACTGGGCCAGCAGTGTTTGTAAAGGTGGTAGCTGAGTGACCTGAAATCAAAGCTGATTTATTTTTGAATTATTTGCCTAATTTTCCTCATGTTGCTAGTTTGGCAGGTAAAGATTTGTTGGACTGTTTGCTGTGTTTGTACGGTCGATAAAGGGGATTAATGCTCTTAGGATTAATGCTGTTATCATCAGTTAGTGTAGGTGAAGCACGTGAGGGGCAATGCAGGGGGAGCGGCTTGTCCAGACTTTAAACTTTGTTTTTCTATAGCCTGTGTGGGAGGTAAAGTCAACATCATGGTATCTAGTTTAACCATTAGCTCGACATTTCTCAGTCTCTGAATTTTTACACCTGAACCAGTCCATATGACGAGGTCAGAGGATTCTGTAGGATGTTCCCTGGTGCAGTAGATGTTCTCTATAAGTGGTACATGTTGGGGGGGGAACAAGCCATGAACCATTTACAAGGTCATCAGTGGTTAAGACTTGGGAAGAACAAAGGCAAGAGGACGACTGGATGCTCAAAGTGTTTAAAGTTTAGCAGTATGGCTGCTCTTGGAAAAACAGGGGGAAGAAATGTGTCAAAAAATGGGGTAACCAGGCACTCCAAAATGAAAAAAAATCAAAATGAGAAAAGAGATTCTAAAAAGCCTTTATTATAATGGCCAAATCATTAAAAAGCCAACATGTTTCGACCAAGCATGGTCTTCATCAGGGCTAACGACTGGTTAAGACCTGCTAACACAGAAACAACAACTGTGAATTCATGTAGTTTTTTGTATATAAAACAGCAAACTGGGAGCAACACGGTATTGTTACTGGCTAATTGGTGTATGTTAGCGTCTCATGCTGGTGCAATGACTTTTGAGCAATGTGCTCCATATGTGTATTAATGGGAAGCTCCAAAGCAGGATTTGTGGTTAATACAACAGGAAAGCTTATTGTTTCTCGGTAAAATTTGAGAACAAAATCACGTAGGTATTGCGTTTCAACATTTTTTATAACATTTTAGATCAAATCAAAGCAAAACATACATTCGGTTTTGATCAAAATCAACTCATTTCTTTTTGCATATCTCAAGTAGTCCAAGAACTTGTGGCTTTTATTTAAAAAACACAATCATCAGAATTGTATAATTAATCACTGACATTATTAGCCTGTATTGGCTGGTCATTGTTCAGGGACCAAGGTCAGGAATACAGCATTCATTGTCAATATGATTTGATTGCTGGTATTGATCACACCCACTAATCCAACAGTGCACTGATGCATCTTTTGGAAACTCCTGTTACAGGACTTTATGCACGTTTCTTGATGTTTCTTCTCACTTCGTCTCTCAGTTTGTGCTCTTAGAAAAACACAAGATATTCAGAAATGTCAGTGGGAAGATGGATTAGTGGACTTGTAAGCGACTTTTGCGCCAGAGTCCACTTTGTGTGTGAGAGCAAGGGAGAGGGATGGTAGTAGTAAGGAGGCATTGTGGCACTGAAAGGCCTGATGTGGGGACTGATGCAGCAGGGACAATACGCGCTTTGTGTCCTTAGTCCCCATGTCCTTGGTCTCTAGTCTCAGTGAGGTCTATTCAAACCACAGTATATAAAAGGAGGGTGGGGGTAGGGATACCTGTGCTCTGGGAAGACATTTGGAAATGGAGTCTGTGAGGAAGTTTGAGCTTCACTGTCATTTACTCATCGCAACGTTTTATTGTCTTTGTGAAAGGCGCGTTTTTCACTCGGTTTACAATCTAATATAATAATATAAGCTTAGTTGGCAAAAACTTTGTTTGCAGCTGTGTGTGGTTCGTGCAACTCTCCGATCCAAACTTGTATTCTATAAAGTTTAGCCCCGTGATGATGAATCGACTGAAACTGTGCCAGCCAGGACGCATGCTGCACCCAGGACGCATGCTGCAGTCACGAGCTGATAATCACAGGGAATGTCACTCGATATTATGACCTGCAGTTAGTGTCCAACCATAAAGCTCTTACCCCCGAGAGTTTTCTATTAGATGAAATCATAGTGTATGCCTCCTAGATTAATGAATAGAACTTAAAAGAGTTTAAAAGAATTTAAAAAATGAAAGGAAAAAGGTTGAAATTGTAGCTTGAAAGTTTGTTTTCATCTCCACCCTAAACACTCTGTTGACTGTATGGATGGTTGTCCCATTAACAGATGTGTCATACTTCATTCTTACCGTGATTCACCGGTTAGTGATAGTTGTTCCCCATATTCCTATGAAATCAAAATAATGTAAAAACACTTCTATGTACCCATTTCCGCAACTCCACATCCCACGATGCAATGCGCATCAACAAACGGAGTGTTTAGAGAGGGGAGGAAAACAAACACTCTCCTTCAAGATTTCAATCAACGCTCAGCTTGGAATAGAATCATAGTTCTCCTGATCAAAATCAACACAACTTTATTGTTCAAATGGCAGTACAAAAGATGTGACAGTGATTGATATCAGTCATCATGGACTACACTAATCCAATGGGAGTTTTGTAAGGAGATTCCAAAGTACCGTAATAGAACTAAAAAGTAAGGCAGACAGGTCAAGGTTTCAGGAATAAACATAATATACTCCCTGCTTTAGGGACTTCAACCTAAATACCAACCCATGGTTTGAAACGCGAGAATGACTTTAAATATTGGGTTATAGATTTATTTTTTTATCATGGTAAAAACAATCCCACTATTCTGCCATGTTGAGCAAACTCAGCCCTTGTGGTGTCTGCTCCACCCACATGGTAATTCCTGGGTGTCTTGCTCACAGCTTCAGGCCTGTTCTCCATGCTGTCCCCGCTGGCTCATTTGCACCTGTGAAATAGCCCTAAACAAAACACCCCACAGGGTCCACCCCTTCCCCCTTGGGTTTGTCCAGTCCCTGCCTTGCCCAGTAACTGAGCAGGAGGACAAACTGTGGGTTACTTTGACTTCCATGTGGCTGCACAAATGGAGTTACTTCTGCCTTCACATTCTCCAACTTTGGCTTGGGTGCGCTCACTTGGTAAGACAGCGTTTGTTTTCTTTGTGCAGCAGTTTTTCCTCTAAGATTTGATTGAAAGATAGATTTTCTGCTTGGTTGATGTGAACAGCTGGCTGTGAGTCGAGCGTATTCCAACACAACAGCTCTACGAATATCATTTCATTGTTGAGTGTGTTACCACACTGTTTTTTGTCAAGAACGGCTTTCTTTACCTTCTACAAATCTTTGGCTTTTTAGTTTAATATTTGCTATAGGTAGTGTTTCCCTCCATCATGTCTCCCAAGGATTGTCTCTTCATTTTGTGTGGCTTGCTGACTGAGATGTCGGACAGTCACAGTGTTGAAGGTGTTAAAACTGACACCTTCATACAAGACACTCTGACCCTCCTCTCCTTCCTCCTGTGTGAACACTTGGACTGCTTTTATTCTCTCTGAATTACACTTTATTACATGCAGCTGTAGTATAGTGGCTTCAGTCATCTCTCTGTACCTTTATAATTGAACATTTGTCTTAAATTCAAACACGTTGCAGATCAGGTCTCAGGTTCTAGCAGACTCTTCCCTAAATGTTATGGTTTGTGTATGGTTTTAGTCCCAAATCATTAGTATGACAGGTTAACTTAAGATTCCTACTTGTGCTAAACACAAAAAACCCAACATTTCTCACTCTGGACTCATCTCTCCACAGCTGTGTCGAATCTAGACGAAGAGAGTAAGTGGACGGTTCACTACACAGCGCCATGGCATCAGCAGGAGAACGTCTTCCTACCAGGCAGCAGACCACCATGTGTAGAAGACCTCCACCGCCAGGCCAAAGTCAACCTGAAGACTGCCCTTCGAGGTAAAGAGCAGCCTCACACTTTATCTTTGAAATAAACACAGACACTGCATTATTTCACATGTTCAGGCATCTTTAATGAACACAAACAGCAGCAGCAACTTATTTAAGTTCAGGAAATGGATATTATAAATCTACAGCTACTAAAAAAGTACCAGCACTTCAGTGTAGTTGACTTTTTTCCATCAAAAATGTGTCTTCATGGAAGTTTATAACTAAAACTAGACCTGGGCCATAAAACGATAATATATATTGCGATAGAGATGTGATCAATAGGACAAATGTGCGATAGAATGTTTGATAAATTCACTTAACTCCATTTGAAAAAAACCCGTAAACAATCCCCGACCCAGAACCGCAAGGCATTCTGGGGTCCGTAGGCAGAAGAACCGCTGCACATTTTGTTTGATTACGTATTTATTTAACGTCTGTATTTGCACGTTGACCAGTTTGTTTATTTAATTCAGGTTTTTCTGTTTTTTTTCCATAGTTGTGTTGACCTTTTTTTTTTAAATGTTAAATTTTACGCTTAAAATAAAAGTATTTAAATTTGGCCTTTTTTCGTCTGGTGATACATTTTCCAGATATATCGCCCAGCCCTAACTAAAACTCTACTAAAATGTATTATCGCAAACTCAATGGGAGTCGAACAGTGGTATCCAGTTTGTGTTTAGCCATTAACACCGCAATGTGAGGTCTACTCCTTCCTGTGTATTTAGAGAAATTGCACAAGTGTGTTGTTAAACAAACAAGGACAGTCCTGTCACAAATGGCACTTTTTAAAAGAAACGGCTTCTTCTGAGAGGAAGTTGGGCTGTTTGTAGTTTTCCAAAGACTTTCTTGGAATGGTTGTTTTTTACCTGCTTCCTTAGAAAAACATGCGCAGGTGAGTAGTCTGGTAACTTTGTGTGTGTGTGCCTAATGTATTACAGTAAAAGCCTGTTGTTTACATGTCGGGATGGCTTTGTGTAACAGCAGATAAAAGAGATAAAGAAAGAAAGAAAGATGAGACTGTGGGGGGTCACTGTAACTTGATGCTTACGTTTTGAGTCACCTGCTCAAACACACACACACTCTCACATTATAGAGTGTGTTTGACCCCTGCACTGCCTCTGTGGTGTATTACCTCCTGAATTATTAATGATGCAAGGAGCTCAAACAGCACCTGGGCGGTTGAAGACGTTTAGTCCCCTTTCCTCATCCTGTCATCCTGTCATCACCGCTCATCCCCAGGGGTCCCAACTGAAAGCCGACAGGTGTCCAGTGACAGCAAATGTGCTGCACCTTCCAGGCTGCATGCGTTTCTGAGCGTTTAGGTTCTTCTCTTATTCCCGGAAAGTGTGAAAGAGCTGGTAGTCTTCTGCACAATGTATCACATCTATTACAAATCCCTCATGGATGCCATGTTCAAGCTTCAAGAAACGTGCTAACAGGTCGACTATTGTCATCAGAGTTATATAACTGTATATTGATGATATCATCCGAGTACGTATGTATCGGTTCTTAAATTGATGAAGTTGTATAATACCAGCCATGCAGGCCTGGTTGTTACCTCATGTTCATAATGTTTTCACATTGGAACGTTATTGATTTAGGATGAGAGTTCCCATCACATGACCTCTCTCTGTCAGATCAGGCATCAGGTCAAATATTGCAATCAAACATCCCATAATAATAATAAACCATTGTCAGCAAAGCTTTTTATCCACGTTTTCTCCTTTTTTTTTTACTATCAGCTTCATGCATGACACATGCATTCTGTGTTACAGTAATAGGTGTGTATACAATATATGCAGGTTAAAGTTTAGACGGCTCTGTAAGAATACAAAGGTCAAGGAACACTCTGTTGGTGGAGCCATAAACAAAGTGGTTAGATTATAAGACATTGTTATAATATATTGTTTTAGCACGAATGGGCTAAAAGTATATTTTAAAGGCTTCTCCTTTCCTATAGCAGGGATCTGCAACTACAGCCGCTCGAGGGCCAAATACTCCCATTAATTATTATTCTTAATTCTTAAACGTCATACTGTGTGATAGCTTATTATATGATTATTCTTTCTTGCTTTGTAATTAATGTTTTTTAGAATTAGTGTCTGTCTCAAAAAACTCTTACAGGGTGGAAAAAAGTTTTCGATCAATGTTCACCTTTCACATATAGGTAATCGTGAATTGTATTGAAGCATGTGTTGCTAATCTTTTGCAAACATGACGTACTGTATTTCTGCATATATGCTGCAAATGTCACATGATTAGCTTCCGTCCTTCATTTCTCCTCCTTACCTCCTCATGTTACTCTCTGACTTCCTCCCTCCATCCCTCCAGTTTTGCCTGGCAACAAGCAGCACTTCATCACAGAGACTTATTTATTTCATTAAACCATCCCCAATGCTGCACCAATCATCCAAAGTTCTCTGCTCCCCGTCACCATGCTCATTATCATCCCACCTTCCAAATCTCGTCTTCGACATCACTGCAGCATCAGGCCACTGTTACTGTGGAGCCCAACCCATCAGGATCCATTAGCTGACAGTATTATACATGCTACGGTGTGCCCGTCCACAGAGAGGGGATCTAATTAGCTTTGGAAATTAAAAGCTCCTGAAAGGGATCAAACGCTGTCTTTTTAAAGGTGTCAGACCCCACAGCGCATGGACAGACACGCATGCTTAATTTTCTAAAAAGGATTTGGTTTTATAAATGAATTAACACCCACGATTAAAGAGCAGTCTAGTGTTCCTCTCATTTTGTTCAATCCTGTTTCAGGCTTTACAGTAATTTGTATGTCAAAAAGCACCAACAGCCAGATAATATCAGAACCAAATAAAGAACTGATGTTTTGAATATCCCGAGAGAAAAAAGGGGGATGTGGAAGCATTGGAACAGTTCTGCCATCTGTGTGTGACAGACTGAAACTGATACATTCTCGTTTTGGCTGCACACGCACTTTTTTTTCTTGTCACAATTTGGCATCAATGCACAGACACTTCACATGCTCGTCACAGCAGGTGGCGATGAAAAGAGGCGCGAGCAGCACTTGGCAGTGGCCAACCGGGACTGCGATGATGGGCTCTGTGTGTATATAGTGATACGCTGTCACTACATGCACGCTGTGTACATCACATTGCTGCAGTAGAGTTTAAGGCTGTGTTCAAAACTCTACGATACACGACAAACTCAATGAGTATATACTGTCTACTATATACCATAAGTATGGTAAGAAGGATTAGGATGGTGACCGTTCCCACTGAAGTATACTTTGAAGTTTCCCAAGATGCAACGATGAAAACCTAAAGCACACTGAGGCCACCTTTGAAAGTTCTGAAAAAAAATTTAAGCGAGAAAGTGATCAAGTACAATATCAACATGTGGTTATTTGATTCATAAAATTCACGGAAACACATTTTGTGCCGACATTTCGGAGATTTTCGGAGACCCGCCATTGTGCTACTGACTAACTTTTGGGTAACTTCCAAACAAGAGCCCTATTTACAAAAGCGTTAATAGAACTAATGGAAGTTGAAAAGAGATGCTTTTGTTTTGAAAAGGGGATGTTTGATTTTTAGCTTGAAACCAGTTCCAGGATGATTTAACGTTCCGCTCGCAATGCATCATGAGGTGGTTAAGTATGACAAAAATGGCTCAATATAGTATACATCTGGTTATTTCCCTACTATCTAATGTGAACACACTATATAATAATTTTGATGTCAGACTTAGTATTAGTAGTACGTTAGTATGTGATTTCAAACAGCCTGCGTGCAATTTAATTTGAAAGAGTCAAGGTTGAAATACGAAAAATGTCACACACACACACACATCTTTTCTATTTAGAGATTTTAAATCATCTTTGTCACATTTGAAGCTGTGGGTTTTGTTTGGACTATGAATATTATATCCTCAAATTCATTATTTTTTCCAGCAGAACTAATGGATGAGTGTAAGAGAGTGAGATAAACAGATCATTGTTTCTTCCAAAGTGCAGTCAGCTCATTGTAAAATGGCTCCTTTTTGCAGAGTAATGTGCTGACATGGTTCAGGTGTGGAATCGATAACCAACTCACTGTTTTGTGTGATTTCTCTCTGCAGAATGTGACAAGTTGAGGAAAGATGGTTTCCGGAGCTCCCAGTATTACTCTCAGGGTCCCACTTTTTCCGACCCCATCCAGTCATGCAGCAGCCTGCAGGGGGACGAGGAAGACTTAGACAATGACAAAAAGGTAAGACAACTAACTCCCTGCACTCTGCTGCAGTAGATTTTCAAGTCCAGTGTATGAAGCTGTGTAACCCTGCCCTCTAGTGGTCAAACTTGTACATTTAGAACATTTCAAGGGTACAGTGGAGGTCAGTCTCTCTTTGCCCCATGAATAATATCAATAGCAGCAATCTATAGATCATTTATCTGTGTTAGCATTGAAATAATATTTCCCAGCATCTTAAATTCAGTTAATCTATTGAGCATAAATATTTCTTCACACTTATAAACTTTCTTTGAATGTTGTAACAGTGTAATTAAATGTTTTCCCTGTTGTCTAGTGCTGGGTTTTTCAACCACAAGTGTGCCATGAGAGATCGCCTTGTGTGCCGTGGGAAATTATTCAATTTCCCCTTATTGTTCTAAAAAACAGTTTTTAAAGCTAATTAATTATTTCTGCAAATATGCCATTGCGATTAAAAATAAAATAATTAAAAAGAAAGGGACACAACTGCCACTCATTTCTCATCATTCATGTTAGTAAACTAGATTTGTTTAATTCTTGAACATCAAATCCCTCCATAACAGAATGTGATTCTTAACGATTAACAGTACAGAACAAAATTGAATTATAAAAATGTATTATAATAATAATAATTATTATTATTATTATTATTATTATTAATGATAATGATAATAAAAATCATCTATCGATCTATCTATCTATAAAAGCAAGGACTGTGTGTGTGTATGTGTGGGTGTAAGTGTAGGTGTGTGTGTGTGTGCGCAGATTGACCTGAGACTTTCAACATGGCTGCTGCTTAGTTCAAAGGTGTGCGACGTCACATTTGTTTGGACTGCAATAATTCCGTTCTTGAATGATTTCATAAAATTGTCTTAAATGCAGTTTTGCAGAACAGCTCAATGTTAACAGGTAGTCATGGTAACTTAGGATAAGTTGAAAGCTGCTAATATCCCTAAAAAAAAAACACCCCGTAAATATTGACCAGCATGTGTCCTCAGTGAGCAATGTTTGTAACTAAGGTGAGTAAAAAATAATAAAGATAATAGTTTAATAATTATTTTATGATAATAGAATATTGTAAAAAATGCAAAAATAAAAACATAAATAGGCTTTCACTATATACTGTATATATATACATTATTATAAATATAATATAAAGTTATATTATATAAAAAATACAATATTTGGAAAAAATGAAACAATATTTAGCAGAATAAAGTTCAATTGTAGTTCTAATATTTAATTATTTTCTTAATTAGAAATAAGAAATATTAAAGATCATAAGAACTTTTTCTTTGTGTTTATTTGATTCCTTTGATAACAGCGATTGTATGTTGTTAATATCGACTACAAAGTTTCATTTTTTAACATTTTTAGTTGGCGGTGTGCCATTTGATTTTCTTTTTCCAATGAAAATATGTACCTTGGCTCAAAAAAGGTTGAAAACACAGGTTTAGTGTGCACTCAAACAATGTATTATCTGCTTAACCATCACTTTTCTCCTATTTCTTCACCAGTCCACTGCTTCATCAGCAGAGGATGATAAGTCTCACCTCTCCCTGCGGTCCCAGACTCCTCAGGGTGGGGGGGAGGCAGGTGAGCTATGCGAAGTGGACGGAAAGCTGGTCTGTAGCAAAGCTGCGCCCCTCCCCACGCCGGAGGAGAAGATGAGGCTGGCGGCTCAGGCCGTCCCCACAGACATAGTCGCCATCAACGTCACAGGTAGGCCCCGCCCCCAGAGAACCGAACCCACCCCGTCATTCATTTCATGTCCTCGGTGCAACAGGAAGTAGAAGCATTGGCGTAGTGATGAACAAGACCATTGAGTCCCATCCTCTGTTGCTGACTTTTGGATTAAGTTTGTTGTCTTGGGATACACAATGCTGAGGATACACACTATAAAGCCTCATGTATTAACACATTTTATCTTGAGTTAACATTTTGAGAAGTGAAACAAACATGCTTCAATGTTTTTATGAAAAGTCACCAACAATGTTGGACACTCCCTGTAATCGACGCTATGCTAACGAGTGCTTGAACGCTAATCAGTTACTGCACAGAATACCTCACTTCCTCCTTTATGTCCTATCATTCCTCCTGCAACCTGACCTTCACCCTCCTTCATGCATGCATGTGTGTGTGTGTGTTAAAACCCTTTGACAGCTTATCCAGGGGTCAAGGCTTTGCCCCGACGATGCTGGACTCTCGTCTGTTTGACAGATGAGCGCTGGAGCGCGGCAAAACATGTCATCGTTATTCCCCTGTTGGCGCCACATGCATGATACCAAACATCTCATTCTACAACATTAAGGCTTTATTAATATTATTAGTTGATAGTTGACGTAGGAGTCATTGTGAAAGTCATTGTGCGTCTTTTCGATCAGCGTTTACATTCTGCAGCTGTTGTTTCCAGCAGAGCAGTCATTAACATTCTAATGAAAGCTTAATGTGTTCCTGCACCACACGGATCAGCTACGACTTCATTCTCCGTCGGAAGGAAAGAAAGAGTGAAACACACACAGACATGGAGAGAAAGTGAGCGAGCGGTCAGACTTGTCTGTGATTGTGTGAGGGTATGATGGACGCATCACTTCCTGTTCTCACCATGGTTACAGTCAGGACAAGCACTGAGGAACATCAGCCATTCTTTAGGGGAAACTGGACAGCCAGAGAAGGCGGATGTTTGGAGTGTGTGTGTTCTCATATTTTTCCTGTGCACATGTGTGTTTGAATAACAATAACGCATGAAACCAACACATCTTACATGTATGTTTACACCAAGATATTAACATTAACCAGCAACCAATTTCCTCAAACATGGGTTTAAGTTGTTTTCTCAACTTTAACTCTTGTTTTTGTATTGTTTTCTTATGTACATTTTAATTCAGTAAATTTGTAGAATTCTTTTTCAAGACTTTTCAAATTTTGTTACATGGTAGGAGTGCATTTAAGTAATCAAACTTAAGGTATTATTAACTATTTAACACTGATTTATTTTATTTTAGTTATCTGTTGTCTGTTACAATTATTTTTTTGTTAATTATTGCAATGAAGTATTAAAAAACAACAACTATGTAACAGTCACTAATGTAAAAATGTAGAAACATGTTAATGAATAATAGTAACATTTGTAATTAGTATTAATTATTTGAAAAAAATAATCTGACAAAAATATGAGGTTTGATTTATTTCATTTAGACGTATCAAATTTGATTTATTCAACTTTTAAAGGGTTCAGAACTGGGTCTGTTAATTATAAAATTAGTACGTTGATTAGGTTAGAAACAGCTTTGAAGCCTGAGTAAATCTGCAGGTTAATGACACTCGATGTAGGTGAGAAAATGACCCCATGTATTTCTTCTAATGCTGCATGTTACAACAACTATCTGCATGGTTTAAAGTTTGTTTCCTCTGACTAACCGACTGCTCTTTGCCTGTGTGTCTTGCCTGCTTTGCTCTCGCCCTCCCGCCTCCCAGGGGCCGTGTTTGACCGACAGGCGAGCGTCAGGCGCTCCCTCATTAACACTGACACCGTGTCCCGTCGGTCCAAGAAGGTCAAACGCAGAAAGACTATATCAGGCCTGCCTGACGACATCAACCTGGAGCTAGGTATGCACCACTGTGCGGGCTCTACGGCACCATCTGCTGTCTAAATACCTGCACCAACAATCCTGTTACCTCACCACCTTGCCAAATTGAGGCAGTGTCCCAGTGTTACGTAAAGTGTCGCAAGTGTTAAAAGTCTCAGTTCAATTGTGAAAAGAACTTCAAAGTGAGTCTTGATCACAGATAAGTGCAACCTTGAGCATAATTTGTCCTTCATGAACACCTAAAGAGCTGCTTAACATTTCTATTATTGTGATATTTTAAACCATCATGTTCAGGTCAATAAATCTAATATTTGTGTGTGTAATGAGGAGTGAAGGTTCAGAGGCTTCCTACCTTCAGTGAGTCAGCTAAGGAGGGTATTAAGCACTAATCTGACACTGTGCTGCACATGGCTAATGTTTATTTACAAGTCACAGCTGCAGAACATCTAAAGCAAAGTAGAAATCTTCTGTTTCTCTGTGTGGTATGAAAACCAAGGGCTGAGGTTTTATGTCGGTTTAGCAGCAGATGACGACTGCGTCCTACGCATGCCGTGATTAGCGGTCCGAGGTAATTGTTCCAGTGCTTCACCCCTTCACTCTCTCTCTTCCCTGCGATGGAGCTGCCTGCAAAGTAGACTTTAATCTATCGCCGCAGCAGCAGCAGCAGCCAAGCTGTCAGTCCAGCTTTTAGCAAAGGGAGGTGTGCCTGAGTGCAGTTTAGGAGACGGTGACTGTGGCCAGAGAGAAGAAAGGACACAGGCAGGAGTGCACATGTGCATGTTTGGGGATGCGAGCATCAACAGGAGAGGCTCCACAGATGGGCAGCACAGTGGACCCCCGGTCTGGTTTACAACTGGTTCTTCTACTAGTTTTACAGGCTTGTATGATTCCTGTGTTTTGTCATTGTGTGCCCTTGTACCTGCATATATTAGATGTATCTGCAGTGGGTTTTGTGCACGATTGTGTCTGCATTGGATGTTCACATCGTATATATCCTGGTGCGTGGACGTGTCTTTATTTGATAATACCTACCCACGAGACTGTGTAGCTTCTCTGTCAGAACGGCAGTGGAGAGACAGGACTAACTCTGTCTCCTCTTATTTGTCCCTCCTCTGTGAAGGAGAGCAGAAGTTATTAACACACACAATCAGGCTAGGGAAGATCTAATTAATTAGCTTCCTCGTGTGCACAGTTTATCTGGCTGCTCAGTCAAAAGAGCAGAAAAGCTTTCAGGCTAATGAGGAGAGGAAATGTAGCAGCTGTTTGCATGATCGCTTAATGATCTTTTTCTCTTTTTTGTTTGTGTGTGTGTGTGTGTGTGTGAACAATAGGACGCAACGGCGATCTCCGGCCACATTCCATGTTCATCCCAGGACAGTACTCCACTTTAGGCAGAGTTGGCAGTGTCAACTCAACGCTCCGCCGTTCAGTGACCAGAGAAACCAGCTGCCAGACTGAAGAAGTGAAGATCGTCCCTCCGTCAGTGAGAAAGATCCGGGCCCAGAGAGGACAGGGAATCGCTGCTCAGATGGCCAGGATATCTGCTTCCACCTCTACAGGAAGCATATCCATCTCCAGCAATGACAGCTCCGGATTCATCATGATGCCGCACCAGTTCAACAGAGACCTTTCTCGTTTCCACAGTCTGCCCCGACAGGGTGCCAGAGTGTCTCTGAGTGCGGATCCCATCTACAGCAGCACACCAGTCAAGTCAGAGGAGCAGCTGTCGAGGCAGATTGGAAAACTCCAGGCAGATAATACGGTGGTTCACATGAGAAACGTCCCCAGAAACGGAACGCTTCCCCGGCCCAAGTCTCAAGAGTTAAGGGGGTCACAGTCCAGTGAGTGGGGAGGGGGTCCTGCATGTGCGGTCTCTCCTCATGCTGCCTACTCCACCTCCTACATCCCCAACGCCACCATGTCGAGTTCCTCTGAGGTTATCACTCTCAACACCTCCAATCAGCTCGGCCACTCCCCAGGGTCAGTCTATCCCATTGCCCGACCAACCAGCCTGGCTTCCCCCACCAGTACAGACGTCCTCACCATGGTCACCTCCACCCCTACTCACTCCACACAGGATGGAGGTTCCACTAGACCTGCTAGTCAGTCATCCCACTCAGAGGGGAGCATGCACAGTCGGAGCACTCTGGCTCCCACTCCACCCTCCTGTCCACCAGAGGAACAGTGGATCTACGACACGGCTGAGAACGTGATGGTTTCACACCGCACTCTGACCTCCAGCTGCTCCACACCTCTCACCCAGCTGTACAGCAGCATGGAGCTGTCCTCCAGGACCACTACCGACTCCAGCTCCATCTACTCTCAGGACAACGATGGCTATTACACCTCCATGCACATGGACTCCGGCCTGCACTCTCGTAGTCACGGTAGCGGACACGGGGCGGCAGTGGGTCGGGCCAGACACAGCATGTACGAGTGCCGGGAACTGGCCAATCAGGAAGACTCTGGGAGTCTGTACAGTAACAACTCACTGTCCAGAAGCATCTCCCTCCGCAAGTCTAAGAAACCCCCTCGGCCTCCAGCTCGTACCGACTCTCTCCGACGTAAGCCCGGTCCGAAGAAACCACTGGGCGGGGTCAGTGCAATCAGTGGCGCTAACGGCTCTATGCTTAACGAGTCTCTGATAGCTAGCTTACAACAGAGCCTTCAGATGGGGCTCAAAGGAGGAAAGGGAAAAGGTGCTTCACCGTCATCTCCTTCTCACAGTCCATGTAGTGACTATGATGACCCATGGGTGCTCCGCCCACGCAGTCACAGTAGCATCAGTGCAGGCAGCTCTGCAGCGTCACTGGCTAATAACTCACACAGCGGTGGCGTGTCAGGGGTGTACTCATTGTGTCCGGTGACGCCGACCCACAGCGACACCAGCAGTCTGCGGTCCGACTACGCTGACTCGTGGGGCTACATGGACTGTCCTCGTAACCATGGTGATGAGAGGGCGCAGACTACCACAGGTCACATGTCTGATAGCAACTCTGTTGAGCTTCACCCAAACACTGGAGGCATTCCCAGCAAGGATCCAACAGTTGGAGCTCCTGTCAAAGTGGAGAGTTCAGTAAAGCCCAAAGCCTCCACCTCGTCCCCGGACAGAGTTCACAGACTGACTTCACCATCCAGTGGATACTCCAGCCAGTCCAACACACCCACAGCAGGAACCCCGGTCCCTGCCTTTGTCAGGTCCATGTCTCCTTCAGGCAGCCGACCCAAACCAAAAGTACCAGAGAGGAAGTCGTCTCTCATCTCCTCCGTGTCCATTTCCTCGTCCTCCACCTCCCTTTCCTCCAACACTTCAGACCCTGTAAAGAGCACCAGTGTTCCTCCACCTCCACTGCTGTCTTCCTCAGCTCCCAACACCCCTATCAGCCCACCCCCACCTTTCCCTGCACCTCTACCACCAAGTTCAGCTTCTTCTCCTCCACCTCCCCCGTTACCTGCCACTCCTCCGGTCTACTCACTGAGCCAACTCCCTGCTTGGTCCAGCTCTCCAGAATTCCCTCCTCCTCCATCTCCTGAGACTCTAATCAACCCTAGTTCATCTTTTAATGGGAGCTTTACTCCTCCTCCACCTCCTCCTCTCCCAACTTCTCTAATGGCTCCCCCTCCACCTCCTCCTCTGCCAGCTTCTGTCCCGGCTTCTTCTGCTTCTTCTCCATCCCCTCAGAAATCAGTGAAGGAAACTCCTAAAGCCGCATCTACAAACAGTCCCACCAAGTCCCCTAAGCCTCTGATCACCCCGTTTGCTCTGCAGAGTGTTCAGCTGCGCTCAGTTCGGCGACCAGATAAGGACATGTTGGAAAACACAAACCATGTTAAAGTTCAAGAAACAGGAATGGACATTTTTCAGAGTCTAAAGCCCCTGAACTTGGATCGTTCGCCATCTCCTGAACTGAACCACTCACCAGAGGAAGACTCTCGTCAATCCTCCCCATCACCTGTGTCAAAACTATTGGAGGAATTATCACTGGACTGCATCATGTCAGAGGACGTCCCAGATTGTGCTGCCATGAATGGAAAAGCTGAGCGTTTCTCTCTCTTTAATGGAAAAGAAGATGAAAATGAAGAAGTAGTTAATCACTCTCCCATTAAACAGGCACCAGCAATCCCAAAGAAACCTCAACTTTCCTTCATCCCTTCAATCAGCAGTCAGCCAGCCAATGAACAGGCGACCAGACCAGAACAAACACAAAACTACGTTGATGCTCAGATCCCACAAATAATAGAAGAAGTGAGAGAGAAAAAATGTGAGCAAGAGGAGGAGAGCTTGGGGTCTCCACCAGAGAGCAGTGACGTCCAGGAGGAAGACAGGCACCTTGCAAGCCTGGAAACAGACATTTATAACGGAGTTTGCTCTAACGGAGTGGTTTACGAAGAGGAAGAGGAGGAGGAAGGAGATGGAACGAGCAGCACCACTGGCTCTGTCAGCCCTAAGGAGGAAGACTCCGGTGAGTTTTTTTTTTTTTTTTAGTATTCCTTTTACAGATCAAGCTCAGAACACTTGTTGTGTTTAAACATTTATTTTTAAGCCAATGTTTGTAATCCGATGCAGTTAAAAGCAGCACGGCTGGCTGCCAGCTGTGCAGCAGCTGGGAAGTTTGATCAGAAACAAACAGACAGACCTCCCTCACTCACTCAAATCATAGTTACCGACAATTCTAAGCACATTCTTTTTATCTTTTCCCTCATTCTCTTCGTTTTTGGGTTATCTCTTATTCGCAGTCCCTTATCCCACTCACTCAATTTTCATCCCTTTATTTATACCCAACGAGGGAGGAGGAAAATGTCCCCGGGGAGCTGCTTTTTGTTGCTGGATGGAGAAGGGGGAGGGGCTCTATCTTACCGGACGGAAAGGGAGGGAGGGAGGGGGGAAGGGGGGGTTGCATATGAAGGGGAGGATGGAGGGAGCGTAAAATGAGACAGCCTGCATAGGCTCAGGCAGTCACAGCTCACAGTCGGATGGGGAGGTTGATGGGAGGAGGAAAAGAGGCTGAAGAGGAGAAGAAAGGAGAGAATGTAAGAGGATGAGCGTGACTGTCTTCATTCTCAACTGTGTCCAAACTACTTGTCCCTTCTTCTCCGACTCAGGTGAGGTTTTCAACTACAGCTCCACGGAATCGTCTCCAGCTCCGTCCATACAGGACAGGATGGTGACCCCGACTCCCACGCGACCCCGAACCACTGAGGATCTGTTCGCCGCCATACACAGGTACCGTCACCATATTTCCTGCCTTATTGTGCTCAATCTTCTACTAGTACTACAACAACTTCCTCCCCCCACTTGTGTTCTGGATGTATAATTCATCCCTCCGAGCTGGTTTTTCCTCTTCACACATCCTGGTTTTCTCTCCTTTAGAATCTCATTCTCAGCAGCCTCGTAAACATGTCACCCTGATCTCTAATCTCGCCCCCCTGTCACCCTCTGCACATGATTTCTCTGTTTTCATCTGCGATTGTCAACCTCCTCCTCGTCCTCCTACCTCCCATCTTTCAGCAGGAACTTTGACCCATCATGAGCGTGTCCACCTGTCAAAGGCTGAAGTAGAGTTGGTACAGAAGAGGTCAGAAGGAGAGAAACGTTACTTTGTTCATTATTTAGCACCTCAACACGTATCCTAAACTAGGTTAGAGGCCACTGGAGAGGAGAGGAGAGGCTTCCCCGTCTCTTTCTCCACACATCACTCCACAGACTCCGACACTCTGCAAAACGCAAACATTTCCAATGCAAATGTTCACGTGTCAGCTGCAACTTGGACTTGTCATGAGCAGCCCCAGATTTCACTTCATGTTACGTGCACAACTGGGATTTATTGTGTGCAGCTTGATTGTGAAAGCTCCTTTATGTATTTTATCACACTTTTCTCTCCAGTCACACCTCCCAGTATGGAACATATAGGATTGTTTCACAGCTTTGGAAGGTGACGAGGGTTGGTTTTCCAGCTGGTGAAAATCTGCACCGTGCAGAACATGATAACATATTAAGTTTTTCTGCAGAATGAGGCTTTTTTTTTCTTTTCGATCCAATCCTGAGTTTTCATTTTCCAAGGCATAGTGAAATTTGTCTTTTTCTGACCTGCCCACTTGCCTTTCCTTTCTATTCTTCACATTATGCTAAATTTAGTTCTCAGTTTTCCTGGAAATCCAGTTTCTCTCGGAAGATTTTCCAAATCAAACACAGGATTATTTATCCAGCTGTTAACCTCCTTTTCCTGCGATCGGTGACCCTGCTGTTTTACATGCTTGACTGATGTCAGGTGTGTGTAACGAAAAGTCTGATGTAACACAGATTTTAACAATGTGCGGTGGAATCTTTTTTTTTTTTTTTGGTAACACTGTAATTGAAGTTTTATACATAAGGCTGACATTATACTCATTATCTGTCATTAGCATGAATAAGTTGTCATGAAGGCTGTTAATAAATGTCTTTAGCTAAATTATGACAACTTTTGCTATTTTATGACACCTTTGGAGCTATGTTGGCATTTTTGGGGTTAGGTGGAGGGATCTCATGGGGTTAGGTAGGGGTAGGGTAACGATCTTCAAGTGTTACCTTTTTTTTTATAGATAAAATCAAAGTGTATCCATCATAGATCAATGAATCAAACATCATTTACTCCAAAAAGAAAAGGAAAAAGGTTGAAATTGCTGTTTAAAAGTTAGTTTTCATCTCCATTGTAAACACTCGCATTGCATTGTGGGATGTGGTGTCCCGCAAATGGATGCGTAGAATAGTATTTTTTTTACTTAATTCTTACTGTGATTTCTAGTTTTTCTTTGCCAGACGAGGAGGACAATGATCCAATTGACAGTATTTTTGTTCTAGTTTGTTCCTGGTATTCCCTGTGATATCAGAACAAAGTAAAAGCACTTCTTTTTATCTGAGTTAAAATTTATGGTGGGTAGCAGCTTTTAGTTTGCATTTACTGTAGAACGCCTACGTCCCATTTTCAGTCCTTGAGGGAAGAACTTCTATCTGCAGAACTAATCAGAGGATTCAGAGATTCTGTCTCATGTTTTTAGCAGCAGAAGCAGTGATGTCTCTCCTGTTCTACACCTTTAATGATGTCTTACCTTTCCACTGTGCAGAATGAGCATGCAGTGGGTGTGGGTATCCTTCCTAGAGGTGTGAAGTGGCAAGTAGCTACTTTTTAATTAGTGATAGCGCTAATGTGGCGCCGCTTTCCACAGGGATGTGCAGTCCCTGAACGCCTCCCTCACAGACACATGAGGCTGATTCCACAGCTCACTCTAACGTCCCATTGCTACGCTTTAATCCAGGACTTATCAACAGTGTTGTCAGCGGCTGCGTTCGTCCCCACTCGTGTGATAAATATGGGCTTTGGGCTGTAATTTTGTTCTTTGATTTCTTTTATTTTTTGCAGCATCTGAGCTTTCGTGTATTGTTTGCAGCTTTTTGGTTTAGTGAGATTGTGTAATGCTGCTGCTGGCGGTGCTTACCACGGTTGGGGTCACTTATATTTGTAATTGCGTAATTATAATTGCAATTGTAATTTTAAAAATCTGTAAGTAATTTAATTGAAATTGAGTTCAGATAATTGACTGTAATTGTAATTACCGTGGAAATTCACTGAAAACTGTCAATTCCAATTGAATTAAATGTCAACAGGTTTATGGCTTATTCGTATTTAGTTGTTTCATATTAAGTTTTCCCACCACCTGTCATTGAATTTTCACGCTCATACAGGTGGTAATTGTTAGAATAGTTAAGGTTAGATTTAGAATATAATAGATTTTTTTTTAAATAGGGATGATACAGTTTTACAGAGTAACAATAGTATGAAGAGCTTCAAGCTATTGCTAAATACTAGCTGCGCTCTTACATAAGATATGATAATAAATGCACTAAAATCTAAATGTATAGATGCTAAAACGACACAACAGACATAAAAAATGCATAGTTATCACAACGCTATATGAATAAAAGTTAGCAAAATTATAATTGAACTTCAGTAATTGAGGTCGTAATTGTAATTGACTTTCAGGGGAAAAATAATGATTATTATTTGTAATTGGGAAAAAATTCTGGTGACCGAAATCATGGGTAATTGAAAATGTAATTGTAATTGACCCTAACCCTGGTGCTTACGCTCAGCCTATTTAAAGGTTTCATCATGTTGGCTTTTTAACCCTCAAACATCTAAACTTGTGATCACTGCAGATGAATTTTAAACATGCTTTCCTTTACCGAAGTAATTGATCTCGTTGTTTCTTTACAGGTCGAAACGCGAAGTCCTGGGTCGCAAAAAGTCTGAGGAGGACAAGTCTCGGGTCGGGAATCATTCTCAGTCACTTCCTGTGACGCCAACAGCATGCGTTTCCCCGGTACCGGTGACATCGCTGTCTCGCCAAATGAGCTCCATCCAGCGAAACCTTCGTAAGTCGTCGACGAGCAGCGACTCGTTCAAGGCGCTGCTGCTGAAAAAAGGCAGTCGCTCTGAGACCAGCTTCAGGATGTCGGCCACTGAGATGCTTCGCTCCACGGACCCTCGATCCCACCGGACCCGGTCCGAGTCGGCCCTGGACTCTCCTCTGTCTTCACCCTCCTCGCCATCAACACAAAGCCCCTCCCCCTCCTCTTCCTCATCCCCTCCTGGCCGTGGGAAAAGAGCGACAGAGGAGTGGAGCCGCTACGACGCCCTGGCCTTGTCCTCGCCGACGTCATCGCCGTATTCAATGAGTGGCTTCAGGTACGGACGCTCCCGCACGCCGCCCTCTGCCTCCAGCAGCAAGTACAACATGCGTAGCCGCATCCTCAGCAGCCCCATGACGGTGATCCGTGAGCGTGACGGGGAGCTGGCTGAGAGCGAGCACGGAGACACTGCAGAGATAATAAGGCTCAGAGACTCAAACGGCACTTTATCAGAGCAGAGCAACAGTTAGGGGAGGGGTAAAGACTGGAGGACAAGCCTAAACCTAAGCCCCGCCCACATACGTGTGAACACGTGGAGGCCATTGGTCAGCACAAACACAACAGGAGGAAGACTGTGCAAGACTAGCTGATCTCATCCTGTACTTTGTTTGGAGGTCCATCTTTTTTTTTGTCCTGCTGTTGTTGGTTTGTTTTCTATCGTTTTGTCTTATTTCACTTTCTGGAGCCTCTTCCTCTTCCTGTTTCTGTTTGTCTGAAGGATGATGTTTGGATGGTAAACCACAATGAAGTGAAGGAGTTAAAAAGTGGCAGACCGCGGGCGTATTTCTGCTGAAAAGTGTGAAAGAATGTAAAAGGATGCTAGCTTTGTGGGTTCCTGGTGTTTTGCCTGAACGCTACGGTTTCAATCCAGATGAAACGTTTCAGACACGGTACGACTTCAACCGCCGTCACCGTCAGGTTTTTATTTTTCATTCTTAGAAATGCTACATCAGCAGTTCTTAGGACGCAAACGGAATCATTTCCAGTTTTGGAAGCTGAGGCTCAACCAAAACACGATAAGGCTGAATAGGTTCTAACGGACCTGCTTTTTATGTTGTTGACGTTGCACTGTGCACATGTCCTTTTAAAGTGAGTTTTTAAACGTTTTGCTTAGTGAACACGTCATACATTGTGTTTGGAACGTTCCCACGTAACATCAGGAATGCATCTTATTGTCCCGGTCTTAGCGATGGTATAGAATACCAAAGAGCTTTAAAAATGAAACGACATGGCTGTTGAACTAAACATGAGCACAATCTGAAATCACTCAAAGTAAACTGAGGTTGTTTGTTTTGTTTTTTTTTTTAGCTTCAGTGATTTCTGTGATGCCGTTTAGTTTCTGCAGTTTTCTAGAGCTCTGTTTGTAAATACATAAAGAAAGGAATTTTAAATAACTTTACAATTATTTTCAAAACTTTGTACATTTTTAGAGGCCTCACGTTTGCTACCAGGGGAGTGGTTTTCTTTCTCTAGATTATTTATTTTCACAAAGCAGAGCGGCACATAAAAAAAGATCAGTTTTAAAGACACAATCGACTTGATTCCGGTCGATTTGTTGCGTTGAAGAACTTTAAAGTCGTATATTTACGCTCGAGCCTTCTACTGCCCTTAAATCTTGATGGATGCAAATCCCACACTGGTGCTCCTAGCTGAGTAATGTGGTTCCTACGCAGTGAGCTGACAGACGGAACACCCTGTGGTTTAATCACCTGTGACCAAAGTGTGTCTCAGCTCTGACTGGCTGTGATAGAGGGTCTTCTTACTGGTGAGGGGAAAGGTCTCCATCCTGGGGAGCCCAGTAGTGAAAGTGGTGAGAGGCTGCTCATGTGAATGTCTGTGTAATAAAGAAAGAAACAAGTTAATATAGAAATGTGCATCTCTGTGTCATTTCTCTCTGTTTGTGTGGCATTCGCCATCATCCGACAGCACAGAACATCCAATCACAGCCTTGTTAGCACCGTCGCCATGGCACCCGCTTCATCCATCATATGTAAAAGCTCCAGAGGCTGTTTAAACCAGTGGTTTTCAACCTTTTCAGCCAAAGACCCCCAGAATGAAGGTGCCAGAGACCTTCATTCTGAGGGAATGAATCGCCCGGAATTCTAATGGCGTCGCTTGAAATGTCAAGTAATTGATTTAAAAAAAATACTGATTGAAATTATAGTTTTGTAATTTTTTTAGATTATTATTTTCCAAATTAAAACACCATCATACAATCTCAAACAACTGTATTCTATACTTTCACTTCCTCAAATATTTATCGAGTTTTTAGAAAAATACAGTAGAAAAATTTAATTTTTAAAAAATTTTTTTTTTTTTTTTCAAATTAAAACACCATCACACATTCTCAAACAACTGTTTTCTATACTTGCACGTCCTCAAATATAAATTCTACTGTAGTTTAAAAAATACAGTAGAATATTTTTATTAAAAAAATTATAAAATTTAAATAAAATTATATTATTTAAATGTTTTTTTTATATACATTATCCTTATTCAAATTAAAACACATCACACAATCTCAAACAAATGTATTCTATACTTTCACTTCCTCCAATAATCTAGTTTTTTAATAAATCCAGTAGAAAATTGTAATAAATAATAAAAATGTAAATTGTATTTTTGTAATTTTAATAAAATCAGAACATCACAAAATCTCAAACAACTGTATTCTATACTATCACTTCCTCAAATATAAATCTAGTTAGAACAAAAATAAAGTAAAAAAATATATATATCTGAACTGGTGCATCTTGTTACTATAGTGCTACGTGTAACACTATAATATCACAAACAATCACAAAGTTATTTAAAAAAAAAATTCTGGGATCACCAGAAATTTGTGATATTAAAATGGGGTCACAACCTAAAAAAGGTTGGGAACCACTGAAATAAAAGCTATTTTTTCTATGTGGTTCCATTACAATAAATGCTCAGTTTGCAGGAAAGGTTTACGGTAGTTGTGATTGAAATCTGTTCTAATACAGTTAAACACACGTTAAAGCTGTGATCTCTGCGTAACATGAACAACTTCACAGGCTGCAGAGGAAATAAACTACGTTCACAGATAAAAAGGCAATTGTGAATTTAAAAGAATCAAAAGATGACCTTTAACTGACCTTTGCGACCTTGATGCAATCGTTTTTTAATAGTGTGCATCCATCATTCCATCTTCTACACCCACTTATCCTGTATGGAGTCAGTAAAAAGGTCAGTTGCTATAGTAGCCATCAGATTTTTGCATTGTAGGAATAAAACTGAAGGACGTGGAGACCTGGACATACTGTAGGAGAACATGCAAATGCTTCAATGCAAAGACACAAAAGACTTCGTCTGCAAAGATTGTGACAAACATGTAATTCAAAAGCTGTTATTTAATCCACTGTAATCAGATTACTTCCCCATGCTGAAGACGCAGATGTGTGTTTCTGTGTGTGTGTGTAGACAACAGAGACGTATCTGCTGAGTGCCCTGATAGTGTATTGGAAACAATCCAGCCCAAAATAAAACAGCCGAGTCAGCAGAATTGAAGCTGAACAGTGAGAGGAAAGATGGTCATTGATGGCAAAGGTTTGATCCTGCAGATAAAAAAGGTCATGACTGTCATTGGAGGATGAGATGCAACTTATGAAGGTAAAGCTATAGTGAAGCATAAATGTTGTCAAAATAATTTCAAACACCAAAAAATTGAGGTAAGGCATAAAACAGGGCGACATAATTTCAAATGCCAAAAAATGAAAGTAAGGCAAAAAATATGGAGAAAAATATTAAAACGCCAAACAAAAGGCTAAATTAAGGCATAAAAATTGTCAGAATTATTTCAAACACCAAAAAAATGGAAGTACGGCTATAGTAAGTCATAAAAAGGGCGAAAGAAATTTTTAACCAAAAAAAATGGAGGTAAGGCAATTGTAAGGCATAAAAAGGGTAAAATAATTTCACGCGCCAAATAATGGAGGTAAGGCTATAGTAAGGCATAAAAATTGTCAAAATAATTTCAAATGCCAAATAAAAGGAGGTAAAGATTTAGTAAAGTATAACAATTGGAAAAAAAAATTCAACCACCACAAAATGGAAATAAGGCTATTGTAAGGCATGAAAAATGTCAAAAATATTTCAAACGCCAAAAATTTGAGGTAACGCTATAGTAGGGCATAAAAAAGGGTGAAATAATTTCAAACACTAAAAATGGAGGTAAGGCTACAGTAAGGCAAAAAATATGGAGAAAAATATTAAAACGCCAAAAAAAAGGCTATAGTAAGGCATAGAAAAAATCTAAATAATTTAAAACACCAAAACATTGAGGTAAGGCTAAATTAAGGCATGCAAATTGTCAAATTCAGTTCAAACACAAAAATTTGAGGTAAGGCTGATGTAAGGCATAAAAAAAGGGAAACAAATTTTTTAACAAAAAAAAAAATGGAAGTAAGGCAATAGTAAGGCATAAACAAGGGCGAAATATATTCAAACACCAGAAAATTGAGGTAAGTCTATAGTAAGGCATAAAAATTGTCAAAATAATTTCAAACACCAAAAAATCGATGTAAAGCTATAATAAGGCATAAAAATTGTCAAAAAAAATTCAAATGCCAAAAAATGGAGGTAAGGCATAAAAACGGTGAAAAAAGCTCAAACGCCTCGAAACAGAGGTAAGGCTACAGTAAAGCATAAAATCAGGCGAAAATTTCCAAACGCCTCGAATAGGAGGGAAGGCTAAAGTAAGGCATAAAAATTGCCGAAAAAAAATTAAAACACCTTGAAACGAGGGTAAGGCTATAGTAAGGCATGAAAAAGATCGAAAAAATTTAAAATGCCTTGAAACAGAGGTAAGGCATAATAATTGGTCAAAAAAGTTCAAACGCCTCAAATCGGAGGAAAGGTCATAGTATGGCATAAAAACGAGTGAAAATTTTCAAATGCCTCAAAACGGAGGTAAGGCCATAGTAAGGCATAAAAACGGGCGAAAATTTCCAAACGCCTCGAAACGAAGGTAAGGATAAAGTAAGGCATAAACACTGGCGAAAAAAATTAAAACACCTCGAAACGGAAGTAAGGCTATAGTAAGGCATAATAATTGGTCAAAAAAGTTAAAACGCCTCAAATCGGAGGTAAAGTTATAGTATGGCATAAAAAAGGGTGAAAATTTTCAAATGCCTTGAAACGGAGGTAAGGCCATAGTAAGGCATAAAAACGGGCGAAAATTTCCAAACGCCTCGAAACGAAGGTAAGGATAAAGTAAGGCATAAACACTGGCGAAAAAAATTAAAACGCCTCGAAACGGAAGTAAGGCTATAGTAAGGCATTAAAACGGGTGAAAATTTTTAAGTGCCTCGAAGCGGAGGTAAGGCTATAGTAAGGCATAAAAACTTCAAACGTCTCGAAACAGAGGTAAGGCTATAGTAAGGCATAAAAAAGATCTAAAAAATTTTAAACGCCTTGAAACGGAGGTTAAGGCATGAAAAGAGGTGAAAATTTTCAAACGCCTTGAAACGGAGGTAAGGCTATAGTAAGGCATAAAAACGGGCAAAAATCTCCAAATGCCTCGAAACGGAGGTAAGGCTATAGTAAGGCATAAAAACGGGAGAAAATTTCCAAACGCCTAGAAACGGAGGTAAGGCTACAGAAAGGCATAATAATTGGTCAAAAAACTTCAAACGCCTCTAATCGGAGGTAAGTTTATAATATGGCATAAAAACGGGTGAAAATTTTCAAACGCCTCGAAACAGAGGTAAGGCTATAGTAAGGCATAAAAACGGGCGAAAATTTCCAAATGCCTTGAAACGGAGGTAAGGCTATAGTAAGGCATAAAAACTTAAAACATCTCGAAACTGAGGTAAGGCTATAGTAAGACATAAAAAAGGTGAAAAAATGTTAAACGCCTCGAAACGGAGGTAAAGCTATAGTAAGGCATAAAAAAGGTGAAAAAATTTTAAACGCCTCGAAACGGAGGTAAGGCTATAGTAAGGCATAAAAAAGATCTAAAAAATTTTAAACGCCTTGAAACGGAGGTTAAGGCATGAAAACAGGTGAAAATTTTCAAACGCCTCGAAACGGAGGTCAGGCTATAGTAAGGCAAAAAAACGGGCGAAAATTTTCAAACGCCTCGAAACGAAGGTAAGGCTAAAGTAAGGCATAAAAACTGGCGAAAAAAATTCAAACGCCTTGAAACACAGGTAAGGCTACATACAGTAAGGCATAAAAACGGGTGAAAAAATTTCACAAGTTTTGAAATGGAGGTAAGGCTATAGTAGGGCATAAAAACGGGCAAAAATCTCCAAATGCCTCGAAACGGAGGTAAGGCTATGGTAAGGCATGAAAAAGATAAAAAAAAAAAAGTTCAAACACCTTAAAACAGAGGTAAGGTTATAGTAAGGCATGAAAACGAGCCAAAAAAATTCAAAAGCCTCGAAACGGAGGAAAGGCTATAGTAAGGCAAAAAAACTTCAAACGTCTCGAAACTGAGGTAAGGCTATAGTAAGGCATAAAAACGGGCGAAAAAACTTCAAACGCCTCGAAACGGAGGTAAGGCTATAGTAAGGCATAAAAAAGGTGAAAAAATGTTAAACGCCTTGAAACGGAGGTTAAGGCATGAAAACAGGTAAAAATTTTCAAACGCCTCGAAACAGAGGTAAGGCTATAGTAAGGCATAAAAACGGGCGAAAATTTCCAAATGCCTCGAAACGGAGGTAAGGCTATAGTAAGGCATAAAAAAGGTGAAAAAATGTTAAACGCCTCGAAACGGAGGTAAAGCTATAGTAAGGCATAATAATTGGTCAAAAAAGTTAAAACGCCTAAAATCGGAGGTAAGGTTATAGTAAGGCATAAAAACGGGTGAAAATTTTCAAATGCCTCGAAATGGAGGTAAGGCTATAGTAAGGCATAAAAACGAGCAAAAATTTTCAAATGCCTCGAAACGGAGGTAAGGCTATAGTAAGGCATAAAAAAGATCTCAAAAATTTTAAATGCCTTGAAACACAGGTAAGGCTACATACAGTTAGGCATAAAAACGGGCGAAAAAATTTCACAAGTTTTGAAATGGAGATAAGGCTATGGTAAGGCATGAAAAAGATTAAAAAAAAAGTTCAAACACCTTAAAACAGAGGTAAGGTTATAGTAAGGCATGAAAACGAGCCAAAAAAATTCAAAAGCCTCGAAACGGAGGTAAGGCTATAGTAAGGCAAAAAAACTTCAAACGTCTCGAAACTGAGGTAAGGCTATAGTAAGGCATAAAAACGGGCGAAAAAATTTCACAAGTCTTGAAATGGAGGTAAGGCTATAGTAAGGCAAAAAAACGGGAAAAAATCTCCAAACGCCTCGAAACGGAGGTAAGGCTATAGTAAGGCATAAAAAAGGTGAAAAAATGTTAAACGCCTCGAAACGGAGGTAAGGCTATAGTAAGGCATAATAATTGGTCAAAAAAGTTCAAACGCCTCGAAACAAAGGTAAGGCTATAGTAAGGCATAAAAAAGATCTAAAAAATTTTAAACGCCTCGAAAAGGAGGTAAGGCTATAGTAAGGCATTAAAAAGATCTAAAAAAATTTTAAACGCCTTGAAACGGAGGTTAAGGCATGAAAACAGGTAAAAATTTTCAAATGCCTCGAAACAGAGGTAAGGCTATAGTAAGGCATAAAAACGGGCGAAAATTTCCAAATGCCTTGAAACGGAGGTAAGGCTATAGTAAGGCATAAAAACTTAAAACGTCTTGAAACTGAGGTAAGGCTATAGTAAGGCACAAAACGGGCGAAAATTTCCAAACGCCTCGAAACGGAGATAAGGCTACAGTAAGGCATAAAAATGGGTGAAAAATTTCAAATGCCTTGAAACGGAGGTAAAGCTATAGTAAGGCATAAAAAAGATCTAAAAAATATTAAATGCCTCGAAACGGAGGTAAGGTTATCGTAAGGTAAAAAACGGGCGAAAAATTCCAAACACCTAGAAACAGAGGTAAGGTTATCGTAAGGCATAAAAACTGGCGAAAAAAAATTGAAACACCTCGAAATGGAGATAAGGCTATAGAAAGGCATAATGATTGGTCAAAAAAGTTCAAACGCCTCAAATCGGAGGTAAGGTTATAGTACGGCATAAAAAACGGGTGAAAATTTTCAAATGCCTCGAAACGGAGGTAAGGCTACAGTAAGGCATAAAAAATGTGAAAAAATATCAAAGACCTCAAAACGGAGGTAAGGCTATAGTAAGGCATAATAATTGGTCAAAAAAGTTAAAACGCCTAAAATCGGAGGTAAGGTTGTAGTATGGCATAAAAACGGGTGAAAATTTTCAAATGCCTCGAAACGGAGGTAAGGCTATAGTAAGGCATAAAAACGAGCGAAAATTTTCAAATGCCTCGAAACGGAGGTAAGGCTATAGTAAGGCATAAAAAAGATCTCAAAAATTTTAAATGCCTTGAAACACAGGTAAGGCTACATACAGTAAGGCATAAAAACGGGCGAAAAAATTTCACAAGTTTTGAAATGGAGGTAAGGCTATAATAGGGCATAAAAACGGGCAAAAATCTCCAAATGCCTCGAAACGGAGGTAAGGCTATGGTAAGGCATGAAAAAGATCAAAAAAAATTCAAAAGCCTCGAAACGGAGGAAAGGCTATCAGGCAAAAAAACTTCAAACGTCTCGAAACTGAAATAAGGCTATAGTAAGGCATAAAAACGGGCGAAAAAATTTCACAAGTTTTGAAATGGAGGTAAGGCTATAGTAGGGCATAAAAACGGGCAAAAATCTCCAAATGCCTCGAAACGGAGGTAAGGCTATAGTAAGGCATAAAAAAGATCTAAAAAATTTTAAACGCCTCGAAAAGGAGGTAAGGCTATAGTAAGGCATTAAAAAGATCTAAAAAATTTTAAACGCCTCGAAACGGAGGGAACGCTATAGTAAGGCAAAAAAAACGGGCGAAAATTTCCAAACGCCTCGAAACGAAAGTAAAGCTATAGTAAGGCATAAAAACTTAAAACGTCTCGAAACTGAGGTAAGGCTATAGTAAGGCATAAAAACGGGCGAAAATTTCCAAACGCCTCGAAACGGAGATAAGGCTATAGTAAGGCATAATAATTGGTCAAAAAAGTTAAAACGCCTAAATCGGAGGTAAGGTTATAGTAAGGCATAAAACTGGGGGAAAATTTCCAAACGCCTAGAAACGAAGGTAAGGCTACAGAAAGGCATAATAATTGGTCAAAAAAGTTCAAACACCTCAAATCGGAGGTAAGTTTATAATATTGCATAAAAACGGGTGAAAATTTTCAAACGCCTCGAAACAGAGGTAAGGCTATAGTAAGGCATAAAAACGGGCGAAAATTTCCAAATGCCTTGAAACGGAGGTAAGGCTATAGTAAGGCATAAAAATTGGTCAAAAAAGTTAAAACGCCTCAAATCGAAGGTAAGGCTATAGTAAGGCATAAAAACTTCAAACGTCTCGAAACTGAGGTAAGGCTATAGTAAGGCATAAAAACGGGCGAGAATTTCCAAACGCCTCGAAACGGAGATAAGGCTATAGTAAGGCATAATAATTGGTCAAAAAAGTTCAAACGCCTTGAAACAGAGGTAAGGCTATAGTAAGGCATAAAAATGGGCAAAAATCTCCAAATGCCTCGAAACGGAGGTAAGGCTATAGTAAGGCATAAAAAAGGTGAAAAAATGTTAAACGCCTCGAAACGGAGGTAAAGCTATAGTAAGGCATAATAATTGGTCAAAAAAGTTAAAACGCCTAAAATCGGAGGTAAGGTTATAGTATGGCATAAAAACGGGTGAAAATTTTCAAATGCCTCGAAACGGAGGTAAGGCTATAGTAAGGCATAAAAAAGGTGAAAAAATTTTAAACGCCTCGAAACGGAGGTAAGGCTATAGTAAGGCATAAAAAAGATCTAAAAAATTTTAAACGCCTTGAAACGGAGGTTAAGGCATGAAAACAGGTGAAAATTTTCAAACGCCTCGAAACGGAGGTCAGGCTATAGTAAGGCAAAAAAACGGGCGAAAATTTTCAAACGCCTCGAAACGAAGGTAAGGCTAAAGTAAGGCATAAAAACTGGCGAAAAAAATTCAAACGCCTTGAAACACAGGTAAGGCTACATACAGTAAGGCATAAAAACGGGTGAAAAAATTTCACAAGTTTTGAAATGGAGGTAAGGCTATAGTAGGGCATAAAAACGGGCAAAAATCTCCAAATGCCTCGAAACGGAGGTAAGGCTATGGTAAGGCATGAAAAAGATAAAAAAAAAAAAGTTCAAACACCTTAAAACAGAGGTAAGGTTATAGTAAGGCATGAAAACGAGCCAAAAAAATTCAAAAGCCTCGAAACGGAGGAAGGGCTATAGTAAGGCAAAAAAACTTCAAACGTCTCGAAACTGAGGTAAGGCTATAGTAAGGCATAAAAACGGGCGAAAAAACTTCAAACGCCTCGAAACGGAGGTAAGGCTATAGTAAGGCATAAAAAAGGTGAAAAAATGTTAAACGCCTTGAAACGGAGGTTAAGGCATGAAAACAGGTAAAAATTTTCAAACGCCTCGAAACAGAGGTAAGGCTATAGTAAGGCATAAAAACGGGCGAAAATTTCCAAATGCCTCGAAACGGAGGTAAGGCTATAGTAAGGCATAAAAAAGGTGAAAAAATGTTAAACGCCTCGAAACGGAGGTAAAGCTATAGTAAGGCATAATAATTGGTCAAAAAAGTTAAAACGCCTAAAATCGGAGGTAAGGTTATAGTAAGGCATAAAAACGGGTGAAAATTTTCAAATGCCTCGAAATGGAGGTAAGGCTATAGTAAGGCATAAAAACGAGCAAAAATTTTCAAATGCCTCGAAACGGAGGTAAGGCTATAGTAAGGCATAAAAAAGATCTCAAAAATTTTAAATGCCTTGAAACACAGGTAAGGCTACATACAGTTAGGCATAAAAACGGGCGAAAAAATTTCACAAGTTTTGAAATGGAGATAAGGCTATGGTAAGGCATGAAAAAGATTAAAAAAAAAGTTCAAACACCTTAAAACAGAGGTAAGGTTATAGTAAGGCATGAAAACGAGCCAAAAAAATTCAAAAGCCTCGAAACGGAGGTAAGGCTATAGTAAGGCAAAAAAACTTCAA